>NC_086317.1:495074285-495674285 GCF_036172605.1 Pelobates fuscus | reverse complement strand
TATTGGGTCAGACAGTGTATGAATGTGACAGTTATTGGGTCAGACAGTGTTTGAATATGGCAGTTATTGGGTCAGACGGTGTTTGAATATGACAGTTATTGGGTCAGACGGTGTTTGAATAAGACAGTTATTGAGTCAGACGGTGTATGAATGTGACAGTTATTGGGTCAGATGGTGTTTGAATATGACAGTTATTGGGTCAGACGGTGTTTGAATAAGACAGTTATTGGGTCAGACAGTGTATGAATGTGACAGTTATTGGGTCAGACGGTGTTTGAATGTGACAGTTATTGGGTCAGACAGTGTTTGAATGTGACAGTTATTGGGTCAGACAGTGTTTGAATATGACAGTTATTGGGTCAGACAGGGTTTGAATATGACAGTTATTGGGTCAGACGGTGTTTGAATAAGACAGTTATTGGGTCAGACGGTGTTTGAATGTGACAGTTATTGGGTCAGACAGTGTTTGAATATGACAGTTATTGGGTCAGACAGGGTTTGAATATATGACAGTTATTGGGTCAGACAGGGTTTGAATGTGACAGTTATTGGGTCAGACGGTGTTTGAATAAGACAGTTATTGGGTCAGACGGTGTTTGAATGTGACAGTTATTGGGTCAGACAGTGTTTGAATATGACAGTTATTGGGTCAGACAGGGTTTGAATGTGACAGTTATTGGGTCAGACGGTGTTTGAATAAGACAGTTATTGGGTCAGACAGTGTTTGAATGTGACAGTTATTGGGTCAGACAATGTTTGAATATGACAGTTATTGGGTCAGACAGTGTATGAATGTGACAGTTATTGGGTCAGACAGTGTTTGAATATGACAGTTATTGGGTCAGACTGTGTTTGAATATATGACAGTTATTGGGTCAGACAGTGTATGAATGTGACAGTTATTGGGTCAGACAGTGTTTGAATATGACAGTTATTGGGTCAGACAGTGTTTGAATATGACAGTTATTGGGTCAGACGGTGTTTGAATGTAACAAGGTATTAAGGGTTTAACTGGTGTTCGGAGGGGAAGGGGGGGATTACTATATACCGATACTCTCTTGGGGGAGAGGTCTTCCCACTGGGAGCTGGATCCAGGTGTGTGGTCCAGGGTGGGAAGGGATGGCGAGATAACAACCAAGCTGTGGCTGTTAAGGGGGCTACAGTGATTATGGTGTCCAGTGCGGTGCTTACGGTACTTGGATAGCACTAGGAAGCGCGATTGGTGGAGGTACCCAGTCGGGGTGCCAGGCGGTCCGCCACAGTACTGTTGTGTATTACTAGGCAGTGTTTTTGTGTTACAAAGAAAGGCAAGGATAAATCTTCACTTTATAGTCCGATATTTTTGGGACATGAAAGAAAAGAGATTTGAGGCAGAGAAGATGCAATCTCCTTCATGTCATTCTTGGAGTCCTGGGCACTCGTCTCAGAAAGGGGGCTAGGTGCCACTCTGCGCAGCCCGGGGCCGCAAAACATGGCGGCGGGCACCTGGTCGCAGGGGTTGCAGGGCTGCGACCGCGGTATGTACACCAGTGCATGCAGATGCACACACAAAGGACCACTACAGACACCCAGATCACATCAGCTCAATGAAGTGGTCTGGGTGTCAGGTCCCTCTAGTTTTAACCCTGCAGCTGAAAGCATAGCAGTTTCAGAGAAACTGCTATGTTTCACCGAGGGTTAATCCAGCCTCTAGTGGCTGTCTCACTGACAGCCGCTAGAGGAGTTTCCGCGATTCTAAGACACTGAACGTCCATAGGAAAGCATTGAGTAATGCTTTCCTATGGGCGGTTTGAATGCGCGCACGGCTCTTGCTGTGCATGCGCATTCGGAGCTGAGCGGCGGAGAGATCCCCAGCGCCATGGGAGTCCGGCGCTGGAGAAAGGTAAGTGCTGAAGACATACACACACACTCTCACGAACAGACACACTAGCTAACAGACACACACATTTACTGACAGAGACACACTCAGCGACAGACATACATACACACTCACAAAACATACACTCTCACTGACAAACACACACTCACTAACAGACATCAAACAGGCTCACTAACACAAACACACTCAGTAACAGACACACACAGTAACACACTCACTGACACTCACAAGCAGACACACACTCAACAGACACACTCACTGACACTCACACTAACACACACACTAACACTTACAGTAACACTAACACACACAGTAACACACACAATAACACTAACACTCACAGTAACACTAACACACACACACTAACACTCACAGTAACACTAACACACACACACACTAACACTCACAGTAACACTAACACACACACACACACACACACACTAACACTCACAGTAACACTAACACACGCACACACACACACACACTAACACTCACAGTAACACTAACACACACACACACACTAACACTCACAGTAACACTAACACACACACACACACACACTAACACATTTTTTTTTATTTAATCCCCCCAGCCTCCTTACCTTTTGGAGTGCTGAGGGGATTCCCTGGGGTCCAGTGGTGCTGCTGGGCTCCTGGGTGGGCGATCACCCGGCGGGCAGGCAGGCTGGCGGGCGAGGGAGCACTCTCCCCTGAGTGCTTCCTCTTCAGCTCCCTCGCGCGCCGCGTACTGATACCAGCGTCATCTTCCGGCTCCGGTATCAGTACGCGGCGCGCGAGGGAGCTGAAGAGGAAGCAATCAGGGGAGAGTGCTTCCTCGCGCGCCCGCCAGCCTGACCGCCCTATTTTCTGCCGATATTTGCCAATATCGGCCGAAATGGATTAGGTCCATTTTCGGCCGATACTTTCGGCCGCCGGAATTTCGGTGCACCCCTAGTATTTTCCACCCATTTAGTTGAGATTAAATGCAGTGCTTCTGGTGAAATGAACAAGCCAAAATGCCCTATATTTTTATAGTTGAGTTTTCTGCTGCAAATTAATTTTTCTGTAAATGACTCTTATTGACATGTTTAGTGCATAAAAAGTGGGCAGAACCCTGTGACATTGCTCCTGAGAGGTCTATGGGCTACTGCTAATCTTCAGATAAAATGTTCTTATCCTGTTTGGAGATCAATGTATACCCGCACAGTTGTTGTAGCTGTGGATATATCACTGACCATTTTGGCTGAGGTGTTTTAACCTGTGTGTTAGCCATGTTGCCCGATGCCAGTCTCACTATGTCTGCAGAGGAATTGGCAGGGAGAAGGCCAGTTAGAAGAGGATTGATTTAGGTTTAGTGGTAAGAGGAGTCAGGTAATGGGAAACATAAGAAATGCTTAGGTTAGAAAATATCTGAAATATCACATTCTCGTAATCATGCTTCTGTACTGAGAGGCAATAACATAGAGAGCCAGAGAGAGAGCCAGATTGTGTGCATAATGAGCAGATAATAACTATGGATAATGACCTTACCTGGAGTTTTGTTATTTAAGTAACATTCCAAGCACCAAGACCACTGCAGTCATTGGTGGTAATGATGCTAGACACCATCCCAGAGTAAGTTGTCAAACTATTTAGAATGTGTGAGAACCTACCCACATCACGCCTGGTCTTCTCCTCCAGTGCTAGCTGGATGTTCTCAATAGAAACATAGAATGTGACGGCAGATAAGACCCATTCGGCCCATCTAAGTTTAAGCTTCTAGAGACTAATCAAAACACTGTTTAGTGAATGGACCCTAATGTGTCTGCCTGCTCGATAGTAAAAGACTGGGACAACAGGGAATAGAGACCTATCATTATAAATACACTGCCTAATACAAACTGTACATTCACACACCCACACTGCCTATTACATTTTACACACACACACACACACTGCCAAATACATAGAAACATAGAATGTGACGGCAGATAAGAACCATTCGGCCCATCTAGTCTGCCCAGTTTTCTAAATACTTTCATTAGTCCCTGGCCTTATATTATAGTTAGGATAGCCTTATGCCTATCCCACGCATGCTTAAACTCCTTTACTGTGTTAACCTCTACCACTTCAGCTGGAAGGCTATTCCATGCATCCACTACCCTCTCCTGATATTATTTTTAAACCTTTGTCCCTCTAATTTAAGACTATGTCCTCTTGTTGTGGTAGTTTTTCTTCTTTTAAATATAGTCTCCTCCTTTACTGTGTTGATTCCCTTTATGTATTTAAATGTTTCTATCATATCCCCCCTGTCTCGTCTTTCCTCCAAGCTATACATGTTAAGATCCTTTAACCTTTCCTGGTAAGTTTTATCCTGCAATCCATGAACCAGTTTAGTAGCCCTTCAATGAACTAAGCAGGTCCAGTACACTGGTAGAGAGTGCTCAACTGACGGTCTCAGGCAATCAGTCCCTGCTTAGCTCAGTGGAGCTAACAGGATTCTGATTCTATGACTATGGGCCCCCAAAGACCCCAGGTAAATTGTAAAGCTGTTCTTATTGGTTGATCTATAGTCAACCAATACAAATTTATTTTAGTGAAACTTCAGAGGCTGTATAGATCATGCCTCTGAAGTTTCACTGCTCAACTCACTGCCATTTAGGAGTTTTAATCACGTTTGTTTATGTTTATACAGCCCTAGCCATGCCTCTCCTAGCTGTGACTGACACATCCTGCATGAAAACAAAATGGTGAATCAGTAACTAACTTTAAAATATTTTATCTCCTGCTTTGTAAACTGAACTTTAATTATACACAATAGGCTCGTGCAGGGTCTAGCAAGCTATTAACAGAATTTTAAATAAAGGAAGTGCAAAAAGTAGATGACTCTTTACAGGAAGTGTTTAGGAAGGCTGTGCAGGTCATATGCAGGGAGGTGTTACTAGGGCTGCGAAAAAAAAAATTAACGTCTAAATGACAGAGAAATGAGCTGTGAAACTGCAGGGGCATTATCTATATACTAAAACTGCTTCATTAAGTTAAAGTTGTTTTGGTGACTATAGTGTCCCTTTAACCCCTTAAGGACACACGACATGTGTGACATGTCATTATTCCCTTTTATTCCAGAAGTTTGGTCCTTAAGGGGTTAAACAGTTGGCACAATAATCACTACAGCAAACTACAACTCATGAAGGAAACCGATGAGTGGGGCCATTGGGCCACATTGTCCATAATGCATGGCAGAATGCTTGCCTGGAAAAAGGTGTCATCCCAGCCCCCATATGCACCACAATGCCAGGTGGTGTTGCCAATCAGGGCTGCCCATAAAAGGAGTGCTGCTGGGTGCTCTGGCCTTACTGACACTATGGGAAGAGTCACCCTGTTGACTGATCTAGAACACTGTGAACGGAACTTGCATGGCTTATCGAGTAGGGGCCACACATTACTTTCTGTTTGACTAATTTATATTGTCACTAATGAAGCCCCTAACGATATCGCAGTGTATAAGCCCTGCCACACTGTCTCCGTATTGTCAGCATGTTCCCCTTTTTATTTAGTGCCTCTATAGCATCTCTGTGTACTTCGACATTACCCCTCACTCTCCAACTACCTACCTATCAAAAGATACGTTACAGTCCCATTCTCTCCTTCATCAGGATCCCTGGCATGTAGTGAGGCCACAAAAATACCAGCAGCTTTCCCCTCCATGACCTGAAAAAGAAACGGGATTGATTGGAGAATCAGATTTACTTACTGGGCTCATTCAGACCTTCCACCTCACTGACTGAGCGCACTCAGACCTTCCACCTCACTGACTGAGCGCACTCAGACCTTCCACCTCACTGACTGAGCGGACTCAGACCTTCCACCTCACTGACTGAGCGCACTCAGACCTTCCACCTCACTGACTGAGCGCACTCAGACCTTCCACCTCACTGACTGAGCGCACTCAGACCTTCCACCTCACTGACTGAGCGCACTCAGACCTTCCACCTCACTGACTGAGCAAACTCAGACCTTCCACCTCACTGACTGAGCGCACTCAGACCTTCCACCTCACTGACTGAGCGCACTCAGACCTTCCACCTCACTGACTGAGCGCACTCAGACCTTCCACCTCACTGACTGAGCACACTCAGACCTTCCACCTCACTGACTGAGCGCACTCAGACCTTCCACCTCACTGACTGAGCGCACTCAGACCTTCCACCTCACTGACTGAGCGCACTCAGACCTTCGACCTCACTGACTGAGTGCACTCAGACCTTCCACCTCACTGACTGAGCGCACTCAGACCTTCCACCTCACTGACTGAGTGCACTCAGACCTTCCACCTCACTGACTAGGCTCACTCAGACCTTCCACCTCACTGACTGAGCGCACTCAGACCTTCCACCTCACTGACTGAGCGCACTCAGACCTTCCACCTCACTGACTTGCTCACTCAGACCTTCCACCTCACTAACTTGCTCACTCAGACCTTCCACCTCACTGACTGAGCGCAGTTTGTCTGGTTTGTAGTAATTCATATTTAACAAACGGATCTGCTGTTCTGGGGACCAGCTACGTACCTGTAGCGATATCTCACGCCCAGCATTGGGGTACACAAACATAGGAGGATTGTCATTTTCATCTAGCACTGTAATGTGAATGGTCCCGGTCACACTCCGGGGTGGTGCACCCCCATCCTGCGCAATGACCAGGAGCTGGTATGTGGCCTGGAGTTCACGATCCAAACTCTTCCTGGCAGTCAGTTCCCCTGCAAGTGACACAGTCAGACACATCGGCTACATACAGGATATTCACTATTTACAATACAGCCATGAGAGATACCTGGTGAGCAGACCACATAAGAGAGTAAAATATTGTTTTTTTATAATTTATAATTAGATTTTTTTTTAAAGAAAGCTGTAAAGCAGATCCTTTGGTAATCTTGGCATATTTTGGCTGTAGGTCCAAGTTGTCCACCACGATGGGCACTAGTTAAGATATTCCTTGTATTATCGTAGCATGATAAACACCTGTCAGAGGACCTAATAAGTTTTCTTTTTGTGCATTACTTTTTCGACTTGATAATTCTAGACTAAATTTTGCAGTTTGATTTTTAATTCCCCACAATTCCCTGTTGTAGTGAATAAAGTTTACAATGCAGGGTGGTATATGGTGGGGCTTGTTTTTAAAAACAAGCTGCAAAGTGGTTGTTAGAGATGACCTTGGAGTGGATATGAGAGACACAGTTTGTTGTAGGGTGGTGGTAGGATACGTAGTGTGATGTAGGGAAGTGTGGGATATACGGTGTGTTGTAGGGTGGATACATTGTATGATGTGGTGTGGGTCGTTGGTGGAGTACATGGTGTGGTGTAAGTGGGATTGTGGCGAAACCAACCTCGCCATGAAGCACTGGAGAAGCCTGGTTGCTCGCCTGTTGCCTTTGGACTATGGTCCCGTGTTAAACAGCCTTCTTTTCCCCTGCAGAAAAGGCTTGTTTGTGCCTTTTGCCCGGCGTTCGGTAGATTCAATCTACCGAACAAACAACCGAATGCCTGGACCACCTGTATTGGGAGTGTGTCGGCAATTTACCTTCCAGAAGCTGCGGTTAACCGCAGCTTAATTGACAAATGCTGGGTGGCCTTTGTTCGTTTGCCGAACACGTGGCAGCGGACATTTTAACCCCTTAAGGACCAAACTTCTGGAATAAAAGGGAATCATGACATGTCACACATGTCATGTGTCCTTAAGGGGTTAAAGTCCCAAACGGCCAGCGGTGTTCGACGAAAAACCCATGGAACTGAAAACGGACACTATTTGGCACGAACACCGCTGAAGCCGCCGACCTCCCTTCTTGTTCGGTAGAAAGCACACGAACGTCCCTATATTCTGTACTTTTGTCACGAAAAGTCATACCCCAGATAGCCATCCTGTGGAGTCTATTCATATGAAGAGCAGACTATGTGAACACTTCGACTCCTTGGCGATTGGACTGTGTGCATAGGATCTGAGCACTATTCGGTACTTTTGTGCGCTCAGATCCCAGCTATCTGGGGACACGTTGAATGCCTGTATTATATTATAGTATTGCAAAGTTATATGTTTTTATGCATTTTTCCAATTGTCACCTAAGATGGCGTTTAGGCTCTGTCCAGGGAGATAATTGAATTACTTCCCAAATATCTCCCGGGCAGAGCAAAGGGTCCTGGGTAATTAAAGGTAAATGGCTATGTGTGTAACTCTGTGATTGGCTATTGTATTGTCCTTGTCACAGTCTCCCATTTGGTCCCCTAGGGGAGTGTCCACCAGATGGGAGACCTGCATAAATACTCGGCAGGTAGCCCACATTAAAGCAGATCACCTACTGACCTTCAACACGGAGCAATTTCTCGTCTTTGGGGGAATTAATTCGTATGGTTTGACTATTTGCTGGTTCGGGAGTGTAAACCTATTTGTATGTTTTTTACCGTTCGTGTGTATGGAGTGTTCGTATGCTTGAGAGGCTTCACATGGTTCCGGTTCGTGAGTTTGGAGAATTTGTGTGTTTCTCAGTTCAGGAGACTGGTGTTCTACAGTAGCTGCCTGTGTCTCTGGAAGGGAAGATCTCCTAAACGGCGGTTTAACCCTTTTATGCCTTGGGGTGCCGTTACATATATGGTGGTGTGGACAGCAGTGGAATACATGGTTTTTGTTGGGTGATGGTGGAATGCATCGTGTGATGTAGGTCAGAGGTGGAGTTCACAGTGTGGTGTAAGATGGAAGAGTGTGGTGTGGTGCAGCGAAGTGGTAGAACGCACAGTGGTGTGAGATGGTGGTTGGATACACAGTGTGTTGTACAGTGGAGGTGGTGTACGTGATAACGTGATACATGGATACACGGTGTGGTGTAGAGTGGGATATATGATGGAGAGGGATAGTGGTAGGATACATGGTGTAATGTAGGGCAGTAGTGGGATAGAGGATGTGATGTAGGGCAGGGGTGGGATACATGGTGGTGGCATACACGGTTGTGCAAGGCAGCGTTTGGATGCACAGTTACTTTTAAGGTGGAGGTGGAAAACATGGTTGTGTGGGACAATGGTTGGGTACACAGTGTGGTGTAGGGGGTAGGTGGGATACTTTGTGTAAAATAGGGCAGTAGTGTTATGCACAGTTCATTGTAAGGTGGAGGTGGGATACATGGTAGTGGCGTACACTGTGTCATGCAAGACAGTGTTGATGCACAATTACGTTTAGGGTGGAGGTGGAATACATAGTGATGTGGAACGATGGTCGGATACACGGTGTGGTGTAGGGTAGAGGTGGGATACTTGATGTGGAATAGGGCAGTAGTGTTATGCGCAGTGTAGGGTGGAAGTGAGATACATGGTGGTGTGGGACAATGGTCAGATAAACGGTGTGGTGTAGGGTGGAGGTGGGATACATAGTAGTATTGGACAATGATCGTATACACGGTGTGGGATACATGGTGGTGTGGGACGATGGTCGGACACAGGGTGTGATGTAGGGTGGAGGTGTGATACTTGGTGTGGAATAGGGCAGTAGTGTTATGCACAGTGTAGGGTGGAAGTGGGATACACGGTGGGCTACATTATATGTTAGTATGCATAGTGTGGTTTGGGGTTGTGGTGAGATGCACAGTAATCGGTGAACTAAAAGGCATAGAAATCTCACCTGTGTGAGGGTGAATCTGGAAGTCAGTTTCTTGGGCTGAGAGTCTGTAGGTGATGCGTCCATTCTGCCCAGCATCTCTGTCAGAAGCACTGACCTTTCCAACACTCTCACCAACAGCACGGTTTTCTCGGATGCTTAGAAAGTACCTCTCCTCACTCAGCCGAGGAGCGTTGTCATTTTCATCTGTCACTCGAACACGCACAGTGCAAGTGGCAGTGCGTGTGCCAGAACCTGCTGATGCCAGCACAGCCAATAAATACGCCTCACGGCTCTCTCGGTCCAAAGCTCCACGTACATAAAGCCAACCTGTCTCTAGCTCCACACCAAACCCCACAGAATCAGCATCTGGCCTGAGCCGGTAAGTTACTGGATTTTCTCCTCCAGCAGTGGGTAATGCCCGGACCTGCAGGAGACGACTAAGTGGGGGGCTGCCTTCCCGAACCTCCACACGATAATCAGAGGCACCACATGCTGGTTCAGATTCTCTTTCCATCACTAGGACAGTGATCTCCAGGACAGAGGAAAGCTGTGGGCTTCCATCATCTAATGCCATCACTCGCAGCTCATATCGTACCTGGCTAAGTGGTGCTGTGATACGAAGCTGCCCAGAGCTATCTATGCTGAAGGGTCCCAGAGAATCCAGCTCATAGTGAATTTGTCCATTGGCTCCAGAATCTGGATCTGTTGCCTGAGCTGTGAAGATGATGGAACCTGTAGGGGTTGACCCTTGGATTCGTAGAGTATGGGATGGTGAGGGGAAAGTTGGAGGGTTATCGTTGACATCAGTAATCCGGAGGGTAATCTGTGTTTGAGTGTATGCTGGAGGAAAGCCAGTATAAGCTTGCACCTCCAGAAATAACTCTGCATCTTGTTCTCGGTCTAATGATTTGCCAATGGTTAAGACTCCAGTATGAGAGTCCAGAGAGAGAAGACCCAAGGGGTCTCCAGAGGAGAGCAAGTAAGAAACCATGCCAGAGACTCCTAGAAAAGATAAAAACAAATATTAGAGCTGACACATAGTACATAGAATATAGAGTATGGAATAAATAGTGTATAGGGATATACTGAGTGTAACATATGGAATATATAGAATATAGAGTATGGAATAAATAGTGTATAGGGATATACTGAGTGTAATGTATGGAATATATAGAATATAGAGTATGGAATAAATAGTGTATAGGGATATAGTGAGTATAACGTATGGAATATATAGAATATAGAGTATGGAATAAATAGTGTATAGGGATATACTGAGTATAACGTATGGAATATATAGAATATAGAGTATGGAATAAATAGTGTATAGGGATATACTGAGTATAACATATGGAATATATAGAATATAGAGTATGGAATAAATAGTGTATAGGGATATACTAAGTATAACGTATGGAATATATAGAATATAGAGTATGGAATAAATAGTGTATAGGGATATACTGAGTATAACATATGGAATATATAGAATATAGAGTATGGAATAAATAGTGTATAGGGATATACTGAGTATAACATATGGAATATATAGAATATAGAGTATGGAATAAATAGTGTATAGGGATATACTGAGTGTAACGTATGGAATATATAGAATATAGAGTATGGAATAAATAGTGTATAGGGATATAGTGAGTGTAACATATGGAATATATAGAATATAGAGTATGGAATAAATAGTGTATAGGGATATACTGAGTATAACATATGGACTATATAGAATATAGAGTATGGAATAAATAGTGTATAGGGATATACTGAGTATAACATATGGAATATATAGAATATAGAGTATGGAATAAATAGTGTATAGGGATATACTGAGTATAACATATGGACTATATAGAATATAGAGTATGGAATAAATAGTGTATAGGGATATACTGAGTATAACATATGGAATATATAGAATATAGAGTATGGAATAAATAGTGTATAGGGATATACTGAGTATAACATATGGAATATATAGAATATAGAGTATGGAATAAATAGTGTATAGGGATATACTAAGTATAACATATGGACTATATAGAATATAGAGTATGGAATAAATAGTGTATAGGGATATACTGAGTGTAACGTATGGAATATATAGAAAATAGAGTATGGAATAAATAGTGTATAGGGATATAGTGAGTATAACGTATGGAATATATAGAATATAGAGTATGGAATAAATAGTGTATAGGGATATAGTGAGTATAACGTATGGAATATATAGAATATAGAGTATGGAATAAATAGTGTATAGGGATATACTGAGTATAACATATGGAATATATAGAATATAGAGTATGGAATAAATAGTGTATAGGGATATACTGAGTGTAACGTATGGAATATATAGAATATAGAGTATGGAATAAATAGTGTATAGGGATATACTGAGTATAACATATGGAATATATAGAATATAGAGTATGGAATAAATAGTGTATAGGGATATAGTGAGTGTAACATATGGAATATATAGAATATAGAGTATGGAATAAATAGTGTATAGGGATATAGTGAGTGTAATGTATGGAATATATAGAATATAGAGTATGGAATAAATAGTGTATAGGGATATAGTGAGTGTAATGTATGGAATATATAGAATATAGAGTATGGAATAAATAGTGTATAGGGATATACTGAGTATAACATATGGAATATATAGAATATAGAGTATGGAATAAATAGTGTATAGGGATATACTGAGTATAACATATGGAATATATAGAATATAGAGTATGGAATAAATAGTGTATAGGGATATACTGAGTGTAACGTATGGAATATATAGAATATAGAGTATGGAATAAATAGCGTATGGGATATAGTGAGTGTAATGTATGGAATATATAGAATATAGAGTATGGAATAAATAGTGTATAGGGATATAGTGAGTGTAATGTATGGAATATATAGAATATAGAGTATGGAATAAATAGTGTATAGGGATATACTGAGTATAACATATGGAATATATAGAATATAGAGTATGGAATAAATAGTGTATAGGGATATACTGAGTATGACATATGGAATATATAGAATATAGAGTATGGAATAAATAGTGTATAGGGATATAGTGAGTGTAACGTATGGAATATATAGAATATAGAGTATGGAATAAATAGTGTATAGGGATATACTGAGTATAACGTATGGAATATATAGAATATAGAGTATGGAATAAATAGTGTATAGGGATATAGTGAGTGTAACGTATGGAATATATAGAATATAGAGTATGGAATAAATAGTGTATAGGGATATACTGAGTATAACGTATGGAATATATAGAATATAGAGTATGGAATAAATAGTGTATAGGGATATAGTGAGTATAACGTATGGAATATATAGAATATAGAGTATGGAATAAATAGTGTATAGGGATATAGTGAGTGTAATGTATGGAATATATAGAATATAGAGTATGGAATAAATAGTGTATAGGGATATAGTGAGTGTAATGTATGGAATATATAGAATATAGAGTATGGAATAAATAGTGTATAGGGATATAGTGAGTGTAATGTATGGAATATATAGAATATAGAGTATGGAATAAATAGTGTATAGGGATATACTGAGTATAACATATGGAATATATAGAATATAGAGTATGGAATAAATAGTGTATAGGGATATACTGAGTATGACATATGGAATATATAGAATATAGAGTATGGAATAAATAGTGTATAGGGATATAGTGAGTGTAACGTATGGAATATATAGAATATAGAGTATGGAATAAATAGTGTATAGGGATATACTGAGTATAACGTATGGAATATATAGAATATAGAGTATGGAATAAATAGTGTATAGGGATATAGTGAGTGTAACGTATGGAATATATAGAATATAGAGTATGGAATAAATAGTGTATAGGGATATACTGAGTATAACGTATGGAATATATAGAATATAGAGTATGGAATAAATAGTGTATAGGGATATAGTGAGTATAACGTATGGAATATATAGAATATAGAGTATGGAATAAATAGTGTATAGGGATATAGTGAGTGTAATGTATGGAATATATAGAATATAGAGTATGGAATAAATAGTGTATAGGGATATAGTGAGTATAACATATGGAATATATAGAATATAGAGTATGGAATAAATAGTGTATAGGGATATAGTGAGTGTAACGTATGGAATATATAGAATATAGAGTATGGAATAAATAGTGTATAGGGATATACTGAGTATAACGTATGGAATATATAGAATATAGAGTATGGAATAAATAGTGTATAGGGATATACTGAGTATAACATATGGAATATATAGAATATAGAGTATGGAATAAATAGTGTATAGGGATATAGTGAGTATAACGTATGGAATATATAGAATATAGAGTATGGAATAAATAGTGTATAGGGATATATTGAGTATAACATATGGAATATATAGAATATAGAGTATGGAATAAATAGTGTATAGGGATATAGTGAGTATAACATATGGAATATATAGAATATAGAGTATGGAATAAATAGTGTATAGGGATATACTGAGTATGACATATGGAATATATAGAATATAGAGTATGGAATAAATAGTGTATAGGGATATACTGAGTATAACGTATGGAATATATAGAATATAGAGTATGGAATAAATAGTGTATAGGGATATAGTGAGTATAACGTATGGAATATATAGAATATAGAGTATGGAATAAATAGTGTATAGGGATATAGTGAGTATAACATATGGACTATATAGAATATAAAGTATGGAATAAATAGTGTATAGGGATATACTGAGTATGACATATGGAATATATAGAATATAGAGTATGGAATAAATAGTGTATAGGGATATACTGAGTATAACATATGGAATATATAGAATATAGAGTATGGAATAAATAGTGTATGGGATATACTGAGTATAACATATGGACTATATAGAATATAGAGTATGGAATAAATAGTGTATGGGATATACTGAGTGTAACGTATGGAATATATAGAATATAGAGTATGGAATAAATAGTGCATAGGGATATACTGAGTATAACATATGGAATATATAGAATATAGAGTATGGAATAAATAGTGTATAGGGATATACTGAGTATAACATATGGAATATATAGAATATAGAGTATGGAATAAATAGCGTATGGGATATACTGAGTATAACATATGGAATATATAGAATATAGAGTATGGAATAAATAGTGTATAGGGATATACTGAGTATAACATATGGAATATATAGAATATAGAGTATGGAATAAATAGCGTATGGGATATACTGAGTATAACATATGGAATATATAGAATATAGAGTATGGAATAAATAGTGTATAGGGATATACTAAGTATAACATATGGAATATATAGAATATAGAGTATGGAATAAATAGTGTATGGGATATACTGAGTATAACATATGGACTATATAGAATATAGAGTATGGAATAAATAGTGTATAGGGATATACTGAGTATAACATATGGAATATATAGAATATAGAGTATGGAATAAATATTGTATAGGGATATACTGAGTATGACATATGGAATATATAGAATATAGAGTATGGAATAAATAGTGTATAGGGATATACTGAGTATAACATATGGAATATATAGAATATAGAGTATGGAATAAATAGTGTATAGGGATATAGTGAGTGTAACGTATGGAATATATAGAATATAGAGTATGGAATAAATAGTGTATAGGGATATACTGAGTATAACGTATGGAATATATAGAATATAGAGTATGGAATAAATAGTGTATAGGGATATAGTGAGTGTAACGTATGGAATATATAGAATATAGAGTACGGAATAAATAGTGTATAGGGATATAGTGAGTGTAACATATGGAATATATAGAATATAGAGTATGGAATAAATAGTGTATGGGATATACTGAGTATAACATATGGACTATATAGAATATAGAGTATGGAATAAATAGTGTATGGGATATACTGAGTATAACATATGGACTATATAGAATATAGAGTATGGAATAAATAGTGTATGGGATATACTGAGTATAACATATGGAATATATAGAATATAGAGTATGGAATAAATAGTGTATAGGGATATACTGAGTATAACATATGGAATATATAGAATATAGAGTATGGAATAAATAGTGTATGGGATATACTGAGTATAACATATGGACTATATAGAATATAGAGTATGGAATAAATAGTGTATAGGGATATACTGAGTATAACATATGGAATATATAGAATATAGTGTATGGAATAAATAGTGTATAGGGATATACTACGAATAACGTATGGAATATATAGAATATAGAGTATGGAATAAATAGTGTATAGGGATATACTGAGTATGACATATGGAATATATAGAATATAGAGTATGGAATAAATAGTGTATAGGGATATACTGAGTATAACATATGGAATATATAGAATATAGAGTATGGAATAAATAGTGTATGGGATATACTGAGTATAACATATGGACTATATAGAATATAGAGTATGGAATAAATAGTGTATGGGATATACTGAGTATAACATATGGACTATATAGAATATAGAGTATGGAATAAATAGTGTATAGGGATATACTGAGTATAACATATGGAATATATAGAATATAGAGTATGGAATAAATAGTGTATAGGGATATACTGAGTATAACATATGGAATATATAGAATATAGAGTATGGAATAAATAGTGTATGGGATATACTGAGTATAACATATGGACTATATAGAATATAGAGTATGGAATAAATAGTGTATAGGGATATACTGAGTATGACATATGGAATATATAGAATATAGAGTATGGAATAAATAGCGTATGGGATATACTGAGTGTAACGTATGGAATATATAGAATATAGAGTATGGAATAAATAGTGTATAGGGATATACTGAGTATAACATATGGAATATATAGAATATAGAGTATGGAATAAATAGTGTATAGGGATATACTGAGTATGACATATGGAATATATAGAATATAGAGTATGGAATAAATAGCGTATGGGATATAGTGAGTGTAACGTATGGAATATATAGAATATAGAGTACGGAATAAATAGTGTATAGGGATATAGTGAGTGTAACATATGGAATATATAGAATATAGAGTATGGAATAAATAGTGTATGGGATATACTGAGTATAACATATGGACTATATAGAATATAGAGTATGGAATAAATAGTGTATGGGATATACTGAGTATAACATATGGACTATATAGAATATAGAGTATGGAATAAATAGTGTATAGGGATATACTGAGTATAACATATGGAATATATAGAATATAGAGTATGGAATAAATAGTGTATAGGGATATACTGAGTATAACATATGGAATATATAGAATATAGAGTATGGAATAAATAGTGTATGGGATATACTGAGTATAACATATGGACTATATAGAATATAGAGTATGGAATAAATAGTGTATAGGGATATACTGAGTATAACATATGGAATATATAGAATATAGTGTATGGAATAAATAGTGTATAGGGATATACTACGAATAACGTATGGAATATATAGAATATAGAGTATGGAATAAATAGTGTATAGGGATATACTGAGTATGACATATGGAATATATAGAATATAGAGTATGGAATAAATAGTGTATAGGGATATACTGAGTATAACATATGGAATATATAGAATATAGAGTATGGAATAAATAGTGTATGGGATATACTGAGTATAACATATGGACTATATAGAATATAGAGTATGGAATAAATAGTGTATGGGATATACTGAGTATAACATATGGACTATATAGAATATAGAGTATGGAATAAATAGTGTATAGGGATATACTGAGTATAATATATGGAATATATAGAATATAGAGTATGGAATAAATAGTGTATAGGGATATACTGAGTATAACATATGGAATATATAGAATATAGAGTATGGAATAAATAGTGTATGGGATATACTGAGTATAACATATGGACTATATAGAATATAGAGTATGGAATAAATAGTGTATAGGGATATACTGAGTATGACATATGGAATATATAGAATATAGAGTATGGAATAAATAGCGTATGGGATATACTGAGTGTAACGTATGGAATATATAGAATATAGAGTATGGAATAAATAGTGTATTGGGATATACTGAGTATAACATATGGAATATATAGAATATAGAGTATGGAATAAATAGTGTATGGGATATACTGAGTATAACATATGGAATATATAGAATATAGAGTATGGAATAAATAGTGTATGGGATATACTGAGTATAACATATGGACTATATAGAATATAGAGTATGGAATAAATAGTGTATAGGGATATACTGAGTATAACATATGGAATATATAGAATATAGAGTATGGAATAAATAGTGTATAGGGATATACTGAGTATAACATATGGAATATATAGAATATAGAGTATGGAATAAATAGTGTATGGGATATACTGAGTATAACATATGGAATATATAGAATATAGAGTATGGAATAAATAGTGTATGGGATATACTGAGTATAACATATGGACTATATAGAATATAGAGTATGGAATAAATAGTGTATAGGGATATACTGAGTATAACATATGGAATATATAGAATATAGAGTATGGAATAAATAGCGTATGGGATATACTGAGTATAACATATGGACTATATAGAATATAGAGTATGGAATAAATAGTGCATAGGGATATACTGAGTATAACATATGGAATATATAGAATATAGAGTATGGAATAAATAGTGTATAGGGATATACTGAGTATAACATATGGAATATATAGAATATAGAGTATGGAATAAATAATGTATAGGGATATAGTGAGTGTAACGTATGGAATATATAGAATATAGAGTATGGAATAAATAGTGTATAGGGATATAGTGAGGGTAACATATGGAATATATAGAATATAGAGTATGGAATAAATAGTGTATAGGGATATACTGAGTATAACGTTTGGAATATATAGAATATAGAGTATGGAATAAATAGTGTATAGGGATATAGTGAGTGTAATGTATGGAATATATAGAATATAGAGTATGGAACAAATAGTGTATAGGGATATACTGAGTATAACGTATGGAATATATAGAATATAGAGTATGGAATAAATAGTGTATAGGGATATAGTGAGTTTAACGTATGGAATATATAGAATATAGAGTATGGAATAAATAGTGTATAGGGATATACTACGAATAACGTATGGAATATATACAATATAGCATATGGAATAAATAATGTATAGGGATATACTGAGTGTAATGTATGGAATATATAGAATATAGAGTATGGAATAAATAGTGTATAGGGATATACTGAGTATAACATATGGAATATATAGAATATAGAGTATGGAATAAATAGTGTATAGGGATATAGTGAGTATAACATATGGACTATATAGAATATAGAGTATGGAATAAATAGTGTATAGGGATATACTGAGTATAACATATGGAATATATAGAATATAGAGTATGGAATAAATAGTGTATGGGATATACTGAGTATAACATATGGACTATATAGAATATAGAGTATGGAATAAATAGCGTATGGGATATACTGAGTATAACATATGGAATATATAGAATATAGAGTATGGAATAAATAGTGTATAGGGATATACTGAGTATAACATATGGAATATATAGAATATAGAGTATGGAATAAATAGTGTATGGGATATACTGAGTATAACATATGGACTATATAGAATATAGAGTATGGAATAAATAGCGTATGGGATATACTGAGTATAACATATGGACTATATAGAATATAGAGTATGGAATAAATAGTGTATGGGATATACTGAGTATAACATATGGACTATATAGAATATAGAGTATGGAATAAATAGCGTATGGGATATACTGAGTATAACATATGGACTATATAGAATATAGAGTATGGAATAAATAGTGTATAGGGATATAGTGAGTATAACGTATGGAATATATAGAATATAGAGTATGGAATAAATAGTGTATAGGGATATACTGAGTATAACATATGGAATATATAGAATATAGAGTATGGAATAAATAGTGTATAGGGATATAGTGAGTATAACATATGGAATATATAGAATATAGAGTATGGAATAAATAGTGTATAGGGATATACTGAGTATGACATATGGAATATATAGAATATAGAGTATGGAATAAATAGTGTATAGGGATATACTGAGTATAACGTATGGAATATATAGAATATAGAGTATGGAATAAATAGTGTATAGGGATATAGTGAGTATAACGTATGGAATATATAGAATATAGAGTATGGAATAAATAGTGTATAGGGATATAGTGAGTATAACATATGGACTATATAGAATATAAAGTATGGAATAAATAGTGTATAGGGATATACTGAGTATGACATATGGAATATATAGAATATAGAGTATGGAATAAATAGTGTATAGGGATATACTGAGTATAACATATGGAATATATAGAATATAGAGTATGGAATAAATAGTGTATGGGATATACTGAGTATAACATATGGACTATATAGAATATAGAGTATGGAATAAATAGTGTATGGGATATACTGAGTGTAACGTATGGAATATATAGAATATAGAGTATGGAATAAATAGCGTATGGGATATACTGAGTATAACATATGGAATATATAGAATATAGAGTATGGAATAAATAGTGTATAGGGATATACTGAGTATAACATATGGAATATATAGAATATAGAGTATGGAATAAATAGCGTATGGGATATACTGAGTATAACATATGGAATATATAGAATATAGAGTATGGAATAAATAGTGTATAGGGATATACTGAGTATAACATATGGAATATATAGAATATAGAGTATGGAATAAATAGCGTATGGGATATACTGAGTATAACATATGGAATATATAGAATATAGAGTATGGAATAAATAGTGTATAGGGATATACTGAGTATAACATATGGAATATATAGAATATAGAGTATGGAATAAATAGTGTATGGGATATACTGAGTATAACATATGGACTATATAGAATATAGAGTATGGAATAAATAGTGTATAGGGATATACTGAGTATAACATATGGAATATATAGAATATAGAGTATGGAATAAATAGTGTATAGGGATATACTGAGTATGACATATGGAATATATAGAATATAGAGTATGGAATAAATAGTGTATAGGGATATACTGAGTATAACATATGGAATATATAGAATATAGAGTATGGAATAAATAGTGTATAGGGATATAGTGAGTGTAACGTATGGAATATATAGAATATAGAGTATGGAATAAATAGTGTATAGGGATATACTGAGTATAACGTATGGAATATATAGAATATAGAGTATGGAATAAATAGTGTATAGGGATATAGTGAGTGTAACGTATGGAATATATAGAATATAGAGTACGGAATAAATAGTGTATAGGGATATAGTGAGTGTAACATATGGAATATATAGAATATAGAGTATGGAATAAATAGTGTATGGGATATACTGAGTATAACATATGGACTATATAGAATATAGAGTATGGAATAAATAGTGTATGGGATATACTGAGTATAACATATGGACTATATAGAATATAGAGTATGGAATAAATAGTGTATAGGGATATACTGAGTATAACATATGGAATATATAGAATATAGAGTATGGAATAAATAGTGTATAGGGATATACTGAGTATAACATATGGAATATATAGAATATAGAGTATGGAATAAATAGTGTATGGGATATACTGAGTATAACATATGGACTATATAGAATATAGAGTATGGAATAAATAGTGTATAGGGATATACTGAGTATAACATATGGAATATATAGAATATAGTGTATGGAATAAATAGTGTATAGGGATATACTACGAATAACGTATGGAATATATAGAATATAGAGTATGGAATAAATAGTGTATAGGGATATACTGAGTATGACATATGGAATATATAGAATATAGAGTATGGAATAAATAGTGTATAGGGATATACTGAGTATAACATATGGAATATATAGAATATAGAGTATGGAATAAATAGTGTATGGGATATACTGAGTATAACATATGGACTATATAGAATATAGAGTATGGAATAAATAGTGTATAGGGATATACTGAGTATAACATATGGAATATATAGAATATAGAGTATGGAATAAATTGTGTATAGTGATATACTGAGTATAACATATGGAATATATAGAATATAGAGTATGGAATAAATAGTGTATGGGATATACTGAGTATAACATATGGACTATATAGAATATAGAGTATGGAATAAATAGTGTATAGGGATATACTGAGTATGACATATGGAATATATAGAATATAGAGTATGGAATAAATAGCGTATGGGATATACTGAGTGTAACGTATGGAATATATAGAATATAGAGTATGGAATAAATAGTGTATAGGGATATACTGAGTATAACATATGGAATATATAGAATATAGAGTATGGAATAAATAGTGTATAGGGATATAGTGAGTGTAACATATGGAATATATAGAATATAGAGTATGGAATAAATAGTGTATGGGATATACTGAGTATAACATATGGACTATATAGAATATAGAGTATGGAATAAATAGTGTATGGGATATACTGAGTATAACATATGGACTATATAGAATATAGAGTATGGAATAAATAGTGTATAGGGATATACTGAGTATAACATATGGAATATATAGAATATAGAGTATGGAATAAATAGTGTATAGGGATATACTGAGTATAACATATGGAATATATAGAATATAGAGTATGGAATAAATAGTGTATGGGATATACTGAGTATAACATATGGACTATATAGAATATAGAGTATGGAATAAATAGTGTATAGGGATATACTGAGTATAACATATGGAATATATAGAATATAGTGTATGGAATAAATAGTGTATAGGGATATACTACGAATAACGTATGGAATATATAGAATATAGAGTATGGAATAAATAGTGTATAGGGATATACTGAGTATGACATATGGAATATATAGAATATAGAGTATGGAATAAATAGTGTATAGGGATATACTGAGTATAACATATGGAATATATAGAATATAGAGTATGGAATAAATAGTGTATGGGATATACTGAGTATAACATATGGACTATATAGAATATAGAGTATGGAATAAATAGTGTATAGGGATATACTGAGTATAACATATGGAATATATAGAATATAGAGTATGGAATAAATAGTGTATAGTGATATACTGAGTATAACATATGGAATATATAGAATATAGAGTATGGAATAAATAGTGTATGGGATATACTGAGTATAACATATGGACTATATAGAATATAGAGTATGGAATAAATAGTGTATAGGGATATACTGAGTATGACATATGGAATATATAGAATATAGAGTATGGAATAAATAGCGTATGGGATATACTGAGTGTAACGTATGGAATATATAGAATATAGAGTATGGAATAAATAGTGTATAGGGATATACTGAGTATAACATATGGAATATATAGAATATAGAGTATGGAATAAATAGTGTATGGGATATACTGAGTATAACATATGGAATATATAGAATATAGAGTATGGAATAAATAGTGTATGGGATATACTGAGTATAACATATGGACTATATAGAATATAGAGTATGGAATAAATAGTGTATAGGGATATACTGAGTATAACATATGGAATATATAGAATATAGAGTATGGAATAAATAGTGTATAGGGATATACTGAGTATAACATATGGAATATATAGAATATAGAGTATGGAATAAATAGTGTATGGGATATACTGAGTATAACATATGGAATATATAGAATATAGAGTATGGAATAAATAGTGTATGGGATATACTGAGTATAACATATGGACTATATAGAATATAGAGTATGGAATAAATAGTGTATAGGGATATACTGAGTATAACATATGGAATATATAGAATATAGAGTATGGAATAAATAGTGTATAGGGATATACTGAGTATAACATATGGACTATATAGAATATAGAGTATGGAATAAATAGTGTATGGGATATACTGAGTGTAACGTATGGAATATATAGAATATAGAGTATGGAATAAATAGCGTATGGGATATACTGAGTATAACATATGGACTATATAGAATATAGAGTATGGAATAAATAGTGCATAGGGATATACTGAGTATAACATATGGAATATATAGAATATAGAGTATGGAATAAATAGTGTATAGGGATATACTGAGTATAACATATGGAATATATAGAATATAGAGTATGGAATAAATAATGTATAGGGATATAGTGAGTGTAACGTATGGAATATATAGAATATAGAGTATGGAATAAATAGTGTATAGGGATATAGTGAGGGTAACGTATGGAATATATAGAATATAGAGTATGGAATAAATAGTGTATAGGGATATAGTGAGTGTAATGTATGGAATATATAGAATATAGAGTATGGAACAAATAGTGTATAGGGATATACTGAGTATAACGTTTGGAATATATAGAATATAGAGTATGGAATAAATAGTGTATAGGGATATAGTGAGTGTAATGTATGGAATATATAGAATATAGAGTATGGAACAAATAGTGTATAGGGATATACTGAGTATAACGTATGGAATATATAGAATATAGAGTATGGAATAAATAGTGTATAGGGATATAGTGAGTTTAACGTATGGAATATATAGAATATAGAGTATGGAATAAATAATGTATAGGGATATACTGAGTGTAATGTATGGAATATATAGAATATAGAGTATGGAATAAATAGTATAGGGATATACTGAGTATAACATATGGAATATATAGAATATAGAGTATGGAATAAATAGTGTATAGGGATATAGTGAGTATAACATATGGACTATATAGAATATAAAGTATGGAATAAATAGTGTATAGGGATATACTGAGTATGACATATGGAATATATAGAATATAGAGTATGGAATAAATAGTGTATGGGATATACTGAGTATAACATATGGACTATATAGAATATAGAGTATGGAATAAATAGCGTATGGGATATACTGAGTATAACATATGGACTATATAGAATATAGAGTATGGAATAAATAGTGTATAGGGATATACTGAGTATAACATATGGAATATATAGAATATAGAGTATGGAATAAATAGTGTATGGGATATACTGAGTATAACATATGGACTATATAGAATATAGAGTATGGAATAAATAGCGTATGGGATATACTGAGTATAACATATGGAATATATAGAATATAGAGTATGGAATAAATAGTGTATAGGGATATACTGAGTATAACATATGGAATATATAGAATATAGAGTATGGAATAAATAGTGTATGGGATATACTGAGTATAACATATGGACTATATAGAATATAGAGTATGGAATAAATAGCGTATGGGATATACTGAGTATAACATATGGACTATATAGAATATAGAGTATGGAATAAATAGTGTATGGGATATACTGAGTATAACATATGGACTATATAGAATATAGAGTATAAAATAAATAGCGTATGGGATATACTGAGTATAACATATGGACTATATAGAATATAGAGTATGGAATAAATAGTGCATAGGGATATACTGAGTATAACATATGGAATATATAGAATATAGAGTATGGAATAAATAGTGTATAGGGATATACTGAGTATAACATATGGAATATATAGAATATAGAGTATGGAATAAATAGTGTATGGGATATACTGAGTATAACATATGGACTATATAGAATATAGAGTATGGAATAAATAGCGTATGGGATATACTGAGTATAACATATGGACTATATAGAATATAGAGTATGGAATAAATAGTGTATAGGGATATAGTGAGTGTAACATATGGAATATATAGAATATAGAGTATGGAATAAATAGTGTATAGGGATATACTGAGTATAACATATGGAATATATAGAATATAGAGTATGGAATAAATAGTGTATAGGGATATACTGAGTATAACATATGGAATATATAGAATATAGAGTATGGAATAAATAGCGTATGGGATATACTGAGTATAACATATGGACTATATAGAATATAGAGTATGGAATAAATAGTGTATAGGGATATAGTGAGTGTAACATATGGAATATATAGAATATAGAGTATGGAATAAATAGTGTATAGGGATATACTGAGTATAACATATGGAATATATAGAATATAGAGTATGGAATAAATAGTGTATAGGGATATACTGAGTATAACGTATGGAATATATAGAATATAGAGTATGGAATAAATAGTGTATAGGGATATACTGAGTATAACATATGGAATATATAGAATATAGAGTATGGAATAAATAGTGTATGGGATATACTGAGTATAACATATGGACTATATAGAATATAGAGTATGGAATAAATAGCGTATGGGATATACTGAGTATAACATATGGACTATATAGAATATAGAGTATGGAATAAATAGTGTATAGGGATATACTGAGTATAACGTATGGAATATATAGAATATAGAGTATGGAATAAATAGTGCATAGGGATATACTGAGTATAACATATGGAATATATAGAATATAGAGTATGGAATAAATAGCGTATGGGATATACTGAGTATAACATATGGACTATATAGAATATAGAGTATGGAATAAATAGTGTATAGGGATATACTGAGTATAACATATGGACTATATAGAATATAGAGTATGGAATAAATAGTGTATAGGGATATACTGAGTATAACATATGGAATATATAGAATATAGAGTATGGAATAAATAGTGTATGGGATATACTGAGTATAACATATGGAATATATAGAATATAGAGTATGGAATAAATAGTGTATGGGATATACTGAGTATAACATATGGAATATATAGAATATAGAGTATGGAATAAATAGTGTATAGGGATATACTGAGTATAACATATGGAATATATAGAATATAGAGTATGGAATAAATAGTGTATAGGGATATACTGAGTATAACATATGGAATATATAGAATATAGAGTATGGAATAAATAGTGTATGGGATATACTGAGTATAACATATGGAATATATAGAATATAGAGTATGGAATAAATAGTGTATAGGGATATACTGAGTATAACATATGGAATATATAGAATATAGAGTATGGAATAAATAGTGTATGGGATATACTGAGTATAACATATGGAATATATAGAATATAGAGTATGGAATAAATAGTGTATGGGATATACTGAGTATAACATATGGAATATATAGAATATAGAGTATGGAATAAATAGTGTATAGGGATATACTGAGTATAACATATGGAATATATAGAATATAGAGTATGGAATAAATAGTGTATAGGGATATACTGAGTATAACATATGGAATATATAGAATATAGAGTATGGAATAAATAGTGTATAGGGATATAGTGAGTATAACGTATGGAATATATAGAATATAGAGTATGGAATAAATAGTGTATAGGGATATACTGAGTATAACATATGGAATATATAGAATATAGAGTATGGAATAAATAGTGTATAGGGATATACTGAGTATAACATATGGAATATATAGAATATAGAGTATGGAATAAATAGTGTATGGGGTATACTGAGTATAACATATGGACTATATAGAATATAGAGTATGGAATAAATAGTGTATAGGGATATAGTGAGTGTAACATATGGAATATATAGAATATAGAGTATGGAATAAATAGTGTATAGGGATATACTGAGTATGACGTATGGAATATATAGAATATAGAGTATGGAATAAATAGTGTATAGGGATATACTGAGTATAACATATGGAATATATAGAATATAGAGTATGGAATAAATAGTGTATAGGGATATAGTGAGTATAACGTATGGAATATATAGAATATAGAGTATGGAATAAATAGTGTATAGGGATATACTGAGTATGACATATGGAATATATAGAATATAGAGTATGGAATAAATAGTGTATAGGGATATACTGAGTATAACATATGGAATATATAGAATATAGAGTATGGAATAAATAGTGTATAGGGATATACTGAGTATAACATATGGACTATATAGAATATAGAGTATGGAATAAATAGTGTATAGGGATATACTGAGTATAACATATGGAATATATAGAATATAGAGTATGGAATAAATAGTGTATGGGATATACTGAGTATAACATATGGACTATATAGAATATAGAGTATGGAATAAATAGTGTATAGGGATATACTGAGTATAACATATGGAATATATAGAATATAGAGTATGGAATAAATAGTGTATAGGGATATAGTGAGTATAACGTATGGAATATATAGAATATAGAGTATGGAATAAATAGTGTATAGGGATATACTGAGTATGACATATGGAATATATAGAATATAGAGTATGGAATAAATAGTGTATGGGATATACTGAGTATAACATATGGACTATATAGAATATAGAGTATGGAATAAATAGTGTATAGGGATATACTGAGTATAACATATGGAATATATAGAATATAGAGTATGGAATAAATAGTGTATAGGGATATAGTGAGTATAACGTATGGAATATATAGAATATAGAGTATGGAATAAATAGTGTATAGGGATATACTGAGTATGACATATGGAATATATAGAATATAGAGTATGGAATAAATAGTGTATAGGGATATACTGAGTATAACATATGGAATATATAGAATATAGAGTATGGAATAAATAGTGTATAGGGATATAGTGAGTGTAACGTATGGAATATATAGAATATAGAGTATGGGATAAATAGTGTATAGGGATATAGTGAGTGTAACGTATGGAATATATAGAATATAGAGTATGGAATAAATAGTGTATAGGGATATATTGAGTATGACATATGGAATATATAGAATATAGAGTATGGAATAAATAGTGTATAGGGATATAGTGAGTGTAACGTATGGAATATATAGAATATAGAGTATGGAATAAATAGCGTATGGGATATAGTGAGTGTAACGTATGGAATATATAGAATATAGAGTATGGAATAAATAGTGTATAGGGATATAGTGAGTATAACATATGGAATATATAGAATATAGAGTATGGAATAAATAGTGTATAGGGATATAGTGAGTGTAACATATGGAATATATAGAATATAGAGTATGGAATAAATAGTGTATGGGATATACTGAGTATAACATATGGACTATATAGAATATAGAGTATGGAATAAATAGTGTATGGGATATACTGAGTATAACATATGGACTATATAGAATATAGAGTATGGAATAAATAGTGTATAGGGATATACTGAGTATAACATATGGAATATATAGAATATAGAGTATGGAATAAATAGTGTATAGGGATATACTGAGTATAACATATGGAATATATAGAATATAGAGTATGGAATAAATAGTGTATGGGATATACTGAGTATAACATATGGACTATATAGAATATAGAGTATGGAATAAATAGCGTATGGGATATACTGAGTATAACATATGGACTATATAGAATATAGAGTATGGAATAAATAGTGTATAGGGATATAGTGAGTGTAACATATGGAATATATAGAATATAGAGTATGGAATAAATAGTGTATAGGGATATACTGAGTATAACATATGGAATATATAGAATATAGAGTATGGAATAAATAGTGTATAGGGATATACTGAGTATAACATATGGAATATATAGAATATAGAGTATGGAATAAATAGCGTATGGGATATACTGAGTATAACATATGGACTATATAGAATATAGAGTATGGAATAAATAGTGTATAGGGATATAGTGAGTGTAACATATGGAATATATAGAATATAGAGTATGGAATAAATAGTGTATAGGGATATACTGAGTATAACATATGGAATATATAGAATATAGAGTATGGAATAAATAGTGTATAGGGATATACTGAGTATAACGTATGGAATATATAGAATATAGAGTATGGAATAAATAGTGTATAGGGATATACTGAGTATAACATATGGAATATATAGAATATAGAGTATGGAATAAATAGTGTATGGGATATACTGAGTATAACATATGGACTATATAGAATATAGAGTATGGAATAAATAGCGTATGGGATATACTGAGTATAACATATGGACTATATAGAATATAGAGTATGGAATAAATAGTGTATAGGGATATACTGAGTATAACGTATGGAATATATAGAATATAGAGTATGGAATAAATAGTGCATAGGGATATACTGAGTATAACATATGGAATATATAGAATATAGAGTATGGAATAAATAGCGTATGGGATATACTGAGTATAACATATGGACTATATAGAATATAGAGTATGGAATAAATAGTGTATAGGGATATACTGAGTATAACATATGGACTATATAGAATATAGAGTATGGAATAAATAGTGTATAGGGATATACTGAGTATAACATATGGAATATATAGAATATAGAGTATGGAATAAATAGTGTATGGGATATACTGAGTATAACATATGGAATATATAGAATATAGAGTATGGAATAAATAGTGTATGGGATATACTGAGTATAACATATGGAATATATAGAATATAGAGTATGGAATAAATAGTGTATAGGGATATACTGAGTATAACATATGGAATATATAGAATATAGAGTATGGAATAAATAGTGTATAGGGATATACTGAGTATAACATATGGAATATATAGAATATAGAGTATGGAATAAATAGTGTATGGGATATACTGAGTATAACATATGGAATATATAGAATATAGAGTATGGAATAAATAGTGTATAGGGATATACTGAGTATAACATATGGAATATATAGAATATAGAGTATGGAATAAATAGTGTATGGGATATACTGAGTATAACATATGGAATATATAGAATATAGAGTATGGAATAAATAGTGTATGGGATATACTGAGTATAACATATGGAATATATAGAATATAGAGTATGGAATAAATAGTGTATAGGGATATACTGAGTATAACATATGGAATATATAGAATATAGAGTATGGAATAAATAGTGTATAGGGATATACTGAGTATAACATATGGAATATATAGAATATAGAGTATGGAATAAATAGTGTATAGGGATATAGTGAGTATAACGTATGGAATATATAGAATATAGAGTATGGAATAAATAGTGTATGGGATATACTGAGTATAACATATGGACTATATAGAATATAGAGTATGGAATAAATAGTGTATAGGGATATAGTGAGTGTAACGTATGGAATATATAGAATATAGAGTATGGAATAAATAGTGTATAGGGATATATTGAGTATGACATATGGAATATATAGAATATAGAGTATGGAATAAATAGTGTATAGGGATATAGTGAGTGTAACGTATGGAATATATAGAATATAGAGTATGGAATAAATAGCGTATGGGATATAGTGAGTGTAACGTATGGAATATATAGAATATAGAGTATGGAATAAATAGTGTATAGGGATATAGTGAGTATAACATATGGAATATATAGAATATAGAGTATGGAATAAATAGTGTATAGGGATATAGTGAGTGTAACATATGGAATATATAGAATATAGAGTATGGAATAAATAGTGTATGGGATATACTGAGTATAACATATGGACTATATAGAATATAGAGTATGGAATAAATAGTGTATGGGATATACTGAGTATAACATATGGACTATATAGAATATAGAGTATGGAATAAATAGTGTATAGGGATATACTGAGTATAACATATGGAATATATAGAATATAGAGTATGGAATAAATAGTGTATAGGGATATACTGAGTATAACATATGGAATATATAGAATATAGAGTATGGAATAAATAGTGTATGGGATATACTGAGTATAACATATGGACTATATAGAATATAGAGTATGGAATAAATAGCGTATGGGATATACTGAGTATAACATATGGACTATATAGAATATAGAGTATGGAATAAATAGTGTATAGGGATATAGTGAGTGTAACATATGGAATATATAGAATATAGAGTATGGAATAAATAGTGTATAGGGATATACTGAGTATAACATATGGAATATATAGAATATAGAGTATGGAATAAATAGTGTATAGGGATATACTGAGTATAACATATGGAATATATAGAATATAGAGTATGGAATAAATAGCGTATGGGATATACTGAGTATAACATATGGACTATATAGAATATAGAGTATGGAATAAATAGTGTATAGGGATATAGTGAGTGTAACATATGGAATATATAGAATATAGAGTATGGAATAAATAGTGTATAGGGATATACTGAGTATAACATATGGAATATATAGAATATAGAGTATGGAATAAATAGTGTATAGGGATATACTGAGTATAACGTATGGAATATATAGAATATAGAGTATGGAATAAATAGTGTATAGGGATATACTGAGTATAACATATGGAATATATAGAATATAGAGTATGGAATAAATAGTGTATGGGATATACTGAGTATAACATATGGACTATATAGAATATAGAGTATGGAATAAATAGCGTATGGGATATACTGAGTATAACATATGGACTATATAGAATATAGAGTATGGAATAAATAGTGTATAGGGATATACTGAGTATAACGTATGGAATATATAGAATATAGAGTATGGAATAAATAGTGCATAGGGATATACTGAGTATAACATATGGAATATATAGAATATAGAGTATGGAATAAATAGCGTATGGGATATACTGAGTATAACATATGGACTATATAGAATATAGAGTATGGAATAAATAGTGTATAGGGATATACTGAGTATAACATATGGACTATATAGAATATAGAGTATGGAATAAATAGTGTATAGGGATATACTGAGTATAACATATGGAATATATAGAATATAGAGTATGGAATAAATAGTGTATGGGATATACTGAGTATAACATATGGAATATATAGAATATAGAGTATGGAATAAATAGTGTATGGGATATACTGAGTATAACATATGGAATATATAGAATATAGAGTATGGAATAAATAGTGTATAGGGATATACTGAGTATAACATATGGAATATATAGAATATAGAGTATGGAATAAATAGTGTATAGGGATATACTGAGTATAACATATGGAATATATAGAATATAGAGTATGGAATAAATAGTGTATGGGATATACTGAGTATAACATATGGAATATATAGAATATAGAGTATGGAATAAATAGTGTATAGGGATATACTGAGTATAACATATGGAATATATAGAATATAGAGTATGGAATAAATAGTGTATGGGATATACTGAGTATAACATATGGAATATATAGAATATAGAGTATGGAATAAATAGTGTATGGGATATACTGAGTATAACATATGGAATATATAGAATATAGAGTATGGAATAAATAGTGTATAGGGATATACTGAGTATAACATATGGAATATATAGAATATAGAGTATGGAATAAATAGTGTATAGGGATATACTGAGTATAACATATGGAATATATAGAATATAGAGTATGGAATAAATAGTGTATAGGGATATAGTGAGTATAACGTATGGAATATATAGAATATAGAGTATGGAATAAATAGTGTATAGGGATATACTGAGTATAACATATGGAATATATAGAATATAGAGTATGGAATAAATAGTGTATAGGGATATACTGAGTATAACATATGGAATATATAGAATATAGAGTATGGAATAAATAGTGTATGGGGTATACTGAGTATAACATATGGACTATATAGAATATAGAGTATGGAATAAATAGTGTATAGGGATATAGTGAGTGTAACATATGGAATATATAGAATATAGAGTATGGAATAAATAGTGTATAGGGATATACTGAGTATGACGTATGGAATATATAGAATATAGAGTATGGAATAAATAGTGTATAGGGATATACTGAGTATAACATATGGAATATATAGAATATAGAGTATGGAATAAATAGTGTATAGGGATATAGTGAGTATAACATATGGAATATATAGAATATAGAGTATGGAATAAATAGTGTATAGGGATATAGTGAGTATAACGTATGGAATATATAGAATATAGAGTATGGAATAAATAGTGTATAGGGATATACTGAGTATGACATATGGAATATATAGAATATAGAGTATGGAATAAATAGTGTATAGGGATATACTGAGTATAACATATGGAATATATAGAATATAGAGTATGGAATAAATAGTGTATAGGGATATACTGAGTATAACATATGGACTATATAGAATATAGAGTATGGAATAAATAGTGTATAGGGATATACTGAGTATAACATATGGAATATATAGAATATAGAGTATGGAATAAATAGTGTATGGGATATACTGAGTATAACATATGGACTATATAGAATATAGAGTATGGAATAAATAGTGTATAGGGATATACTGAGTATAACATATGGAATATATAGAATATAGAGTATGGAATAAATAGTGTATAGGGATATAGTGAGTATAACGTATGGAATATATAGAATATAGAGTATGGAATAAATAGTGTATAGGGATATACTGAGTATGACATATGGAATATATAGAATATAGAGTATGGAATAAATAGTGTATGGGATATACTGAGTATAACATATGGACTATATAGAATATAGAGTATGGAATAAATAGTGTATAGGGATATACTGAGTATAACATATGGAATATATAGAATATAGAGTATGGAATAAATAGTGTATAGGGATATAGTGAGTATAACGTATGGAATATATAGAATATAGAGTATGGAATAAATAGTGTATAGGGATATACTGAGTATGACATATGGAATATATAGAATATAGAGTATGGAATAAATAGTGTATAGGGATATACTGAGTATAACATATGGAATATATAGAATATAGAGTATGGAATAAATAGTGTATAGGGATATAGTGAGTGTAACGTATGGAATATATAGAATATAGAGTATGGGATAAATAGTGTATAGGGATATAGTGAGTGTAACGTATGGAATATATAGAATATAGAGTATGGAATAAATAGTGTATAGGGATATATTGAGTATGACATATGGAATATATAGAATATAGAGTATGGAATAAATAGTGTATAGGGATATAGTGAGTGTAACGTATGGAATATATAGAATATAGAGTATGGAATAAATAGCGTATGGGATATAGTGAGTGTAACGTATGGAATATATAGAATATAGAGTATGGAATAAATAGTGTATAGGGATATAGTGAGTATAACATATGGAATATATAGAATATAGAGTATGGAATAAATAGTGTATAGGGATATAGTGAGTGTAACATATGGAATATATAGAATATAGAGTATGGAATAAATAGTGTATGGGATATACTGAGTATAACATATGGACTATATAGAATATAGAGTATGGAATAAATAGTGTATGGGATATACTGAGTATAACATATGGACTATATAGAATATAGAGTATGGAATAAATAGTGTATAGGGATATACTGAGTATAACATATGGAATATATAGAATATAGAGTATGGAATAAATAGTGTATAGGGATATACTGAGTATAACATATGGAATATATAGAATATAGAGTATGGAATAAATTGTGTATAGGGATATACTGAGTATAACATATGGAATATATAGAATATAGAGTATGGAATAAATAGTGTATAGGGATATACTGAGTATAACATATGGAATATATAGAATATAGAGTATGGAATAAATAGTGTATGGGATATACTGAGTATAACATATGGAATATATAGAATATAGAGTATGGAATAAATTGTGTATAGTGATATACTGAGTATAACATATGGAATATATAGAATATAGAGTATGGAATAAATAGTGTATGGGATATACTGAGTATAACATATGGACTATATAGAATATAGAGTATGGAATAAATAGTGTATAGGGATATACTGAGTATGACATATGGAATATATAGAATATAGAGTATGGAATAAATAGCGTATGGGATATACTGAGTGTAACGTATGGAATATATAGAATATAGAGTATGGAATAAATAGTGTATAGGGATATACTGAGTATAACATATGGAATATATAGAATATAGAGTATGGAATAAATAGTGTATAGGGATATAGTGAGTGTAACATATGGAATATATAGAATATAGAGTATGGAATAAATAGTGTATGGGATATACTGAGTATAACATATGGACTATATAGAATATAGAGTATGGAATAAATAGTGTATGGGATATACTGAGTATAACATATGGACTATATAGAATATAGAGTATGGAATAAATAGTGTATAGGGATATACTGAGTATAACATATGGAATATATAGAATATAGAGTATGGAATAAATAGTGTATAGGGATATACTGAGTATAACATATGGAATATATAGAATATAGAGTATGGAATAAATAGTGTATGGGATATACTGAGTATAACATATGGACTATATAGAATATAGAGTATGGAATAAATAGTGTATAGGGATATACTGAGTATAACATATGGAATATATAGAATATAGTGTATGGAATAAATAGTGTATAGGGATATACTACGAATAACGTATGGAATATATAGAATATAGAGTATGGAATAAATAGTGTATAGGGATATACTGAGTATGACATATGGAATATATAGAATATAGAGTATGGAATAAATAGTGTATAGGGATATACTGAGTATAACATATGGAATATATAGAATATAGAGTATGGAATAAATAGTGTATGGGATATACTGAGTATAACATATGGACTATATAGAATATAGAGTATGGAATAAATAGTGTATAGGGATATACTGAGTATAACATATGGAATATATAGAATATAGAGTATGGAATAAATAGTGTATAGTGATATACTGAGTATAACATATGGAATATATAGAATATAGAGTATGGAATAAATAGTGTATGGGATATACTGAGTATAACATATGGACTATATAGAATATAGAGTATGGAATAAATAGTGTATAGGGATATACTGAGTATGACATATGGAATATATAGAATATAGAGTATGGAATAAATAGCGTATGGGATATACTGAGTGTAACGTATGGAATATATAGAATATAGAGTATGGAATAAATAGTGTATAGGGGTATACTGAGTATAACATATGGAATATATAGAATATAGAGTATGGAATAAATAGTGTATGGGATATACTGAGTATAACATATGGAATATATAGAATATAGAGTATGGAATAAATAGTGTATGGGATATACTGAGTATAACATATGGACTATATAGAATATAGAGTATGGAATAAATAGTGTATAGGGATATACTGAGTATAACATATGGAATATATAGAATATAGAGTATGGAATAAATAGTGTATAGGGATATACTGAGTATAACATATGGAATATATAGAATATAGAGTATGGAATAAATAGTGTATGGGATATACTGAGTATAACATATGGAATATATAGAATATAGAGTATGGAATAAATAGTGTATGGGATATACTGAGTATAACATATGGACTATATAGAATATAGAGTATGGAATAAATAGTGTATAGGGATATACTGAGTATAACATATGGAATATATAGAATATAGAGTATGGAATAAATAGTGTATAGGGATATACTGAGTATAACATATGGACTATATAGAATATAGAGTATGGAATAAATAGTGTATGGGATATACTGAGTGTAACGTATGGAATATATAGAATATAGAGTATGGAATAAATAGCGTATGGGATATACTGAGTATAACATATGGACTATATAGAATATAGAGTATGGAATAAATAGTGCATAGGGATATACTGAGTATAACATATGGAATATATAGAATATAGAGTATGGAATAAATAGTGTATAGGGATATACTGAGTATAACATATGGAATATATAGAATATAGAGTATGGAATAAATAATGTATAGGGATATAGTGAGTGTAACGTATGGAATATATAGAATATAGAGTATGGAATAAATAGTGTATAGGGATATAGTGAGGGTAACGTATGGAATATATAGAATATAGAGTATGGAATAAATAGTGTATAGGGATATAGTGAGTGTAATGTATGGAATATATAGAATATAGAGTATGGAACAAATAGTGTATAGGGATATACTGAGTATAACGTTTGGAATATATAGAATATAGAGTATGGAATAAATAGTGTATAGGGATATAGTGAGTGTAATGTATGGAATATATAGAATATAGAGTATGGAACAAATAGTGTATAGGGATATACTGAGTATAACGTATGGAATATATAGAATATAGAGTATGGAATAAATAGTGTATAGGGATATAGTGAGTTTAACGTATGGAATATATAGAATATAGAGTATGGAATAAATAATGTATAGGGATATACTGAGTGTAATGTATGGAATATATAGAATATAGAGTATGGAATAAATAGTATAGGGATATACTGAGTATAACATATGGAATATATAGAATATAGAGTATGGAATAAATAGTGTATAGGGATATAGTGAGTATAACATATGGACTATATAGAATATAAAGTATGGAATAAATAGTGTATAGGGATATACTGAGTATGACATATGGAATATATAGAATATAGAGTATGGAATAAATAGTGTATGGGATATACTGAGTATAACATATGGACTATATAGAATATAGAGTATGGAATAAATAGCGTATGGGATATACTGAGTATAACATATGGACTATATAGAATATAGAGTATGGAATAAATAGTGTATAGGGATATACTGAGTATAACATATGGAATATATAGAATATAGAGTATGGAATAAATAGTGTATGGGATATACTGAGTATAACATATGGACTATATAGAATATAGAGTATGGAATAAATAGCGTATGGGATATACTGAGTATAACATATGGAATATATAGAATATAGAGTATGGAATAAATAGTGTATAGGGATATACTGAGTATAACATATGGAATATATAGAATATAGAGTATGGAATAAATAGTGTATGGGATATACTGAGTATAACATATGGACTATATAGAATATAGAGTATGGAATAAATAGCGTATGGGATATACTGAGTATAACATATGGACTATATAGAATATAGAGTATGGAATAAATAGTGTATGGGATATACTGAGTATAACATATGGACTATATAGAATATAGAGTATAAAATAAATAGCGTATGGGATATACTGAGTATAACATATGGACTATATAGAATATAGAGTATGGAATAAATAGTGCATAGGGATATACTGAGTATAACATATGGAATATATAGAATATAGAGTATGGAATAAATAGTGTATAGGGATATACTGAGTATAACATATGGAATATATAGAATATAGAGTATGGAATAAATAGTGTATGGGATATACTGAGTATAACATATGGACTATATAGAATATAGAGTATGGAATAAATAGCGTATGGGATATACTGAGTATAACATATGGACTATATAGAATATAGAGTATGGAATAAATAGTGTATAGGGATATAGTGAGTGTAACATATGGAATATATAGAATATAGAGTATGGAATAAATAGTGTATAGGGATATACTGAGTATAACATATGGAATATATAGAATATAGAGTATGGAATAAATAGTGTATAGGGATATACTGAGTATAACATATGGAATATATAGAATATAGAGTATGGAATAAATAGCGTATGGGATATACTGAGTATAACATATGGACTATATAGAATATAGAGTATGGAATAAATAGTGTATAGGGATATAGTGAGTGTAACATATGGAATATATAGAATATAGAGTATGGAATAAATAGTGTATAGGGATATACTGAGTATAACATATGGAATATATAGAATATAGAGTATGGAATAAATAGTGTATAGGGATATACTGAGTATAACGTATGGAATATATAGAATATAGAGTATGGAATAAATAGTGTATAGGGATATACTGAGTATAACATATGGAATATATAGAATATAGAGTATGGAATAAATAGTGTATGGGATATACTGAGTATAACATATGGACTATATAGAATATAGAGTATGGAATAAATAGCGTATGGGATATACTGAGTATAACATATGGACTATATAGAATATAGAGTATGGAATAAATAGTGTATAGGGATATACTGAGTATAACGTATGGAATATATAGAATATAGAGTATGGAATAAATAGTGCATAGGGATATACTGAGTATAACATATGGAATATATAGAATATAGAGTATGGAATAAATAGCGTATGGGATATACTGAGTATAACATATGGACTATATAGAATATAGAGTATGGAATAAATAGTGTATAGGGATATACTGAGTATAACATATGGACTATATAGAATATAGAGTATGGAATAAATAGTGTATAGGGATATACTGAGTATAACATATGGAATATATAGAATATAGAGTATGGAATAAATAGTGTATGGGATATACTGAGTATAACATATGGAATATATAGAATATAGAGTATGGAATAAATAGTGTATGGGATATACTGAGTATAACATATGGAATATATAGAATATAGAGTATGGAATAAATAGTGTATAGGGATATACTGAGTATAACATATGGAATATATAGAATATAGAGTATGGAATAAATAGTGTATAGGGATATACTGAGTATAACATATGGAATATATAGAATATAGAGTATGGAATAAATAGTGTATGGGATATACTGAGTATAACATATGGAATATATAGAATATAGAGTATGGAATAAATAGTGTATAGGGATATACTGAGTATAACATATGGAATATATAGAATATAGAGTATGGAATAAATAGTGTATGGGATATACTGAGTATAACATATGGAATATATAGAATATAGAGTATGGAATAAATAGTGTATAGGGATATACTGAGTATAACATATGGAATATATAGAATATAGAGTATGGAATAAATAGTGTATAGGGATATACTGAGTATGACATATGGAATATATAGAATATAGAGTATGGAATAAATAGTGTATAGGGATATACTGAGTATAACATATGGAATATATAGAATATAGAGTATGGAATAAATAGTGTATGGGATATACTGAGTATAACATATGGAATATATAGAATATAGAGTATGGAATAAATAGTGTATAGGGATATACTGAGTATAACATATGGAATATATAGAATATAGAGTATGGAATAAATAGTGTATGGGATATACTGAGTATAACATATGGAATATATAGAATATAGAGTATGGAATAAATAGTGTATAGGGATATACTGAGTATAACATATGGAATATATAGAATATAGAGTATGGAATAAATAGTGTATAGGGATATACTGAGTATAACATATGGAATATATAGAATATAGAGTATGGAATAAATAGTGTATAGGGATATAGTGAGTATAACGTATGGAATATATAGAATATAGAGTATGGAATAAATAGTGTATAGGGATATACTGAGTATAACATATGGAATATATAGAATATAGAGTATGGAATAAATAGTGTATAGGGATATACTGAGTATAACATATGGAATATATAGAATATAGAGTATGGAATAAATAGTGTATGGGATATACTGAGTATAACATATGGACTATATAGAATATAGAGTATGGAATAAATAGTGTATAGGGATATAGTGAGTGTAACATATGGGATATATAGAATATAGAGTATGGAATAAATAGTGTATAGGGATATACTGAGTATGACGTATGGAATATATAGAATATAGAGTATGGAATAAATAGTGTATAGGGATATACTGAGTATAACATATGGAATATATAGAATATAGAGTATGGAATAAATAGTGTATAGGGATATAGTGAGTATAACGTATGGAATATATAGAATATAGAGTATGGAATAAATAGTGTATAGGGATATACTGAGTATGACATATGGAATATATAGAATATAGAGTATGGAATAAATAGTGTATAGGGATATACTGAGTATAACATATGGAATATATAGAATATAGAGTATGGAATAAATAGTGTATAGGGATATACTGAGTATAACATATGGACTATATAGAATATAGAGTATGGAATAAATAGTGTATAGGGATATACTGAGTATAACATATGGAATATATAGAATATAGAGTATGGAATAAATAGTGTATGGGATATACTGAGTATAACATATGGACTATATAGAATATAGAGTATGGAATAAATAGTGTATAGGGATATACTGAGTATAACATATGGAATATATAGAATATAGAGTATGGAATAAATAGTGTATAGGGATATAGTGAGTATAACGTATGGAATATATAGAATATAGAGTATGGAATAAATAGTGTATAGGGATATAGTGAGTATAACGTATGGAATATATAGAATATAGAGTATGGAATAAATAGTGTATAGGGATATACTGAGTATGACATATGGAATATATAGAATATAGAGTATGGAATAAATAGTGTATGGGATATACTGAGTATAACATATGGACTATATAGAATATAGAGTATGGAATAAATAGTGTATAGGGATATACTGAGTATAACATATGGAATATATAGAATATAGAGTATGGAATAAATAGTGTATAGGGATATAGTGAGTATAACTTTGGGAATATATAGAATATAGAGTATGGAATAAATAGTGTATAGGGATATACTGAGTATGACATATGGAATATATAGAATATAGAGTATGGAATAAATAGTGTATAGGGATATACTGAGTATAACATATGGAATATATAGAATATAGAGTATGGAATAAATAGTGTATAGGGATATAGTGAGTGTAACGTATGGAATATATAGAATATAGAGTATGGGATAAATAGTGTATAGGGATATAGTGAGTGTAACGTATGGAATATATAGAATATAGAGTATGGAATAAATAGTGTATAGGGATATATTGAGTATGACATATGGAATATATAGAATATAGAGTATGGAATAAATAGTGTATAGGGATATAGTGAGTGTAACGTATGGAATATATAGAATATAGAGTATGGGATAAATAGTGTATAGGGATATAGTGAGTGTAACGTATGGAATATATAGAATATAGAGTATGGAATAAATAGCGTATGGGATATAGTGAGTGTAACGTATGGAATATATAGAATATAGAGTATGGAATAAATAGTGTATAGGGATATAGTGAGTATAACATATGGACTATATAGAATATAGAGTATGGAATAAATAGTGTATAGGGATATACTGAGTATAACATATGGAATATATAGAATGTAGAGTATGGAATAAATAGTGTATAGGGATATACTGAGTATAATATATGGAATATATAGAATATAGAGTATGGAATAAATAGTGTATAGGGATATACTGAGTATAACATATGGAATATATAGAATATAGAGTATGGGATAAATAGTGTATAGGGATATAGTGAGTGTAACGTATGGAATATATAGAATATAGAGTATGGAATAAATAGCGTATGGGATATACTGAGTATAACATATGGACTATATAGAATATAGAGTATGGAATAAATAGTGTATAGGGATATACTGAGTATAACATATGGAATATATAGAATATAGAGTATGGAATAAATAGTGCATAGGGATATACTGAGTATAACATATGGAATATATAGAATATAGAGTATGGAATAAATAGTGTATAGGGATATACTGAGTATAACATATGGAATATATAGAATATAGAGTATGGAATAAATAGTGTATAGGGATATACTGAGTATAACATATGGAATATATAGAATATAGAGTATGGAATAAATAGTGTATAGGGATATACTGAGTATAACATATGGAATATATAGAATATAGAGTATGGAATAAATAGTGTATAGGGATATAGTGAGTGTAATGTATGGAATATATAGAATATAGAGTATGGAATAAATAGCGTATGGGATATACTGAGTATAACATATGGAATATATAGAATATAGAGTATGGAATAAATAGTGTATAGGGATATACTGAGTATAACATATGGAATATATAGAATATAGAGTATGGAATAAATAGTGTATAGGGATATAGTGAGTGTAACGTATGGAATATATAGAATATAGAGTATGGGATAAATAGTGTATAGGGATATAGTGAGTGTAACGTATGGAATATATAGAATATAGAGTATGGAATAAATAGCGTATGGGATATACTGAGTATAACATATGGACTATATAGAATATAGAGTATGGAATAAATAGTGCATAGGGATATACTGAGTATAACATATGGAATATGTGACGAACCCTACTGCATAGACCTGTATTGCGGGTTCATCTGTTTCCATGGGATTCGTGGATTTCCTGTCCGTACGCTATTGGTTTTTCGTTTCCTAAAGTACCGAGTAAAACTACCGAACATCGGCCACCCAGAAGAGGAGTGTGCGGCTCATTAACACCTTGACCACAAATTAGAACGCTGTGGTTAACCGCAAACACCTCTCCATTCCATTTCATACGGGTGGTCGTCGTTCGTATGCCGACCACGAGGCGGCGGCCATTTTGGACACGAGGCGAATCAGCGGTGTTCGGTGCAAAACCCATGGATCTAAAAACGGACTCTTTATCTACCGAACACCGCTGGAGACGGCCGTCCCCCCTTTTATTCCCTTGGAGGCATACGAACACTGTTCCGTTCGGGGGTTTCTTCATCCGTATGAACTTACCCAGATAGCCGTCCCATGGAGTCCTTCGTACACCGAAAGACTTATGAGAGACTTTGACTCCATGGCGATTGGACTGTGTACTTCGGATCTGAGCGCTATTCGGCAGGAATATGCCCTCAGATTCAGGCTATCTGGGGATACGTTGCACGAACACTATATCTTCGGTACTTCGGATTTTATGTATTTTATTGCATTTTGTGTGTTTGTGTTTAAAATGGCGATGGTTCCTATCCTCGGAGTTAATTAGGTTTCTCCCTAATTATCTCCGGGATAGGAAGAAATGTCTTATGGGTAAAATGGGGAGGGCTTGTGTTATAGCCACTGCGATTGGCTACTGTTTAATATATTTTACAGTCTTCCACCAGGTCCCCTAGGGGAGTGTCTACCTGGTGGAGACCTGCATAAATACTGGGCAGGTAGCCCCCATTAAACACATTCTGCTTGACCTTCAAAACGGAGCTTTGTCTCGTTTGTGGAGGGATTGACTATTGGGACAGCGTTTTCGTTTATTTCTAGCTGTGGAAGGATTTCGGATGGATTACTGATCGGGAGTTACCGCATTCGTATGCTCCGGTCGGGAGTCTTATGATCGGTTATGCTGGAACTGCATTTCTGGAGAAAGGGGATTATCGGCTAAACGGCGGCTTCACTCTCCAGGCGGCGAGTGTCGTAACAATTGGTGGCAAGCGACGGGATGAATCCCACCGCCCTGAAGGCCAGCTACACACCCCGGATTGGAAATGCAATATGAGGAGTTAAGGCGTGCTACCCTTAAAGACATTTTGGAGCGCAGAGGACGATCAGCGAGCAATCTCAAGAAAAGAGAGATTATTGCTATATTGGTAGAGATGGATACAGCACAGGGAAGGGAGATAGCTAATGTGCCTGGCCTGCTGGATCTAACACCCGAGGAAATAGCGTTTAACCGGGCAGTTCAGATCAGGCTGGCACACTTTGGCCCCAACCCTGCAGCGGATATTGTAGTGCAAGTACAAGCCGCAGTAGCAGCACAACAGGCGCTCCAGAGAAGCGGAGCTGCAGCAGCAGAGGTACCCCATAATAACAATGGGAAGAAAAAGGTACCATTTGCTGCTTTTAAAAACTTTATTGAGACTGAAGGAGAGATAGACGGGTTCCTGGCGGACTTTGAACGACAGTGTGCTTTACACCAGGTACCCGCAGAAGAATGGGTTCCTATCCTCTCTGGGAAGTTATCCGGCCGGGCTAGTGAAGCTTTTCGGGCCATCCCAGAGGAGGAACTCACTAGCTACCGGACAGTAAAAGATGCTCTTTTGACCCGGTACGCTGTTACCCCTGAGGCGTACCGGAGGCGATTCCGGGACAATAATAAACAGGCTGGTGATTCCTATGTGGAATGGGCATGCCGGGTACACCGCACGGCAGCCCACTGGATGACAGGATGTCGAGCGGTAACTGGGGAAGAGGTGCTGCAAGTGTTCCTGCTAGAACACTGCTTTGACAAATTACCTGCAGGAGTTCGAGAGTGGGTCAGGGACCGTAAACCCGCTACCTTCCATGAAGCTGCTCGTCTGGCTGACGAATACACTGATGCCCGTAAGCTCGATCAGACAGCAGCCAAGGTCCCTGCCCGAGTGGAATACAAACCGGCAGCACCTCCAACCACCAACCTATATCACCCCCCAGCACAACGTACCCCCGCTATACCGCCCGCAACCAACCATGGGCAGTCAGCCCGATTCAACAAACGGGGTTACTCCAACCAGGTCCAGTGCTTTGGGTGCAAGCAGATGGGACATAAAAAACCAGAATGCCCTTTAAACCACGCCAACCAAGCACCATCCTGGAGAAACCCAGCCGGCGGAGCCCAGCAGCCACCTCAGCCTTCTGCTCACTGCCTGGAGCAGGAGGAGTTTTGGGGTTTCCTGCACGAAGCAGACCCAGTTCACGCAGCTCAGCAGGACAACCGCCAACACCACAGACAGACCGTTAAGTTGAACGGGAAAGAGGTCACTGGTCTAAGAGACACCGGGGCTACGATGACCTTGCTCCAAAAGAACCTGGTTTCGGAACACCAACACACCGGGAACACTGTGGCAGTAAGGGTGGCAGGAGGCGCCGTGTTCCGTCTGCCTGTTGCCCGGGTTCATTTGGACTGGGGAGCGGGAGCTGGACATGTGAATGTGGGGGTTATGAAGGACTTGCCTGCCGATGTTTTGCTGGGAAATGATTTGGCCCCTTTGATTTCCGCCTATGCTACTATGGGACCTGGCGAAGCCAACCCAGTGACTACCCGTGCTCAGACCCGTGCTGCTGGAACCGGCCCACCTGCTGCTGAGACCCAGGTAAGGACCGATTCCCCGACTGACACCCCGGGGCCGACGTTAGCTAGTTGGGATTCCCCGGAGGAGTTCGGGAGGGAAACCCAGACAGACCCATCTCTCCAGAGGTATAGAGGCAGAGCAGACACTGGAGAGGAGGGAGCAGAGGGGGAGCGGTATGAGTGGGTGGGGGACAGGTTATATCGGATCCCTAAGCCATCCCAGAAAAGTGTTGCCCCTCCGCCGAATCGACAGCTGGTAGTGCCCGTGAAATACCGGCGAGAGATTCTGCGGATAGGGCATGATGTCCCGCTAGCCTGACATCTAGGGTCCCGCCGCACAGGCCATAGGATTATGCAGAATTTCTTTTGGCCAGGAATTAACCAGGCTGTGCGGATATATTGTAGCACGTGTGACACTTGTCAACGGGTAGGGAAGCGGGGGGACCACCCAAAAGGTAGGCTTATGTCGATGCCTATTATTGGGGAGCCCTTTGCCCGCATAGCCGTTGATATTGTGGGTCCACTGGCCAGGGCTAGTCCATCTGGTAAGAAATACATTCTCACCGTGGTGGACTATGCCACTCGCTATCCAGAGGCAGTGGCGCTGTCTAACATAGAGGCAGAGACAGTTGCTGATGCCCTGGTTAGGATTTTTACCAGGGTCGGGTTCCCTCAAGAGATTCTCTCTGACCAGGGAACCCAATTTACCGCTGTGCTCACCCAGCAGCTGTGGAGGGTATGCGGCATTAAACCGATACTTAGTTCCCCATACCATCCACAGACTAACGGTCTCTGCGAGCGATTTAATGGCACCCTCAAACAGATGCTGAGGACCTTTTCTGACACTTGCCGAGACTGGGAGCGATTCCTGCCTCATCTGTTGTTTGCCTACAGAGAGGTGCCCCAGGAATCTACTGGGTTCTCCCCCTTTGAGCTGCTTTATGGGAGAAGGGTCCGCGGACCTCTAGATCTCATTAGAGGCCACTGGGAGGGGGAGACGGAGCAGGAAGGTACCCCCATAGTACCGTATGTTCTGGAACTTCGGGACCGCATGGAGAAACTGTCTCTGATGGTAAGAGAGAATCTCCGGGTGGCCCAGGGGAGACAGAAGGAATGGTACGATCGGGGTGCCCGACAGCGAGTATTCCAGGTTGGGCAGAAGGTACTGGTGCTCAAACCTGTGAAGGCGAACAAGATGCAGGCATCTTGGCAGGGCCCGTATAAAGTATTAGCCCAGGTGTGCGATACTACGTACCTTATAGCCAGCTGTTCAGATGACAGGATCCAGCGATCCTTTCATGTGAACATGCTAAAGGAATATCAGGAACGACCGGAGGATGTAGCCGCAGTGTGTGCCCCCGCTGCAGACGATACCGAAAGCTTACCCCTACCCGACCTATTAGCCAGAGGTGCCCAGACGGATCTGACTGAGCTCGTACAGCTAGGGGACAGGTTAAGCCCCGCGGAGAAGGAACAGGCGAAACAGCTTCTGTGGGAGAAGCAGGCGACGTTCTCCCAAGAACCCGGCTACACTACCCTAGCTGTACATAAGGTAGAGACCCCTGGACAGAACCCCTTACGACAGCCCCCTTACCGTATCCCTGAAGCAGTCCGAGAAGGAATGCGGAAGGAGATAGAGGAGATGACCCAGCTTGGGGTCATCGAGCACTCCGATAGCCCTTGGGCCTCCCCTGTAGTCCTGGTGCCTAAGAAAGATGGGACCACCCGGTTCTGTGTGGACTACAGGAGGCTCAACGAGCGGACCACCACTGACGCCTACCCGATGCCACGGGTAGACGAGTTATTAGACCGCATTGCCAGGGGACGCTACCTGACCACCATAGACCTGTGTAAGGGCTACTGGCAGATTCCCCTGGCCAAGGACGCCATCCCCAAGTCGGCCTTCGTCACCCCCTTTGGCTTATACCAATTTAAGGTTATGCCATTTGGGATGAAGAACGCCCCAGCTACCTTCCAACGAATGGTGGATAGGCTCCTTGATGGCTTCCAGGACTTTGCTTGTGCATACCTGGATGATATTGCGATCTACAGTGAGTCCTGGGAGGAACACCTGGTACACGTAGGGGTAGTACTGGATAAAATTCGGGCCGCTGGCCTGACGTTGAAGCCAGAGAAGTGTCATCTAGGTATGGCTGAGGTACAATACTTGGGTCACAGGGTGGGGTGTGGGAGCCAGAGACCAGAGCCGGCCAAGATAGAGGCAGTAGCGAACTGGCCCACACCTATAACCAAGACCCAAGTATTGGCCTTCCTAGGGACTGCAGGGTATTACAGACGCTTTGTCCCCGACTATAGCTCGATAGCTAAACCCCTGACAGACCTGACTAAGAAGAACCTCCCTAAGCAGGTCCTGTGGTCTCCAGCTTGTGAAGCTGCGTTTCAAGCACTTAAGCAGGCCCTCGTGAATGCCCCTGTCCTGGCTGCCCCACTTCCTAACAAACGTTTTCTCGTCCATACAGATGCTTCCATGTATGGACTGGGGGCTGTGCTAAGCCAGGTCGGGGAAGATGGAGGAGAACACCCTGTCGCATACCTCAGTCGAAAGCTGTTACCCCGGGAAGTGAGTTATGCGGCAGTAGAGAAAGAGTGTTTGGCCCTGGTCTGGGCATTGAAGAAATTGAGCCCCTATTTGTATGGACAGGAATTTTCCCTTATCACGGACCACAATCCCCTTGTTTGGCTTAACCGGGTCTCGGGAGACAATGGTAGACTGCTGCGGTGGAGTTTAGCATTACAGCCATATAACTTCACCATCAGCTACCGACCCGGTAAGCAGAATGGGAATGCAGATGGGTTATCCCGGCAAACCGACGTCCTTGCTACTTCCTAGTCCGGTCATCCCCACGTTGACCCGCTAAAGGGCCAAGCCGGGTCTGCCGGAGTGTTCCACAAGGGGGGAGCCGTGTGACGAACCCTACTGCATAGACCTGTATTGCGGGTTCATCTGTTTCCATGGGATTCGTGGATTTCCTGTCCGTACGCTATTGGTTTTTCGTTTCCTAAAGTACCGAGTAAAACTACCGAACATCGGCCACCCAGAAGAGGAGTGTGCGGCTCATTAACACCTTGACCACAAATTAGAACGCTGTGGTTAACCGCAAACACCTCTCCATTCCATTTCATACGGGTGGTCGTCGTTCGTATGCCGACCACGAGGCGGCGGCCATTTTGGACACGAGGCGAATCAGCGGTGTTCGGTGCAAAACCCATGGATCTAAAAATGGACTCTTTATCTACCGAACACCGCTGGAGACGGCCGTCCCCCCTTTTATTCCCTTGGAGGCATACGAACACTGTTCCGTTCGGGGGTTTCTTCATCCGTATGAACTTACCCAGATAGCCGTCCCATGGAGTCCTTCGTACACCGAAAGACTTATGAGAGACTTTGACTCCATGGCGATTGGACTGTGTACTTCGGATCTGAGCGCTATTCGGCAGGAATATGCCCTCAGATTCAGGCTATCTGGGGATACGTTGCACGAACACTATATCTTCGGTACTTCGGATTTTATGTATTTTATTGCATTTTGTGTGTTTGTGTTTAAAATGGCGATGGTTCCTATCCTCGGAGTTAATTAGGTTTCTCCCTAATTATCTCCGGGATAGGAAGAAATGTCTTATGGGTAAAATGGGGAGGGCTTGTGTTATAGCCACTGCGATTGGCTACTGTTTAATATATTTTACAGTCTTCCACCAGGTCCCCTAGGGGAGTGTCTACCTGGTGGAGACCTGCATAAATACTGGGCAGGTAGCCCCCATTAAACACATTCTGCTTGACCTTCAAAACGGAGCTTTGTCTCGTTTGTGGAGGGATTGACTATTGGGACAGCGTTTTCGTTTATTTCTAGCTGTGGAAGGATTTCGGATGGATTACTGATCGGGAGTTACCGCATTCGTATGCTCCGGTCGGGAGTCTTATGATCGGTTATGCTGGAACTGCATTTCTGGAGAAAGGGGATTATCGGCTAAACGGCGGCTTCACTCTCCAGGCGGCGAGTGTCGTAACAGAATATATAGAATATAGAGTATGGAATAAATAGTGTATAGGGATATACTGAGTATAACATATGGAATATATAGAATATAGAGTATGGAATAAATAGTGTATAGGGATATACTGAGTATAACATATGGAATATATAGAATATAGAGTATGGGATAAATAGTGTATAGGGATATAGTGAGTGTAACGTATGGAATATATAGAATATAGAGTATGGAATAAATAGCGTATGGGATATACTGAGTATAACATATGGACTATATAGAATATAGAGTATGGAATAAATAGTGTATAGGGATATACTGAGTATAACATATGGAATATATAGAATATAGAGTATGGAATAAATAGTGCATAGGGATATACTGAGTATAACATATGGAATATATAGAATATAGAGTATGGAATAAATAGTGTATAGGGATATACTGAGTATAACATATGGAATATATAGAATATAGAGTATGGAATAATAGTGTATAGGGATATACTGAGTATAACATATGGAATATATAGAATATAGAGTATGGAATAAATAGTGTATGGGATATACTGAGTATAACATATGGAATATATAGAATATAGAGTATGGAATAAATAGTGTATAGGGATATACTGAGTATAACATATGGAATATATAGAATATAGAGTATGGAATAAATAGCGTATGGGATATACTGAGTATAACATATGGACTATATAGAATATAGAGTATGGAATAAATAGTGTATAGGGATATAGTGAGTGTAATGTATGGAATATATAGAATATAGAGTATGGAATAAATAGCGTATGGGATATACTGAGTATAACATATGGAATATATAGAATATAGAGTATGGAATAAATAGTGTATAGGGATATAGTGAGTGTAATGTATGGAATATATAGAATATAGAGTATGGAATAAATAGCGTATGGGATATACTGAGTATAACATATGGAATATATAGAATATAGAGTATGGAATAAATAGTGTATAGGGATATACTGAGTATAACATATGGAATATATAGAATATAGAGTATGGAATAAATAGTGTATAGGGATATAGTGAGTGTAACGTATGGAATATATAGAATATAGAGTATGGAATAAATAGTGTATAGGGATATACTGAGTATAACATATGGAATATATAGAATATAGAGTATGGAATATATAGAATATAGAGTATGGAATAAATAGCGTATGGGATATAGTGAGTATAACGTATGGAATATATAGAATATAGAGTATGGAATAAATAGCGTATGGGATATAGTGAGTATAACGTATGGAATATATAGAATATAGAGTATGGAATAAATAGCGTATGGGATATAGTGAGTATAACGTATGGAATATATAGAATATAGAGTATGGAATAAATAGTGTATAGGGATATACTGAGTATAACATATGGAATATATAGAATATAGAGTATGGAATATATAGAATATAGAGTATGGAATAAATAGCGTATGGGATATACTGAGTATAACATATGGACTATATAGAATATAAAGTATGGAATAAATAGTTGTGGGAACACTGACTGGATATAGAGTGATACCTCGTGGGAACACTGACTGGATATAGAGTGATACCTCGTGGGAACACTGACTGCATGTAGAGTGATACCTCGTGGGAACACTGACTGCATTTAGAGTGATACCTCGTGGGAACACTGACTGCATATAGAGTGATACCTCGTGGGGAAACTGACTGGATATAGAGGGATACCTCGTGGGAACACTGACTGGATATAGAGTAATATCTCGTGGAAACACTGACTGCATGTAGAGTGATACCTCGTGGGAACACTGACTGGATATAGAGGGATACCTCGTGGGAACACTGACTGCATATAGAGTGATACCTTGTGGGAACACTGACTGGATATAGAGTGATACCTCGTGGGAACACTGACTGGATATAGAGTGATACCTCGTGGGAACACTGACTGGATATAGAGTGATACCTCGTGGGAACACTGACTGGATATAGAGTGATACCTCGTGGGAACACTGACTGGATATAGAGGGATACCTCGTGGGAACACTGACTGCATGTAGAGTGATACCTTGTGGGAATACTGACTGGATATAGAGTGATACCTCGTGGGAACACTGACTGGATATAGAGTGATACCTCATGGGAACACTGACTGCATATAGAGTGATACCTCATGGGAAAACTGACTGGATATAGAGTGATACCTCGTGGGAACACTGACTGGATATAGAGTGATACCTCGTGGGAAAACTGACTGGATATAGAGGGATACCTCGTGGGAAAACTGACTGGATATAGAGTGATACCTCATGGGAAAACTGACTGGATATGGAGTGATACCTCGTGGGAACACTGACTGCATGTAGAGTGATACCTCGTGGGAACACTGACTGCATGTAGAGCGATACCTCGTGGGAACATTGACTGGATTTAGAGTGATACCTCATGGGAACACTGACTGGATATAGAGTGATACCTCGTGGGAACACTGACTGCATGTAGAGTGATACCTTGTGGGAATACTGACTGGATATAGAGTGATACCTCGTGGGAACACTGACTGGATATAGAGTGATACCTCGTGGGAAAACTGACTGCATGTAGAGTGATACCTCATGGGAACATTGACTGGATATAGAGTGATACCTCTTGGGAAAACTGACTGGATATAGAGTGATACCTCGTGGGAACACTGACTGGATATAGAGTGATACCTCATGGGAACACTGACTGCATATAGAGTGATACCTCGTGGATTTTTTGCCGATACACTGCCCACGCTGGTCCCAGGTGGCGTATCCTCCGGAACGGTGATTTCATACCGGGGTTGCAGGAATGTCGGAATGGGAGCAGAACTTGGCAATATGCTGATATTCACCCGGGCGTTCATCTCAGCCTTGACTCCTCCCCCATCCTGAGACCCAACCTCCAGGTGCAGGACAGATCCCACCCTGGCGGAGAGCGAGAGTGCCACAAAAATCGTGCCTGAGGAATGCATACACAAAGCAGTAAAACGACGTGATAGCAATCAGCTCAATATAAAATAACTCTGCTACACATTTCATAAATTGCCCCTGACCTGTATTTGCGTCGAGACGGAAAAGTGGGGGGCTGTTTCCTGATACAATGTGGTAGTTGAGGGTGCCATGGATCCCCTCATCCTTGTCTCGTGCAGTCACGGTTAATATTGGTGTCCCTGGGAGGCTGGTAACACTCACACTAGCTCCATAATCCACGGGATAGAACACTGGGCGATTATCATTCACGTCTTCCAGTGAAATCCGGACAAGACAGGACGTGCTTAGCCCCCCCTAAAAAAAAAAAAAAATCATTGACACAAACGCTTTTTGCTCTATGTGATCTTTTGAGTCATGTATATGAAGTACACACTACATGTATATAATTGATCATATGTGCAAGAAGCACGATATGTGTACGCATTGCATTGTATATATTATGTGTATGTATAGAGTCACGCATGTAAGGTACACAGTATGTGTGTGTATTGGATCTCAAATGTAAGGTACACAGTATGTAATGTGTCATGCATATAAACTATGCCGTACGTGTGATGTAGAATTATTAAAAACCTGTATTGCACCTGTGTTGAATTTTTGCACTAACTCCATTTTAAACCACATTACCTGACAGATCCTCCATTTTAAACTACATTACATGACAGAATTTCCTAACAGCATTTAGTGTAATGAATAGAGACTGTATTTTCTATAAAGACATGACTAACCCCGGAATTATTGAATCTCCTGTAACATGCAACAAAGTATAGCCAAGGCCATGGGAAGCTGGCCTAATGAAATGTTCTATTCCTAAAAAGAACCCTGAACCTGACCACGAGTCTGACATCACTAACTACGCAAAATGACGCCCAAGCCCCCCCTTCCCACCGAGTAAGCCTCGTGCTGGGTAAGATGGCGCTTGAGCCATCTGTCCACACCCGTGTCCAGAACAATACCACCTCCCGGTGGGAGGACACCTAGCTAACCACTTAGTTCTTGAGCCAATTAATAATATTGATGGGTGGACATTGACATAGCCACTTAACATTTAATCCAATTAATGATGTTTATTTACTGATATCTTGATATTCAATGATGATGTAATTTTGCTTTTATAAGGGTCTGCGAGCCCGCTTTTAATCAGATGCCATTAAATTTTCTCGAAGTTATTTTAACCTGAACTCCGTGTGTCAGTGTGAATTTACTTCTGCGTATACGCAATTTAATCATCTCAGATTTGGACAGGAACAGATAGATATTTAAACATATTTGTTTATTTCTAAATTAATCTACATCACGTGTATGTATTGAATCACCCATTTATTGTACACATTATATGTATGCATTAAATCACACATTTATTGTACACAGTATATGTGTGTATCGTATCACGCATGTATAGTACACAGTGTGTGTGTGTATCGGATTGCGACGAACTACACTTCGCCAGTGGTTTTTGGAGGGGCCTGCTTGCCCGCCTCCTACCCTGGGACTATGGGCCCATGTTCAAAAGTACTGTTTCTGCCCCTTGAACTTTTAACTGGAACAGATTCAAACATGTGGCGGCGGCTGTAACGGACCGTTTCAGCAGACAAAGGGTTAAAATCCGTTTAGGCGATATTCCCCTTTCAGATATAAAGGCAGCTACTGTAGAACCTCAAACTCCCGAATTGAATACAAGGGAACACACCAAACTCCCGAACTGCATGAAAGGGAATAAGGTAGCACTCCAAACTCCCGAACCGGAACCTCACGAATATCTGCCAGCAGACGAACAGGAAAAGCTCCCAAGCGGCTTACACTCCTGGAAATCAGTCTCTATCAGCATACAGTAAATCCCCCCAAAGACGAGACAGAGCTCCGTGTTGAGGGTCAAGCAGTGGTCTGGTTTATTATGGGCTACCCGCCCAATATTTATGCAGGTCTCCCACCTGGTGGACACTCCCCTAGGGGACCAAATGGGAGACTGCAACAAAAGACAGACATGTATCACTTTAGGACATACAGTCACAATACTTTCCCACAATGCATCCTGGCTTCCTCCCCTCTGCCCTGGAGATAATTGAGAAGTAATTCAATTATCTCCCAGGACAGAGGCAAGACTCCATTATGCACGTGGTGAACACAAGATACAATATTACTTTAAAATACACAAAGTTACTTTTTGCAATAAAACACAGACATGTAACATATCCCCAGATAGCTCAGGTCTGAGTGCACGTTATTAGGTGAATGGCACTCAGACCACACGAATACAGTTTAATCGCCATGGAGCCAAAGTCTTTAATTACACGAATAGGCTCCATGGCATAGCTATCTGAGTTAAAACATTCCCCCAGCATAAAATACCGAATTTACATACATTTGTTAAATCGGTACGAATTAGAACCAGGGGCTGGAGGCTCAGCGGTGCTTAGCTGACACAGTGTCCGGGTTTGGCGTAGGAAAGCCGGGCAGAAAAGCGCTGGCTGCCCGGGGAGATCCAGAACACCGCCATCGTGTGGCGGCTAGGTGTAACTGTGACCACCCAGTAACAGTCAATTAAGCTGCGGTTAACCGCAGCTACTGGGTGGTCAATTGCCGGCACACGCTCGTTAAGCCGCGTTTAACCGCAGCTTCAGGGAGGTAAATGGAGGGCACACGCCAGTGTCTGGGTGGTCAATTGACGGCGCCTGCCGGCTCCCCACGGCTCTGGGGAGGCTAAGAAAGGGCTGTTTGTTCGGTAGATAGAATCTACCGAACGGCTGTGCAGAAAGGAATAAATAAATCTATCTGCACAGTAAAATTAACCGTTTAACTGCCGGTCCATAATCCAAAGGCAGCAGGCGGGCAACCAGGCTCCTCCAATGCAATGTGGCGAGATTGTTCTCGTCACATCTCTCCCCTTTTCCAAACAGACCAACAGGGTACCTGGCCTCCTGCCGGTCAGTGCCCTTGTTAGTCCAGCAGCCCACCCACAAGACAGAAACAGCAGTACAGCCCACCCACAATAAATGGCTACTACACCTGGGTAGAGGAGAAACTTGTCCATGTCCAGGTGCCTCACCACGGCTGTGTGGGGAATTAGTAAGCTGCCTTGGTGGGTTGCTGAGTGGGCAGAGACCAGCGGTACTCTGCCCTGATGCCAGTACTACCGCGGGAGTAGTCTGGTTGAAGCCTGGTTGCTGGAGACTGACTGTCTCCCCTTTGGATAATCTAAGCTGTCGTTGGGGAGAGGGGGTAACAGGCTCCTCTCCTGATAGAACACTCTGCCGCTGGGGAAAGGAGACTGGGCTCTCTATTCCCTGCACATTAATGATCCGCTGCTGGGGAGAGGTGGTAGCAAGCTCCTCTCTCATACATATTTCCAGCCTCTGTGGAGGGAGACCGACTGTCTCTACTCCTAATACAGAGTCCTGCTGCTGGGGAAAGGAGACTGGGCTATCTATTGCCTGCTGGACACTCTGCCGCTGGGGAATGGAGACTAGGCTCCCAATTCCCGGCACATCACTCGGCCGCTGGGGAATGGAGACTGGGCTCCCAATTCCCAGAAAATCACACTGCTGCTGGGGGGCAGGAACAACTACCTCTGCCCCCTGTAACTCAGCCTGCCGCTGGGGAGGGAGGATGCTGCTCTCCTCTCCCTGCACTTCACACTGCCTTCCCGGCATATCACTATGCTGCTGGAGGGCAGGAACAACTACCTCTGCCCCCTTTAACTCAGCCTGCCGCTGGGGAGGGAGGACGCTGCTCTCCTCTCCCTGGACTTTACACTGCCGCTGGGGAATGGAGACTGGGCTCCCAATTCCCTGCAGGACCGGTGGAGAGACCTCGGTCCCATCTCCACCGGCCACCTGGGGTTCTTCCCAGTAAAACTCTGCAGTATCTGCCCAGCTGAATGGGTCTGGATCTGGGTCTCCGCTTCCCTGCTGAGCCTTCTCACTGGAGTGGAACAGATTTTGGTAGCCCTGTTCCAGCTCCATCTCCCGGGTCACCAGGTGGACCAGGTCTTGCTCAATTTCGTGAGTGTTGTCCCAGTCATACCTGCTCTCCCTCCACTCCAAGAGATCACTCAACCGGGCTTGTGTAGGGCTCCCAAACTCGGGCTCTGAAAAAGACTCCCATAACAAGCCAGGACCATCAAGCTTATGTACAGTAACTGGGAGTGTTCAAATGTAAAACTCTTGTAAAGAGTTTTTATTGGTAAAGTTTTTATTGGATTGTGCATTTCATGTCCTGTGCCCCACAAGGTCCACGTGGGCGGTAAACTTGTGGGGAAATACTGTATAAAAGAAGCAGCTGTCCCATTAAACCTTCAGTTCTGCTTAACCCTCAATACGTAGCCTCGTCTCGTTATTCTAAGGAACCTGCATCCAGCTAATCACTAGCTCTAGTAGCTCTGCCACTCTCTCTCTCTCTACACTGATCCACCTGATGGGACATCGGGAATACACTGCAGCACAGCCTCTCGCCAGGGAAAAGGACGTCTCCAACGTCATATACCTCTCTAACCACCAGGTTGGCTGTTACACGGATCATGCATGTATAGTATACAGTATGTGTGTGTATCAGATCACGCATGTAAGGTACACAGTATGTGTGTATCAGATAACGCATGTATAGTACACAATATGTGTGTGTATTGGATCATGCATGTATAGTACACAGTATGTGTGTGTATGGGATCACGCATGTATTGTACCCAGTATGCATGTGTACCGGATCACACATGTATAGTACACAGAATGTGTATATATTGGATCACAAATGTATTGTAAACAGTATGTGTGTGTGTATGGGATCACACATGTATAGTACACAGTATGTGTGTGTATCGAATCACGCATGTAAGGTACACAGTATGTGTGTGTATCAGATAACGCATGTATAATACACAGTATGTGTGTGTATCGGATCACACATGTATTGTATGCAGTATGTGTGTGTATCAGATCTTGCATGTATAGTACACAGTATGTCTTTGTATCGAATCACGCATGTAAGGTACACAGTATTTTTGTGTATCGGATCACGCATGTATTGTACACAGTATGTGTGTGTATCGGATCACACATGTATTGTGTGACGAAGTGCCCTTCGCCTCTTGTGCCTGGAGATGACTAATTGCCAGCCTCTCGCCATGTGACTATGGTCCCTTTGAGACTTTGCCAGTAAAAAACACTATTTGGACTTATTGGTGTTTAAAAGACTGTTCTGGTCCTTTAAATGGAACTGGCTGCTTTGTCCCTCCTCAATCTCTCATCAGCCCTTGCTAAACTTTAACCCCATGGCAATTTTATTCTGTTCGTGGGATCTGAGCGCTCAATATGTCCGAACAGCGCTCAGATCCCACGAACAGAATAAAATCGCCATGGGGTTAAAGTTTAGCACGGGCTGATGAGAGATTGAGGAGGGACAAAGCAGCCAGTTCCATTTATCTGGGGATAGGTTGAATGTAGGGGCTCTGTTCAGTATAATAGGTGTTAAGACACTCCCGGCAAAAAGGAGTGAAACCGCCGCTTAGTAGAGCTTCCTCTTTCAGGGATACAGGCACGACTACTTTAGAACCCCAAACTACCGAACTGCGTACCAGTAATACTTTAAACTCCCGAATGGTAATTCCACGAATCGCTGCTAACAGACGAACCTACAAAGCATCCAGCAGTCAGTCTCTATCCGTGTATAGCAAATCCCCCCAATCACGAGACCAAGCTCCATATTGAGGGTAAAACAAGATCTGGCTTTAATGAGGGCTACCTGCCCGTATTTTCAGCACTGAAAAGTAAGGCAATATCCCAAATCCCCCAGTAACCGGACGAAACACAGTTCTGGGAGTCAACTGAGGTCTTTATTCACAGCTTCCAGTATTTATGCAAGTCCCCATGCAAGGGGTTTCCTTACTGATATAACAGGGGTAATACAGTAAGGGACTACATGGGGCACTTAACAGTTGGAGCAATTCTCCCATCAGGCACTGCTGCACGAGCGGGACACTCCCACTGAAATACACCGTTAAGTGGATTATCCCTCCATGCAGCAGAACCGGCATTTTACATTTAAATCTCTAACTCCAATAATATTCACTTTATTTACATGAACGGACGTTCGGTAGATAGCTGGGGTTTGAGTGCACATTTCGTGTGATTACCGCTCAGATCCCAGCTAAAACAACCGAACGCCGCACAAAATACATTTCCTTATTAAAGTCGTTTAAAAGTACGGAACACCGATGGGGAACCACAATAGGAGAAGACCGGAGCTCCCGAACGGCCTGGAAGTACAGCGGTGTTCGTGTCGTCGAGTAGCCGTTTTCAGTTCCACGCGCTCGACGACCAAACACCGCTGGGGAGACAAAGGATCCAAGATGGCCGACCGTCGCGTGGTCGGTAGTCGAACAACGGCCACCTAGGAACGCACTTAATTACCGATTGCAACAATGTGTGTGGGCTTGGGTTCGGTACATAACCCAAGTGTGTGGGCTTGGGTTCGGTACATAATTCGTTTCACGAACAGCTGGTAAAACAGCTGTTCGGGAAACAACTAGGTAAATGCTAGCGGCTTTCGGCTGCTAGCATACGAATGCTATAGGAATACAGACACAGATACATTTCTATACAGCAAGCACAGTACATTAAACAGAATAGGACAGCAATGTTCTGGACAACCTTTAGAGACACAGTTTTCTAGTCTGAAGTGGCTAGGTTTGCCACAGTAACATTGTGGAAAATCTTGCTCATTAAACAGACCTGCTTGACCCTTTCTTGAAGCCTTGGCTCATGCTTGGGGGATGGGAAAACTACACTCTGGAGATTGCTATAATCACACATACTCCCCAGAGTAAGCTCTTGTAAGAGCTGTTCTTGTTCCTGCTACGCTCTCTGGAGGAAGAGAGGCCTGCCCACTGGAAGCTGAATCCTGGCCAGGGTGGGTGAAGGACGGCGAGTCCCTGGCGCAGCTGCATCGCTGGAAGTGGGGTCTTTAGTGCTGATGGTGTCGGTTGGAGTGCTTGGAGTCCTCAGCAAGCACTAGGAGCATCGATTGGCGGAGGTACTCGGTCGGAGTGCCAGCGTGTCAGCGTTCCATCACATATACAGTACAATGTATGGGATCACGCATGTATAGTACACAGTATGTGTATATATTGGATCACAAATGTATAGTACGCAGTATGTGTGTGCATCGAATCACGCATGTATAGTACAAAGTATGCAATTGGTCATACAGGTAAAGTACACCGTATGTGTATGTATTGGATCACGCATATAAGGTACACAGTATGTGTGTGTATCGGATCACGCATGTATTGTACACAGTATGTGTGTGTATCGGATCACACATGTATTGTATGACGAAGTGCCCTTCGCCACTTGTGCCTGGAGATGACTAATTGCCAGCCTCTCGCCATGTGACTATGGCATGGACTATGGCATGTATAGTACACAGTATGCAATTTGTCATGCATGTAAAGTACACCGTATGTGTATGTATTGGATCACGCATGTATTGTACACCATACAGGATCATGCATGTAAAATACACAGCTTTGGGTTATGCGTGTAAGGTACGCAGAGATTGTTTGTATTTACTTCCAATTGTTTTATGGCTGCTCTGGTTAGTGTCCTTTGCCATCCATGTGTTCTGGGCACTTGCTATCTAACCCTGCCAGGTCACAGCTATATGTTTATTCCCATGTAATAAACTCACCCAATATGTCCAGGGCCCTGTCTGAGCTGTGCCAGGGTATTGGTGTATATTTTGTGGGTGATTTTCTTACCCCGTCACTGGCTGTCACATGGAGCAGGAAGAAGCGATCTCCATCGTCTCTGTCCAGGGCTTCAGAGATGCAGATGTCTCCACTCTCAGAGTGAATACGAAACTGATGGGGGGATGCAGGACTGAGAGAGTATGAGACGACTCCAAAATTACCACTGTCTGCGTCCGAGGCTGTTACCTGAAATACAGTACGCTGTCATCAGTAACCTTTACACATAATTTCACAATATGTAGGCAACTTACAAACACTTTATTTATATAACTTAATTGCAGAACACAACATTTATCATTTACACCATATGACCTGCACTGTATAACCTGCATTGCACTTCTATCACCGTATAACCTGCACTGTACAACTATCACCATATAACTATCACCTAATAACCTGCACCATATAAATATCACTGTATAACCTGCACCGTATAACTATCACCTATAACCTGCACCATATAACTATCACTGTATAACCTACACCGTATAACAATCACTATATAACTATCACTGTATAACCTGCACCGTATAATTATCACTTTATAACCTGCACCGTATAACTATCACTGTATAACCTGCACCGTACAACTATCACTGTATAACCTGCACCGTATAACTATCACCGTATAACCTGCACCGTATAACTATCACCGTATAACCAACACCGTATAACCTGCACCGTATAACTATCACCGTATAACTATCACCATATAACTATCACTGTATAACCTGCACTGTATAACTATCACGTATAACTATCACGTATAACTATCACCGTATAACTATCACCGTATAACTATCACCGTATAACTATCACCGTATAACTATCACTGTATAACTATCACCGTATAACCAACACTGCATAACCTGCACCGTATAACTATCACCGTATAACTATCACTGTATAACTATCACCATATAACTATCACTGTATAACCTGCACTGTATAACCTGCACTGTATAACTATCACCGTATAACTATCATAGTATAACTATCACCGTATAACTATCACTGTATAACTATCACTGTATAACCTGCACCGTATAACCTTCACCGTATAACTATCACTGTATAACCTGCACCGTAAAACTATCACCGTATAACTATCACTGTATAAATATCACTGTATAACCTGCACCTTATAACTATCACCGTATAACTATAACAGTATAACTATTACCGTATAAATATCACTGTATAACCTGCACTGTATAACTATCACTGTATAACCTGCACCGTATAACTATAACCGTATAATTATCACCGTATAACCTGCACCGTATAACTATCACCGTATAACCTGCACCGTACAACTATCACTGTATAACCTGCACCGTATAACTATCACCGTATAACCTGCACCGTATAACTATCACCGTATAACCAACACCGTATAACCTGCACCATATAACCTGCACCGTATAACTATCACCGTATAACTATCACTGTATAACTATCACTGTATAACTATCACCGTATAACTATCACTATATAACCTGCACTGTATAACTATCACCGTATAACTATCATACTATAACTATCACCGTATAACTATCACCGTATAACTATCACTGTATAACCTGCACCGTATAACTATCACCGTATAACTATCACCGTATAACCTGCACCGTATAACCTGCACCGTATAACTATCACTGTATAACCTGCACCGTAAAACTATCACCGTATAACTATCACTGTATAAATATCACTGTATAACCTGCACCTTATAACTATCACCGTATAAGTATAACAGTATAACTATTACCGTATAAATATCACTGTATAACCTGCACTGTATAACTATCACCGTATAACCAACACCGTATAACCTGCACCGTATAACTAGCACTGTTTAAATATCACTGTATAATCTGCACCGTATAACTATAACCGTATAACTATCACCGTATAACCTGCACTGTATAACTATCACTGTATAACCTGCACCGTATAACTATCAGCGTATAACCTGCACCGTATAACTATCACTGTATAACCTGCACTGTATAACCTGCACTGTATAACTATCACTGTATAACCTGCACCGTATAACTATCACTGTATAACCTGCACCGTATAACTATAACCGTATACCTATCACCGTATAACCTGCACTGTATAACTATCACCGTATAACTATCACTGTATAACTGCAACGTATAACTATCACCGTATAACTATCACCGTATAACCTGCACCGTATAACTAGCAATGTATAACCTGCGCCATATAACTATCACTGTATAACCTGCACCGTATAACTATCACTGTATAACCTGCACCGTATAACTATCACTGTATAACTATCACTGTATAACCTGCACCGTATAACTATCACTGTATAACTATCACCATATAACTATCACTGTATAACCTGCACTGTATAACTATCACCGTATAACTATCACTGTATAACCTGCACCGTATAACTATCACTGTATAACTATCACTGTATAACCTGCACCGTATAACTATCACTGTATAACTATCACCATATAACTATCACTGTATAACCTGCACCGTATAACTATCACTGTATAACTATCACCATATAACTATCACTGTATAACCTGCACAGTATAACTATCACCGTATAACCTGCACCGTATAACTAGCAATGTATAACCTGCGCCGTATAACTATCACCGTATAACCTGCACCGTATAACTATCACCGTATAACTATCACCGTATAACTATCACTGTATAACCTGCACCGTATAACTATCACTGTATAACCTGCACCGTATAACTATCACTGTATAACCTGCACCGTATAACTATCACTGTATAACCTGCACCGTATAACTATCACCGTATAACTATCACTGTATAACCTGCACCGTATAACTATCACTGTATAACCTGCACCGTATAACAATCACCATATAACTATCACCGTATAACCTGCACCGTATAACTATCACCGTATAACCTGCACCGTATAACTATCACTGTATAACCTGCACTGTATAACTATCACTGTATAACCTGCACCGTATAACTATCACTGTATAACCTGCACCGTATAACTATCACTGTATAACCTGCACCGTATAACTATCACTGTATAACCTGCGCCGTATAACTATCACTGTATAACCTGCGCCGTATAACTATCACCGTATAACAATCACTATATAACTATCACTGTATAACCTGCACCGTATAACTATCACTGTATAACCTGCACCGTATAACTATCACTGTATAACCTGCGCCGTATAACTATCACTGTATAACCTGCGCCGTATAACTATCACCGTATAACAATCACTATATAACTATCACTGTATAACCTGCACCGTATAACTATCACTGTATAACCTGCACCGTATAACAATCACCGTATAACTATCACTGTATAAATATCACTGTATAACCTGCACCGTATAACTATCACTGTATAACCTGCACCGTATAACTATCACTTTATAACTATCACCATATAACCTGCACCGTATAACTATAACTTTATAACTATCACCGTATAACCTGCACCGTATAACTATCACTGTATAAATATCACTGTATAACCTGCACCGTATAACTATCACTGTATAACTATCACCATATAACCTGCACCGTATAACTATAACTTTATAACTATCACCATATAACCTGCACCGTATAACTAGCAATGTATAACCTGCATGGTGTTACGATCACAGTGTAATCTGCACTTACTGGCAGAAAATAAAATGCAGAGAATGAGATTTCATGAAGAATGGAATTACAGTGACGTTTGCAAAGACTCCTTAAGGCTGGTTAAAAATAAATGTTCAGCCCCAGAAGTCCATATGGATCAGGAAGATAATGGTGTAACTGGGAGATTCCCTATAGAAAGTACTGTGAAGGATTTCCTGCAACCCGTTCGGTTGTTTCCACTCCCTGCTATTTTTTTTACTGTTTTATTTCGTTTATTTTTTCGTTGTTCGGTAAAACATTTGTTTTACGGAACGGAGACCACCCTGGGTATCAATTAGAACGTCGAACACTGAGTAATTACACGAAATTAAATGAATGCTCCTAGGTGGCTGCCATTTCGTGCAAACGAACGCACGTGTTGAGAACAATGGACGGCGGCCATCTTTACTCCCGAACGCGGCCAGCGAGACTTGGTACTCGAGTGCCTGCAACTGTTTTGGGCATAGCACTCGCACAAACACTGTCGGGATCCCGCGGGCGGCTGCGAGGGGAGGCTGCACTCCACTCGCAGTACTCACCCTCCAGCCGTCCGCGGTCCTCTCCTCCTCGTGGGCTCGGCGAGCGGCATCCTTCCAGCCTCGGATGCCGCCCGCGTCTTCCTCCACGTCCCCCAGCGGCAGCATGCATGACGCTGCACGCTGGGAGACCGCCCACATTATTACACGCCGGGGTCAGCCACCTGACCCGGCATTAAAGGCACAGTGCCTCAATCACAGTGGGGGGTCTAGATACCTCCCACATGTGATTGTTAATTCTGATTGGAAATTATCCAATCAGAATTAGCCTTATGGTTTAAATACTCTCCTTTCCTGTTCCTCCCTGCCCTGTTGTGGTCTTTGCTTGCTTGCATTGCTACTGAACTTGTGTTTCGGGTTACGTACTCTCTGGCTTGTTAATCTGACTTTGTGACTTTCTCCTACCCTTTGACCTCAGCTAGTTTCTCGTTATCCTGTCTTCTGGTTCCCCTTACTCGGCTTGTCTCCTGACTATTCTTTGTGTGCTTAGCCCGGCCACTCTAAGGTCCGGTACTGCACCTTTTCTGTGTGTGTGTGTGTTAGCGTGTTGGGTTCCCCGAATCGTGACATTACAACAGGGCCAAAATGGAACCTGCTGACATTCCACAGTTATTGGTTAATCAGGAAGCCAGAATGGATGGTTTGGACCCTCGTATGGGCCAATTTGCTCAGGCTTTACAAATCATACTGGATCGTACCGCTCACTTGCAGTCTGGTATCCAAGTAGCAGTTGCTACGACGCCAGGTCCTGTTCCTGAGCCAGTACCCGCTCCTGCTCATGTAGTGCAAATGACGCCACAACAGCGTTATAGTGGTGATCCGTCATTATGTCGTGGTTTCCTCAACCAAATTGATATTCATTTAGTAGTGAACCCTCATTCCTATCCCACTGATAGAGCCAAGATTGCTTTCCTTATTAACCATCTATCCGGGAAAGCTTTAGCATGGGCTAATCCCATATGGGAAAATACGTCCCCTACATCCTTTGCTGAGTTTTTGACCGCCTTTAACCCCTTAAGGACACATGACATGTGTGACATGTCATGATTCCCTTTTATTCCAGAAGTTTGGTCCTTAAGGGGTTAAACGTACTTTCGATCTACCCGGTAGGGTTGCTTCTGCTGGCAAAGCTCTGCTTAGGGTTCGACAAGGGAACAGATCGGTAGCGGATTACGCTATTGAATTCCGCACTATAGCAGCTGCAGTAACGCTCTCGTAACGGCCTTTCATGAGGGTTTGGCCACTTACATCCTGGATGAAATAACGTCCAGGGAATTGCCTGTCCTTCTGGATGATCTTATTGATTATATCATCCATATTGATGATCGTATTAGAGAGAGACATAGTCAGAGGCGTATGTATACACAGATGTTACCTGCTTTACCCAATACCATGCTACTAGCATTACCCCCTTCTAGCCAACCTCCCTCTGAACCCATGCAATTGGGTGCTACTGGGTTAACTGAGGTTGAAAGATCATATCGAAGAAGGGAAGGGTTATGCCTTTACATCTTCTAAGGACCTGCCCTGTATTGCAGGGAAAGCTTCAGCACCTAAGGCCTATAGAGGGGTAGGCCTCGGGTGTTATGTCGTTTTCCCCTCACGTCCCCATTACTAGACCGTTTATTACGGTTACCCTTTTTGTTGGAAATACTACTGTGATTACCAAAGCCTTGATAGATTCAGGGGCTGCTGACAATCTAATGGATGAGAGTTTTGCTAAAACCGCATCTGTGACTCTGATCCAAAAGGTCACTCCCTTGGCCGTGGAGGCCATAGACGGTAGACCACTGGAGAAACCTCTGGTGACCCATGAGACCCAATAACTGGTTATGTCTGTGGGTGTCATGGAGTAACACTTCAGGGTTAAGCACTCAGCAGCTGAGCCTGACTCCGCCCCCCTCTGACACAGCTCTGACAGTATTTAGGGAGACTGGGCCAGAGGGAGGGTGCTTGATTGTTTGAGCTAACGTGTGAGCTGCCTCTGTGGGCTCCACAGGCTCAGCTACTGGGAACTACTTCCACCAGACAAACCCTTCCAGCCTTTGAGCAAATGCAAGGATTGCTACATGCCATAAAGGATTACTGGAGAACGGATACTTTGCTACTTTACAAGTGGACCATATCTCTGAACTATTGGAGGACTACCCATATAAACCTTAGGTATATCTTTCAGCTAATTGTCTGCAATATCATTTATTAATGAACTAATGCTTGCTTACTCAAATCTTCATTGCTACTGTTACGGTTCTGGGTGGTTACTTTAACTTCTGGGTGGTCCGCCTGTGTGGTACTTGGTTCAGTAAGCCCTATTTACTGAACCAAGTGGGAGAAAGCCAGGGGCAAGTTATTTTACAGGTCTGGGGACATAGTCTTAAAGGGGCATTTGTTCAGCAAAGTCACAATATGTCCCCAGACGGTTCTTAAAGGGCCATACACACCCAATAAAAGTTAATACATTTTCAGGGGCACAATCTTCCAGGGGCCATAGTCATGAGGAAGGAGGCTGGCAAATAGGCTTCTCCACAATCCAGGGAAGCAGGGCAATTTTTCATTTAAAGGGCCAGTTACAAATAGCAGTTTGTAACATATCTCCCCTTTTGGAGGGAGACTAACCAGGCACCTGACCTTCTGTCGGTCAGTGCCTAAGTTAGTCTCGCAGCCCACCCACAAATAAACATTGGCAGAGAAGCCCCCCCACAATAAATAGTACTGGCCTGTAGGTCCCAGGTTGTAGGGTAAAAATGTAGCACCCGCTGCCTTCCTGGTGCAGCTGGGCAAATAGCTGGTGGTATTTGGGGGGCAGAGGCCAGCGGCACTCTGCCCTGGTGCCAGCGCTTCTGCTGGGGGAATTGGGGCATAGTCCTGCCCGGTGGCAAAGGGAACGTGGGGGTCAGCATCTCCACTGTTAACCCTGGGCCCAAGTTAGGAGTTAGCTGGGGAGGGGGGGATTGGCTTACCTCCTCCTCCTGATACTCCTGCAGCCGTTGGGAAGGGGGGTCGATGCTCTCCGCTCCCTGTGGAACATGCTGCAGCTGGGGAGAGAGACCGGTTGTCTCCTCTCCCTGGAAGGCACACTCCGGCTGGGGAGGGAGGTCGATGCTCTCCCCTCCCTGTAGCTGGGTCTGTCGCTGGGGATCTGGGCCGCCTGCCCAGCATCCCTGTAGGGCCGGTAGAGAGACTGCGGTCCCATCTCCACCTGCCTGCTGTGGGTCCTCCCAGGACCATTCTATGAAGCCTGCTGCCTCGGGTATCTCTGGTTGGGGTTGGGGAAGGAGACCGGTTGTCTCTTCCCTCTGCACGGTATACTGCCGCTGGGGAGGGAGGTCGTTGCTCTCCGCTCCCTGTAACTCACCCTGGGGTTGGGGATCTGGGCCGCCTGCCCAGCATCCCTGTAGGGCCGGTAGAGAGACTGCGGTCCCATCTCCACCTGCCTGCTGGGGGTCCTCCAAGGACCAGTCTATGAGGCCCGCTGCCTCGGGTACCTCTGGTTGGGGTTGGGGAAGGAGACCGGTTGTCTCTTCCCTCTGCACGGTGCACTGCCGCTGGGGAGGGAGGTCGCTGCTCTCCTCTCCCTGTAACTCAGGCTGCCGCTGGGGAGAGAGGTCGCTGCTCTCCGCTCCCTGTAACTCACTTTCTCGCTGGAGACGGGGTGTCCATACCCTCAAACCCCACAGTAGGCGCTCAAAGGCTCGTGCCGCTTCGTTCTCCGCCCTCAACTGGCGCATCACTTGATGGACCACCTCGTTTGAAGGGTTTGGGCCATACAAGACCAGCCGCTGCTTTACCTCTGGAATGTAATCAGCGCCCTCATAGCAACGGATCAGGCTGAGGTGCTCTTCACAGGGTTCTGACCAGTGTCTTGTCAGCTCCATGCTGCTGTAGGTAGGGACACTGTTCAGTGGCTAGCGTTGCCCTCAATACTCTCATACGATACCAGTGCGGTTGGGGTGCTGCTCCTTGCGCTAGGACGCCATCCCACCGCTGCCACCAAATGTTACGGTTGCCTCCAGTCTGGCTGGAAGTTGGACCGTAGAAAAGGGTGCTCCTAGCGCTCACCAAAGGACCATCAGCACCGTAGCCACCATAAGCACTGCAGACTCCACGAACCACCGCTGCTGGGCTGGAATCTCGCCGTCTGCTCTGCGCCCTGGACCTACGACCAGGCTCCAGGTTCCAGTAGGTGAACCTCTTCCTTCTGTCGAGCGAAGCAGGATCAGGAACAGAAGCTCTAACAAGAGCTCAGTAGCTAAGGGAGTATGCAGAGCATAGCAATCCCTGTAGTGCTTATAGCTGTCCCCTACAAACATGAGTCAAGGCTGCAAGTTAGAGGGTCAGAAGAGGTCTGAGGTGCTGGAACACCCAGCCTGGCTTTTATTGAGGTTACAGGCAAACAGGACACTCCCAGGGGAGGCATAAAATCACCAATCACACATCTGGTGCAGCCCACACATTCCCTCCCCTCAGATAAACAGTTAAACCAATTATTACATACAATAAAAATACAGTTTTCACACACACACACTGTAACTTTAAAACCGTACATTAAATTTCCATTCAATGTACATATTCAGACTCAGCATACATCAAACATAAACACTTTAAAAAATCAGGCAAATCCCTCCAGTGGATCAAAAGTTAGCTGGAAGTCCTTTATGACCGACCGCAAGCACATTTTCCTGCCCAAAACAGTTCCATAGATTTGGGCTGTGCGGCCGGTCAATTTCATGCGGAAAAACGACTAAGTCCCATTTCGAACGGGACTTAGTCTCTGGAGCTGCAAGTTCAGTATGGGAGAAGGTAAGGGTCAGCGGTGTTCGGTAAAATGTGTAGACGATTTCAGTTCCACAGAATCTTTAGCATACACCGCTGACCGCGTTCGACTGAACAAAGATGGCCGCCGCCACGTGCAATTAACCTGCAGTAACCTCACAGCCTGGGAGGTAAATTGTCTGCACACTTTAACTTCTGGGTGGTCCGCCTGTGTGGTACTTGGTTCAGTAAGCCCTATATACTGAACCAAGTGGGGGAAAGCCAGGGGCAAGTTATTTTACAGGTCTGGGGACATAGTCTTAAAGGGCCATACACACCAAATAAAAGTCCATTCCTTTTCAGGGGCCATAGTCTTAAAGGGTATTGTTACCCAAAGTCTCAATATGTCCCCAGACAGTTCTTAAAGGGCCAGCAGCAGTACAATAAAATACCATTCCCTGTGCTTAAAGGGCCAGCAGTCGCACAATAAAATACAATATGCCCCAAATAACCCAGGGGCCATAGTCAGCAGGTAGGAGGCGGGCAAACAGGCTTCTCCAGGGCCCAGTGGCGAGGTTGGTTTCGCCACAATCTACTTCATTCTTTATTTTTTTCTTTATTCATTTAATTTTTTTGGAGTTTTTTTTTACCTCCAACAGAACGAAAAGCAAGTTGTCAATGGATATATTTCCCTATTTATATATTATATTGTGATTTTCGTTCACATTGTGCCATCCAGAGTCACCCAGTTATAGCCTCCCCGGCTCTGTATGTAACTTTCTATAGGGAATCGCCTAGTTATAGGGGAGGCTACAACTGGGAGATTCCTTATAGAAAGTTACATACAGAGCCGGGGAGGCTATAACTGGGTGATTCCCTATAGAAAGTTACATACAGAGCCGGGGAGGCTATAACTGGGTGATTCACTATAGAAAGTTACATACAGGGCCAGGGAGGCTATAACTGGGTGATTCACTATAGAAAGTTACATACAGGGCCGGGGAGGCTATAACTGGGTGATTCCCTATAGAAAGTTACATACAGAGCCGGGGAGGCTATAACTGGGTGATTGCCTATAGAAAGTTACATACAGGGCCAGGGAGGCTATAACTGGGTGATTCACTATAGAAAGTTACATACAGGGCCAGGGAGGCTATAACTGGGTGATTCACTATAGAAAGTTACATACAGAGCCAGGGAGGTTATAACTGGGTGATTCCCTATAGAAAGTTACATACAGAGCCGGGGAGGCTATAACTGGGTGATTGCCTATAGAAAGTTACATACAGAGCCAGGGAGGCTATAACTGGGTGATTCCCTATAGAAAGTTACATACAGAGCCGGGGAGGTTATAACTGGGAGATTCCCTATAGAAAGTTACATACAGAGCCGGGTAGGCTATTACTGGGTGATTCCCTATAGAAAGTTACATACAGAGCCGGGGAAGCTATAACTGGGTGATTCCCTATAGAAAGTTACATACAGAGCCGGGGAGGCTATAACTGGGTGATTCCCTATAGAAAGTTACATACAGAGCCGGGGAGGCTATAACTGGGTGATTCACTATAGAAAGTTACATACAGAGCCGGGGAGGCTATAACTTGGTGAATCCCTATAGAAAGTTACATACAGGGCCAGGGAGGCTATAACTGGGTGATTCACTATAGAAAGTTACATACAGGGCCAGGGAGGTTATAACTGGGTGATTCACTATAGAAAGTTACATACAGAGCCGGGGAGGCTATAACTGGGCGATTCCCTATAGAAAGTTACATACAGAGCCGGGGAGGCTATTACTGGGTGATTCCCTATAGAGAGTTACATACAGAGCCAGGGAGGTTAGAACTGGGTGATTCCCTATAGAAAGTTACATACAGAGCCAGGGAGGTTATAACTGAGTGATTCCCTATAGAAAGTTACATACAGAGCCGGGGAGGCTATAACTGGGTGATTCCCTATAGAAAGTTACATACAGGGCCAGGGAGGCTATAACTGGGTGATTCACTATAGAAAGTTACATACAGAGCCGGGGAGGCTATAACTGGGAGATTTCCTATAGAAAGTTACATACAGAGCCGGGGAGGCTATAACTGGGTGATTCCCTATAGAAAGTTACATAGAGGGCCAGGGAGGCTATAACTGGGTGATTCACTATAGAAAGTTACATACAGAGCCAGGGAGGCTATAACAGGGAGATTCCCTATAGAAAGTTACATACAGAGCCGGGGAGGCTATAACTGGGTGATTCCCTATAGAAAGTTACATACAGAGCAAGGGAGGTTATAACTGGGTGATTCCCTATAGAAAGTTACATACAGAGCCGGGGAGGCTATAACTGGGTGATTCCCTACAGAAAGTTACATACAGAGCCGGGGAGGCTATAACTGGGTGATTCCCTATAGAAAGTTACATACAGGGCCGGGGAGGCTATAACTGGGTGATTCCCTACAGAAAGTTACATACAGAGCCGGGGAGGCTATAACTGGGTGATTCCCTATAGAAAGTTACATACAGAGCCGGGGAGGCTATAACTGGGTGATTCCCTATAGAAAGTTACATACAGAGCCAGGGAGGTTATAACTGGGTGATTCACTATAGAAAGTTACATACAGGGCCGGGGAGGCTATAACTGGGTGATTCACTATAGAAAGTTACATACAGGGCCGGGGAGGCTATAACTGGGTGATTGCCTATAGAAAGTTACATACAGGGCCGGGGAGGCTATAACTGGGTGATTCCCTATAGAAAGTTACATACAGAGCCGGGGAGGTTATAACTGGGTGATTTCCTATAGAAAGTTACATACAGAGCCGGGGAGGTTATAACTGGGTGATTTCCTATAGAAAGTTACATACAGGGCCGGGGAGGCTATAACTGGGTGATTCCCTATAGAAAGTTACATACAGGGCCGGGGAGGCTATAACTGGGTGATTCCCTACAGAAAGTTACATACAGAGCCGGGGAGGCTATAACTGGGTGATTCCCTATAGAAAGTTACATACAGAGCCGGGGAGGCTATAACTGGGTGATTCCCTATAGAAAGTTACATACAGAGCCAGGGAGGTTATAACTGGGTGATTCACTATAGAAAGTTACATACAGGGCCGGGGAGGCTATAACTGGGTGATTCACTATAGAAAGTTACATACAGGGCCGGGGAGGCTATAACTGGGTGATTGCCTATAGAAAGTTACATACAGAGCCGGGGAGGCTATAACTGGGTGATTCCCTATAGAAAGTTATATACAGGGCCAGGGAGGCTATAACTGGGTGATTCACTATAGAAAGTTACATACAGGGCCGGGGAGGCTATAACTGGGTGATTCCCTATAGAAAGTGACATACAGAGCCGGGGAGGCTATAACTGGGCGATTCCCTATAGACAGTTACATACAGAGCCGGGGAGGCTATAACTGGGTGATTTCCTATAGAAAGTTACATACAGAGCCGGGGAGGCTATAACTGGGTGATTCCCTATAGAAAGTTACATACAGAGCCAGGGAGGCTATAACTGGGTGATTCCCTATATAAAGTTACATACAGAGCCGGTGTGACGAAGTGCCCTTCGCCACTTTGTCCTGGAGAGGCCTGCTTGCCTGCCTCCTCCCCTGCGACTATGGTCCTGGACTATATTGCACTGTAAACCCTGTATTCGGGCATATGGATTTGTATTAGGCTGTCTTGAACCCTTTAACTATGCTGTAGGTCTGGACTGCTAATATAACCGAACAGCCAGGGGATTTAGGCGAATATATTGCATGGGAATACCATTACTGGAGAATACAGCCGTTCGTATGATTTCATACGAATTCTTTGTGCTCTGAATAGGTGGCCGCCATTTCGGGACTTTTACACGTGTTCGCGGCCATCTTGCTTGCGAACAGCGGTGTTTGCCTGTGAACGCATGGAACTGAAATCGGAAGCGCAAACAGGCGAATACCGCTAAGACCTCCAGACATCCAGAACTACGTACGGAAACTACCGAACGACCGGCCGTTCGGTAGTTATACTTAACTTAGTATGGGGATTCTAGCGATCACAAAGATGCGAATGGATGGCAAGAATTTCGTCTATTTTACCGTGCGAACGGAGACCGACCGCAAGGCCAAAACTCATGGAACTATTTTCGGCTAGTTGGTCTGTGCGGTCGGTCAAAACTTTGGAGCTCTGTATCTCCCGAACCATTCATCCGAATGGGCTGATTTTTGGACAGACTGTTCCCCTGAACAAGGGCTATTTGGGGATACCAGATTTAAAGCTGTACCCCCTGTTTTTGGGGTACATCCAGAACTTGAGTAAAATAATGTACGTTTTAATTGGGTTATGTGTTTATCTGAGGGGAGGAGACGTGGGGGTGTTACCATACATGTGATTGGTCAATTTCATCCTCCCCCTGGGAGTGTCCTGTGTGTACCTTATCCTAATAAAAAGCAGGCTGGGTGTTCCAGTCCTCAGACCTCTTCTGACCCTCAATACGTAGCCGTGTCTCGTTATTGGAGGGAACTGCTATATCACACTGGGGATTGCTATGCGCTGCATATTCCCCTGAGCTCTTAATCACTTAGCTCTTGTAAGAGCTTGTTCCGGATACGCTCTCCTGGAGGAGAGGTCTTCCCCACACGGTCCTGGAGGACAGAAGCCGATCCAGGGTGGAAGGAAGACGGCGCGGCTCCAGTTAAGCTACGGCGGTTGTGGAGCCTGCAGTGGTTGTGGTGTCGTCTGCAGTGCTTGGAGTCCTCTGAGAGCGCTAGGAGCATCCATCAACGGAGGGTACTCGGTCGGGGTACACGGAGCTCCGTTACAGCCGGGGAGGCTATAACTGGGTGATTCCCTATAGAAAGTTACATACAGAGCCAGGGAGGCTATAACTGGGTGATTCCCCATAGAAAGTTACATACAGAGCCAGGGAGGCTATAACTGGGTGATTCCCTATAGAAAGTTTAATTCAGAAAATCTTACGTTATTCTACTTTCTTTTTCATGCCTGTTAATATGAGAAACGGCAGTTGCATTTAAACCCGATCAGGCGGGGTTACTATGGCAACAGAAGTAAATAGAAAATAGAAATGGTTATATGCTGCCTATAATAAGTATCTATTTTTTGAGCAATTAGGCATGAACACTTAGTAACTAACCAGTTACATAGAAGTCAACTTTGCATTACACATCGGAGTTTTGGATTTGCCGTGTGCAAATGATTGTCGGCAAAAACTGCTATATAAAGAGAACACAGAGACACAGACCTCATCCATTGAAAAAGCCGCCGAAGCGGAGAAACGCGTTTGGAGAGGTCGGATATCAGCCAGCATCTGGATTATAAAGAGGACCGTTTTTTGATATTTTTTTCAGCAGTATTCATCTTTGCTAACTCGGGACGCCGAGCATTCAAATAAGGTCTGGACTTTAATTTTATCATTTTTTATGTGGCTGTTTTTTTAGCTATTTTTTCATAGACATATTTTTCATCCGCAAAAGTTATTATTTCTTTTCTGTGATATATTTGTCTGTATTTTTTCAATAAATGTATTTTTTACTCTGAGTGTATAAATAAGGTCAGTTCCAAGTCAGTTTAAGAGAGGGGTTTATTTTATTTTTATGCATCTGCCGTTTATTATATAGGTTGTTAGGTCTCCTATCTATTTACCCCAATCTCTTTTATCTACATTGAATCAGCGCTCCACTAAAATTATTTTTTATAAGTTACATACAGAGCCAGGGAGGTTATAACTGGGTGATTCCCTATAGAAAGTTACATACAGAGCCGGGGAGGCTATAACTGGGTGATTTCCTATAGAAAGTTACATACAGAGCCGGGGAGGCTATAACTAGGTGATTCCCTATAGAAAGTTACATACAGAGCCGGGGAGGTTATAACTAGGTGATTCCCTATAGAAAGTTACATACAGGGCCGGGGAGGCTATAACTGGGTGATTCCCTATAGAAAGTTACATACAGAGCCAGGGAGGCTATAACTGGGTGATTTCCTATAGAAAGTTACATACATGGCCGGGGAGGCTATAACTGGGAGATTCCCTATAGAAAGTTACATACAGGGCCGGGGAGGCTATAACTGGGTGATTTCCTATAGAAAGTTACATACAGGGCCGGGGAGGCTATAACTGGGTGATTTCCTATAGAAAGTTACATACAGAGCCGGGGAGGCTATAACTGGGTGATTTCCTATAGAAAGTTACATACAGAGCCGGGGAGGTTATAACTAGGTGATTCCCTATAGAAAGTTACATACAGGGCCGGGGAGGTTATAACTAGGTGATTCCCTATAGAAAGTTACATACAGAGCCGGGGAGGCTATAACTGGGTGATTCCCTATAGAAAGTTACATACAGAGCCGGGGAGGCTATAACTGGGTGATTCCCTATAGAAAGTTACATACAGAGCCGGGGAGGCTATAACTGGGTGATTCCCTATAGAAAGTTACATACAGAGCCGGGGAGGTTATAACTAGGTGATTCCCTATAGAAAGTTACATACAGGGCCGGGGAGGCTATAACTGGGTGATTCCCTATAGAAAGTTACATACAGGGCCGGGGAGGCTATAACTGGGTGATTCCCTATAGAAAGTTACATACAGAGCCGGGGAGGCTATAACTGGGTGATTCCCTATAGAAAGTTACATACAGAGCCGGGGAGGTTATAACTGGGTGATTTCCTATAGAAAGTTACATACAGAGCCAGGGAGGTTATAACTGGGTGATTCCCTATAGAAAGTTACATACAGAGCCAGGGAGGCTATAACTGGGAGATTCTCTATAGAAAGTTACATACAGAGCCAGGGAGGCTATAACTAGGTGATTCCCTATAGAAAGTTACATACAGAGCCGGGGAGGTTATAACTGGGTGATTCCCTATAGAAAGTTACATACAGAGCCGGGGAGGCTATAACTGGGTGATTTCCTATAGAAAGTTACATACAGAGCCGGGGAGGCTATAACTAGGTGATTCCCTATAGAAAGTTACATACAGAGCCGGGGAGGTTATAACTAGGTGATTCCCTATAGAAAGTTACATACAGGGCCGGGGAGGCTATAACTGGGTGATTCCCTATAGAAAGTTACATACAGAGCCAGGGAGGCTATAACTGGGTGATTTCCTATAGAAAGTTACATACAGGGCCGGGGAGGCTATAACTGGGTGATTTCCTATAGAAAGTTACATACAGGGCCGGGGAGGCTATAACTGGGTGATTTCCTATAGAAAGTTACATACAGAGCCGGGGAGGCTATAACTGGGTGATTTCCTATAGAAAGTTACATACAGAGCCGGGGAGGTTATAACTAGGTGATTCCCTATAGAAAGTTACATACAGAGCCGGGGAGGCTATAACTGGGTGATTCCCTATAGAAAGTTACATACAGGGCCGGGGAGGTTATAACTAGGTGATTCCCTATAGAAAGTTACATACAGAGCCGGGGAGGCTATAACTGGGTGATTCCCTATAGAAAGTTACATACAGAGCCGGGGAGGCTATAACTGGGTGATTCCCTATAGAAAGTTACATACAGAGCCGGGGAGGCTATAACTGGGTGATTCCCTATAGAAAGTTACATACAGAGCCGGGGAGGCTATAACTGGGTGATTCCCTATAGAAAGTTACATACAGAGCCGGGGAGGTTATAACTGGGTGATTTCCTATAGAAAGTTACATACAGAGCCAGGGAGGTTATAACTGGGTGATTCCCTATAGAAAGTTACATACAGAGCCAGGGAGGCTATAACTGGGAGATTCTCTATAGAAAGTTACATACAGAGCCAGGGAGGCTATAACTAGGTGATTCCCTATAGAAAGTTACATACAGAGCCGGGGAGGCTATAACTGGGTGATTCCCTATAGAAAGTTACATACAGAGCCGGGGAGGCTATAACTGGGTGATTCCCTATAGAAAGTTACATACAGAGCCGGGGAGGTTATAACTGGGTGATTTCCTATAGAAAGTTACATACAGAGCCGGGGAGGCTATAACTGGGTGATTCCCTATAGAAAGTTACATACAGAGCCAGGGAGGCTATAACTGGGAGATTCCCTATAGAAAGTTACATACAGAGCCGGGGAGGCTATAACTGGGTGATTCCCTATAGAAAGTTACATACAGAGCCGGGGAGGTTATAACTGGGAGATTCCCTATAGAAAGTTACATACAGAGCCGGGGAGGCTACAACTGGGAGATTCCCTATAGAAAGTTACATACAGAGCCGGGGAGGCTATAACTGGGTGATTCCCCATAGAAAGTTACATACAGAGCCAGGGAGGTTATAACTGGGAGATTCCCTATAGAAAGTTACATACAGAGCCAGGGAGGCTATAACTGGGTGATTCCCTATAGAAAGTTACATACAGAGCCGGGGAGGTTATAACTGGGTGATTCCCTATAGAAAGTTACATACAGAGCCGGGGAGGCTATAACTGGGTGATTCCCCATAGAAAGTTACATACAGAGCCAGGGAGGTTATAACTGGGAGATTCCCTATAGAAAGTTACATACAGAGCCAGGGAGGCTATAACTGGGTGATTCCCTATAGAAAGTTACATACAGAGCCGGGGAGGTTATAACTGGGTGATTCCCTATAGAAAGTTACATACAGGGCCGGGGAGGCTATAACTGGGTGATTCCCTATAGTGAGTTACATACAGAGCCGGGGAGGCTACAACTGGGAGATTCTCTATAGAAAGTTACATACAGAGCCAGGGAGGCTATAACTGGGTGATTCCCTATAGAAAGTTACATACAGAGCCGGGGAGGTTATAACTGGGTGATTTCCTATAGAAAGTTACATACAGAGCCAGGGAGGTTATAACTGGGTGATTTCCTATAGAAAGTTACATACAGGGCCAGGGAGGCTATAACTGGGTGATTCCCTATAGAAAGTTACATACAGAGCCGGGGAGGTTATAACTGGGAGATTCCCTATAGAAAGTTACATACAGAGCCGGGGAGGCTACAACTGGGAGATTCCCTATAGAAAGTTACATACAGAGCCGGGGAGGCTATAACTGGGTGATTCCCCATAGAAAGTTACATACAGAGCCAGGGAGGCTATAACTGGGTGATTCCCTATAGAAAGTTACATACAGAGCCGGGGAGGTTATAACTGGGTGATTCCCTATAGAAAGTTACATACAGAGCCGGGGAGGTTATAACTGGGTGATTCCCTACAGAAAGTTACATACAGGGCCAGGGAGGCTATAACTGGGTGATTCCCTATAGAAAGTTACATACAGAGCCGGGGAGGTTATAACTGGGTGATTCCCTATAGAAAGTTACATACAGAGCCAGGGAGGTTATAACTGGGTGATTCCCTATAGAAAGTTACATACAGAGCCGGGGAGGCTATAACTGGGAGATTCCCTATAGAAAGTTACATACAGAGCCAGGGAGGTTATAACTGGGTGATTCTCTATAGAAAGTTACATACAGAGCCGGGGAGGCTATAACTGGGAGATTCCCTATAGAAAGTTACATACAGAGCCAGGGAGGTTATAACTGGGTGATTACCTATAGAAAGTTACATACCGAGCCGGGGAGGCTATAACTGGGTGATTCCCTATAGAAAGTTACATACAGAGCCGGGGAGGCTACAACTGGGAGATTCCCTATAGAAAGTTACATACAGAGCCAGGGAGGCTATAACTGGGTGATTCCCTATAGAAAGTTACATACAGAGCCGGGGAGGTTATAACTGGGTGATTCCCTATAGAAAGTTACATACAGAGCCAGGGAGGTTATAACTGGGTGATTTCCTATAGAAAGTTACATACAGGGTTAATCTAGCAATCCTGTTACTAGCGTTACATATCACTAACCCTAACCCTTCAAACAAAAAGTAAATACATAAACTAGTGTAATCCGCCACCTCCTTTCCCTGGGTCCAAGGGGTGGTTTATAAGTAAGTGGTTCTACTCATGCGCATCACAATGAACTCACTCTTTAAATCACAGCGCTGAGGACCAGGAAAGGGAAGGGTTAAATCTCGGGACATAGGAGGATTGGAACAATGTGCCAAGTGTCCTGCGTTACAGGGATATACAGAGACAGACGCATGTAGTTATGGTTAGTTGCCGGGTCAGCATCCTCTGGACTAATAGACAACCGTCAGATTACTGGAGGCAAGGCCACTCATATCATCCATCCGCTTACTAAATCCAGTATTGATTTGTAACATCTGTACTAAATACCAACGACACACACAGCTTTCCCTGAAATGGAGATTTATGGCATTTTACCAGTTTCAGGCTGTTTGGGAAAAATGAAGGCAGTTCGGTTGTATCGGGGATGAATGCTTTACTTTGCCCCCAGATCTGTTTCAAGCTACAATGGAGTCTGCTGTGTGTTTTATCACCAAGAGCACATTAAAAGCTATTGATTTACAGAATTTGTGAGTAGGATAACACAATTATTAAACATTTTACTATTCATCTATAATACAGTTTCTTCAGTAAATATAACCCTAGACACAATCAGTCTGCATTTACGTACTATCTCCCCCCCCCCCCCCCCCCCCCATCGTACAAGAAATCTGCTCCCCCCACTACTTAAATTAAATCCAGGTGTCTGGCCCAGAACGAAAGAGTGTGTATAATCCACAAATGGAAAAAAAAAAAACATTTATCATGCAGTGATTGCTCATACAAAGACACATATAGAGCCAGGGAGGCTATAACTGGGTGATTCCCTACAGAAAGTTACATACAGAGCCAGGGAGGTTATAACTGGGTGATTCCCTATAGAAAGTTACATACAGAGCCAGGGAGGCTATAACTGGGTGATTCCCTATAGAAAGTTACATACAGAGCCGGGGAGGCTATAACTGGGTGATTCCCTATAGAAAGTTACATACAGAGCCGGGGAGGCTATAATTGGATGATTCCCTATAGAAAGTTACATACAGAGCCGGGGAGGTTATAACTGGGAGATTCCCTATAGAAAGTTACATACAGAGCCGGGGAGGCTATAACTGGGTGATTCCCTATAGAAAGTTACATACCGAGCCGGGGAGGCTATAACTGGGTGATTCCCTATAGAAAGTTACATACAGAGCCAGGGAGGCTATAACTGGGTGATTCCCTATAGAAAGTTACATACAGAGCCGGGGAGGATATAACTGGGTGATTCCCTATAGAAAGTTACATACAGAGCCAGGGAGGTTATAACTGGGTGATTCCCTATAGAAAGTTACATACAGAGCCCGGGAGGCTATAACTGGGAGATTCCCTATAGAAAGTTACATACAGAGCCAGGGAGGTTATAACTGGATGATTCCCTATAGAAAGTTACATACAGAGCCGGGGAGGCTATAACTGGGTGATTTCCTATAGAAAGTTACATACAGAGCCGGGGAGGCTATAACTGGGTGATTCCCTATAGAAAGTTACATAAAGAGCCGGGGAGGCTATAACTGGGTGATTCCCTATAGAAAGTTACATACAGAGCCGGGGAGGCTATAACTGGGTGATTCCCTATAGAAAGTTACATACAGAGCCGGGGAGGCTATAACTGGATGATTCCCTATAGAAAGTTACATACAGAGCCGGGGAGGTTATAACTGGGAGATTCCCTATAGAAAGTTACATACAGAGCCGGGGAGGCTATAACTGGGTGATTCCCTATAGAAAGTTACATACCGAGCCGGGGAGGCTATAACTGGGTGATTCCCTATAGAAAGTTACATACAGAGCCAGGGAGGCTATAACTGGGTGATTCCCTATAGAAAGTTACATACAGAGCCGGGGAGGATATAACTGGGTGATTCCCTATAGAAAGTTACATACAGAGCCAGGGAGGTTATAACTGGGTGATTCCCTATAGAAAGTTACATACAGAGCCCGGGAGGCTATAACTGGGAGATTCCCTATAGAAAGTTACATACAGAGCCAGGGAGGTTATAACTGGATGATTCCCTATAGAAAGTTACATACAGAGCCGGGGAGGCTATAACTGGGTGATTTCCTATAGAAAGTTACATACAGAGCCGGGGAGGCAATAACTGGGAGATTCCCTATAGAAAGTTACATAAAGAGCCGGGGAGGCTATAACTGGGTGATTCCCTATAGAAAGTTACATACAGAGCCGGGGAGGCTATAACTGGGTGATTCTCTATAGAAAGTTACATACAGGGCCGGGGAGGCTATAACTGGGTGATTCCCTATAGAAAGTTACATACAGAGCCGGGGAGGCTATAACTGGGTGATTCCCTATAGAAAGTTACATACAGAGCCAGGGAGGTTATAACTGGGTGATTCCCTATAGAAAGTTACATACAGGGCCGGGGAGGCTATAACTGGGTGATTCCCTATAGAAAGTTACATACAGGGCCGGGGAGGCTATAACTGGGTGATTCCCTATAGAAAGTTACATACAGGGCCGGGGAGGCTATAACTGGGTGATTCCCTATAGAAAGTTACATACAGAGCCGGGGAGGCTATAACTGGGTGATTCCCTATAGAAAGTTACATACAGAGCCAGGGAGGTTATAACTGGGTGATTCCCTATAGAAAGTTACATACAGGGCCGGGGAGGCTATAACTGGGATATTTCCTATAGAAAGTTACATACAGAGCCAGGGAGGCTATAACTGGGTGATTCCCCATAGAAAGTTACATACAGAGCCGGGGAGGGTATAACTGAGTGATTCCCTATAGAAAGTTATATACAGAGCCGGGGAGGCTATAACTGGGTGATTTCCTATAGAAAGTTACATACAGAGCCGGGGAGGTTATAACTGGGTGTGACAGACCCCTTTTGGAGTAATAGATACCATCTCAGAGAATTGCCGTTGTATTTGGATTATTGTGGATTTCGGGTACTTGTGGATCCGTACGGTACACGCAGCCACGTGGAGAGAACAATGGGTCGCGGCCATTTTGACCGCATGAACTAATGACCGAACACTCACGAACTTTCCACACGACAAATTTCAACCTTACCGGTAACGTACGCCCATGCTGGTCGACAGATCCAAAGTACCGAACTAGAGACACCAGATCCAAGAGAGAGTTTTCGTTTATGTCATATGGTTCCTGAGTAAATGGTGCAAACGTGTATCTAGCGAACAGCCCAACCGATATAGGGGATTTTCACGTATATTGTTCCCCTAGATCTCCGTTCCCTAATACACGTAGTACAGTGCCTTTTCGTTATATATTGTGTGTGTTATTAAACGTGTAATAATCGTGAAATATTCTGCCCGGTACAGTGGGAGTGACTCCCACTGTAAATGTAACAACTCCTCCCCGTATCCGGAGGAGATAATACATTTACAGTGGGAGTCACTCCCACTGTACCGGGCAGAATATTTCACGATTATTACACGTTTAATAACACACACAATATATAACGAAAAGGCACTGTACTACGTGTATTAGGGAACGGAGATCTAGGGGAACAATATACGTGAAAATCCCCTAGATCGGTTGGGCCGTTCGCTAGATACACGTTTGCACCATTTACTCAGGAACCATATGACATAAACGAAAACTCTCTCTTGGATCTGGTGTCTCTAGTTCGGTACTTTGGATCTGTCGACCAGCATGGGCGTACGTTACCGGTAAGGTTGAAATTCGTTGTGTGGAAAGTTCGTGAGTGTTCGGTCATTAGTTCATGCGGTCAAAATGGCCGCGACCCATTGTTCTCTCCACGTGGCTGCGTGTACCGTACGGATCCATAAGTACCCGAAATCCACAATAATCCAAATACAACGGCAATTCTCTGAGATGGTATCTATTACTCCAAAAGGGGTCTGTCACACGGCTCCCTCCTAGTGGTACACTCCGGCAGACCTGGCTTGATCCTTTCGGATTAACTTAGGGATGACCGGAATTCACTTGTCCGGAGAATTGTCAAGTTGTCGAGACAGCCCATCGGCGTTGCCATTTAGCTTACCGGGTCGATAGCTGATGGTGAAATTGTACGTTTGCAGGGCCAAGCTCCATCTTAGCAATCGGCCATTGTCTCCTGCGACCCGGTTAAGCCATACCAATGGATTGTGGTCGGTTACCAAGGAAAATTCTTGTCCATACAGATAAGGGGTTAGTTTTTTCAATGCCCATACCAGGGCCAGGCACTCTTTCTCTACGGCCGCATAACTCACTTCCCTCGGTAACAACTTTCGGCTGAGGTATGCGACCGGATGCTCTTTTCCATCTTCCCCGATTTGGCTCAGCACAGCCCCCAGTCCATACATGGAAGCGTCTGTATGGACAAGGAAACGTTTGTTAGGTACTGGGGCAGCCAAGACAGGAGCATTAACAAGTGCATGTTTGAGAGATTGGAATGCGGCTTCGCAAGCGGGAGACCACAGGACCTGTCTAGGTAAATTCTTCTTGGTCAAGTCAGTCAAGGGCTTGGCTATCGTACTATAATCAGGGACAAAACGCCTATAATACCCGGCTGTCCCTAGGAAGGCCAATACTTGGGTCTTAGTATTAGGTGTGGGCCAGTTCGCTACTGCTTCAACCTTGGCAGGCTCCGGCCTCTGGTTTCCACACCCTACTCGGTGACCCAGGTATTGGACCTCGGCCATTCCTAAATGGCACTTCTCGGGTTTTAGTGTCAGGCCCGCGGCCCGAATCTTATCTAGTACTACTCCTACGTGGACTAAATGTTCTTCCCAAGACTCACTGTAGATCGCAATGTCATCCAGGTATGCACACGCAAACTCCTGGAATCCATCGAGGAGCCGATCCACCATTCGCTGGAACGTAGCCGGGGCATTTTTCATCCCGAATGGCATGACCTTAAATTGGTATAAGCCAAACGGGGTGACAAATGCCGACTTGGGGACGGCATCCTCGGCCAGGGGAATCTGCCAATAACCCTTGCAGAGGTCTATGGTAGAGAGATAGTTACCCCTGGCTATGCGATCTAATAATTCGTCTACCCAGGGCATGGGGTAAGCGTCAGTGGTAGTCTTTTCATTCAGTCGCCTGTAGTCTACGCAGTGGTTCCGTCTTTCTTGGGGACTAGGACTACGGGAGAGGCCCAGGGACTGTCTGATGGCTCAATGACCCCCAGCTGGGTCATTTCCCGTATTTCCTTTAGCATCCCATCCCGGACTGCTTCCGGAATACGGTAAGGGGGTTGTCGGAGGGGGGCCTGCCCTGGGGTTTCTACCTTGTGCACGGCCAGGGTGGTGTATCCTGGTTCCTGGGAGAAGGTACTCTGTTTCTCCCATAGGAGCTGTCTAGCTTGCTCCAGCTCAGTAGGGGTCAGTCGATCTCCCAGCTTCACTAGGCTAATTGGGTCGGGGTGAGTCTCCCTTTCTAGCAGGTCAGGTAGGGGTAAACTTTCGGGGTCATCCGTAGCTGGGGCACAAACAGCGTGAATATCTTCCTGCCTTTCTTGGTATTCCTTCAACATGTTCACATGAAAGGATCGCTGGATCCTTTCATCTGCACAGCTGGCAATAAGGTAGGTGGTATCACAGAGTTGGGCTAGAACCTTGTAAGGACCCTGCCACGCAGCTTGCAGTTTGTTGTCCTTCACCGGTTTTAGCACCAATACCTTCTGCCCTATGTGGAATAGTCGTTGCCGGGCACCCCTATCGTACCATCGTTTCTGTCGCCCCTGGGCCGTCTGGAGATTCTCCCTTACCAATAGGGAGAGTTGCTCCATGCGGTCCCGGAGTTCCAGGACATATGGCACAATAGGCGTCCCTGCTTGTTCGGTTTCCCCTTCCCAGTGGTCCCGAATGAGATCGAGGGGTCCTCGCACCCTCCTCCCATACAATAACTCAAAGGGAGAAAAACCCGTAGATTCTTGGGGGACCTCCCTATACGCAAATAACAGGTGGGGTAAGAATCTCTCCCAGTCTCTGCAACCGTCCGTAAAGGTCCTCAACATTTGTTTGAGAGTCCCATTAAAGCGCTCACAGAGACCGTTAGTTTGGGGGTGGTACGGGGAGCTGAGCAGGGGTTTAATGTGGCACACTTTCCATAACTGCTGTGTGAGTAAGGCAGTGAACTGGGTTCCCTGGTCGGATAGGATTTCTTTAGGGAACCCCACCCGAGTGAATATCTTAACCAATGCATCGGCTACCGTCTCAGCTTCAATATTTGGCAGGGGTACCGCCTCGGGGTACCGGGTCCCATAGTCCACCACAGTAAGAATGTACTTCTTACCGGATGGGCTAGGTCGCGCTAGGGGGCCTACAATGTCGACGGCGACCCTATAGAAAGGTTCCCCAATGATCGGCATCGACATTAATTTAGCGTTCGGGCGATCCCCCCTCTTACCCACCCGTTGGCAAGTGTCACAGGTTCTGCAGTATTGTCGCACGTCCCGGTTAAACCCTGGCCAGAAGAAATTCTGGGTAATCCTATGGCCCGTGCGACGTACTCCTGAATGGCCAGCTAAGGGTATATCGTGAGCGATCCTCATGATTTCTTGCCGGTATTTTTTCGGTAGCACTAGTTGCTTCTGCGGGACGGGGTTTTTACCTGTTGCGGGCTCCTGGGGGATCCTATACAGTCTATCCCCCACCCACTCGTAGCTTTCCCCATCTGTCCCTGGTTCCTTTTTGTCAGCCTTATCCCTATACTTTCGTAGAGTGACGTCTTCCCGCGTCTCCCTCCCAAAAGTCTCAGGGGTATCCCAGTCTAAGGGGGTCTGTCCTAAGGTCACAGTTGGAGGGTTAGATCTTACCTGGGTCTCCGCGACCGGCGGACCGATTCCAATGGCACGAGCCTGCGCCCGGGTGGTGACAGGGCAGGCTCCAGCAGGGCCTTGAGGGGCAAAAGCGGACAACAGAGGGGCCAAATCATTTCCCAAGAGGACTTCCGCTGGTAGCCCTTTCATCAGGCCCACATTCACTTGGCCAGCTCCCACCCCCCAATCCAAATGCACTCGGGCCGTGGGGAGACGATGCACCGCACCCCCGGCCACTCTAACGGCCACCGTTTGTCCAGTATGTTCTTTTTCTGGGACCAGGTCGTGTTGGATCAATGTTAGGGTGGCCCCATGTCAGGATCGGGACAGGGATCCAACACGCAGAGTACAAACAGTAGCCAGATACGTATACCGGACCTTAGAATGGCCGGACTAACGTAAGTAGTACAGTATAGAATGGTCAAAGACAAGCCGAGGTCGAAGGTAACAGAAGACAGGTAAGCGAGAGACAAGCCGAGTCAAGGGTAACAGAGATAAGCAGAGTAAGGTAAACAAGCCGGGTCAAAACCAAAAGGGAATAATAGAATACACAAGCACTGAGTGACTAGAACAAGCTAGAACCACGACAGGGCAATGAGCTAATGACAGAAGCTCTGTTAAATACCCTGTTCAGAGCAGTAACCACGCCTCCGAGGCGTCTTGATTGGTCCTGCAGCAATTGACTGACAGGTCGTTCCGGGGGAGTGTCCTGATGACTACTTCCTGCCTAGATGCTGTAAAAGGCAGTCACTCCCTCGCGGCCGGCCTAGCATGAACGGATAGACCGCGGGGAAGGGAGCCATCAGACCGTCTGGATGGAGGAACAGCTAAGTCTCTACCTCTTTCGGAGGTAGAGACCACAGGTACCCTGACAGTACCCCCCCTCTCAGATACGCCCACCGGGCGGAATGAACCGGGACGAGATGGGAAGCGAGAGTGATACGCCCTGCGGAGACGGGGAGCATGAACATCCTCCTGAGGTACCCAACTCCTCTCCTCAGGACCATATCCCTTCCAATCAACCAGATATTGTACTCTCCCCCGGGAGATTCGAGAATCAATAATAGAGTTAACCTCATACTCCTCCTGACCCTCCACCTGAACGGAGTGAGGAGGGGCTATTGTGGAGGAAAATCTGTTACATATGAGTGGTTTCAGCAATGAAACGTGAAACGAGTTCGGGATGCGTAAGGTATTAGGAAGAGCTAAACGATACGCAACTGGATTGATACGGGTCAGCACCCTGTAGGGTCCAATATAACGAGGAGCGAACTTCATGGATGGCACTTTTAAACGGATGTTCCTCGTGCTCAGCCATACCCTATCACCTGGAACAAAGACCGGAGCCGCCCTTCTACGTTTATCAGCGTGTTTCTTAACCAACATAGAGTTGTGCACAAGGATTTGTCGAGTTTGATCCCACAACTTCCTCAAATTGGCAACATGAACATCAACCGACGGCACCCCCTGGGAAGGAGAATCCGAAGGAAGAATAGACGGATGAAAACCATAATTCATGAAGAAGGGGCTTGAATGAGTAGAATCGCAAACGAGATTGTTGTGTGCAAACTCCGCCCAAGGAATCAAACCGACCCAATCGTCCTGGTGTTCTGAAACGAAACAACGTAGATATTGTTCAACTTTTTGGTTAGTGCGTTCAGCAGCTCCATTGGACTGAGGATGATAGGCAGAGGAGAAATTCAATTTGATGCCTAGTTGGGAGCAGAATGATCTCCAAAAACGGGAAACAAATTGGGAGCCTCTGTCAGAGACAATTTGGGAAGGTATCCCATGCAAACAGAAAATCTCCCTGGCGAATATCTCCGCTAATTCGGGCGAAGATGGGAGTTTAGGTAAGGGAATGAAGTGAGCCATTTTAGTAAATCTGTCTACCACAGTGAGGATGACAGTCTGCTTTTTAGAGATAGGCAAATCAACAATGAAGTCCATTGCCAGGCAGGACCAAGGCTTTTCAGGAACCTCTAAAGGGTGCAGAAATCCGCATGGAAGCGAATGGGGTAGCTTGGTCTTGGTACAAACTTCACATGCCCCGATGAATTCTTTAATATCCTTGCGTAAGTCAGGCCACCAAAAATCTTTAGAGACCAGCGCATAAGTCTTGCGGATGCCAGGATGCCCAGCCACCTTGCTGTTATGGAGACAGCGTAGCACCTCCAGTTGGAGAGCGGCAGGAATGAAGTGTCGATCCCCAGGAGTCTGTTTGGGTGCCAAATGCTGAAACTTCATGATCTCAGAAAGCAATGGAGAGTGAATCCTGAGATTCGTGTTCGCGATGATATTCCCCTTAGGAACTATGGAGGACAGAAGTGGTTCAGTTATAGTGGATGGTTCATATTGACGAGACAAAGCATCGGCTTTAGAGTTCTTAGAACCAGGTCTATACGTAAGTACATAATTAAAGTGAGTGAGGAACAAAGCCCAGCGAGCCTGCCTGGCGGACAAGCGCTTAGCCTCCCCAATATAAGACAAGTTCTTATGATCCGTTAGGATAGTAACAGGGTGTAGTGTCCCTTCCAGTAAATGTCTCCACTCCTTTAAAGCCTTAATGACCGCTAACAGTTCCCTCTCCCCGATGTCATATCTGCTCTCAGGCCCAGAAATTTTTTTAGAGAAGAAACCACAAGGGTGTAACGGTTTATCCACCCCTAACCTTTGAGACAGAACAGCCCCAACTCCTGTCTCAGAAGCATCGACCTCGAGCAAGAAAGGCAGAGTCGTATCAGGATGAACTAGAATGGGAGCTGAGGCAAAAAGTTCCTTGAGAGTCTTAAAAGCACCAAGAGCTTCCTCAGACCAGAACTTAGTATCAGCCCCTTGTTTGGTCATATTGGTAATAGGCGCAATGATAGAGGAGTAACCCTTAATTAAGCGCCTATAGTAGTTGGAAAAACCAATAAACCTTTGGATAGCCTTGAGTCCTTTGGGCAAAGGCCAGTCTAAAATAGATTGGAGTTTACCAGGATCCATTTTAAAACCTTCCCCAGAAATCACGTACCCAAGAAAGTCTACCTGAGACTGATCAAAACTGCACTTTTCCAATTTGCAGTATAAACCGTGTTGCAGAAGTTTGTGTAACACCTTTCTGACCTGTCTATGGTGAGTCTCAATCTCCTTAGAGTGTATTAGTATGTCGTCCAGGTAAACAATAACACAATCATGCTGAAACTCCCTAAGTACCTCATTAATCAACTCTTGAAATACTGCAGGAGCATTGCATAGTCCAAATGGCATAACAGTGTATTCGTAATGGCCATACCGAGTATTGAATGCCGTCATCCACTCGTGACCTTGCTGGATTCTCACCAAATTGTAAGCCCCTCTGAGATCTAACTTGGTGAAGACTTTGGAGCCCTGAAGACGATCAAATAACTCGGTAATCAGTGGGATAGGATAGGCATTTCTGACAGTTATTTTATTCAAGCCTCGGTAATCGATACAAGGTCTCAGCGTGCCATCCTTCTTCTTAATGAAAAAGAACCCCGCCCCGGCCGGAGAAGAAGACCTCCTGATGAATCCCTTTTCTAAATTCTCCTGAATATACTCCTCTAGAACCGAGTTTTCCTGAACAGACAAAGGATATACATGGCCCCTCGGAGGCATAGTCCCAGGTAGAAGCTTAATTTTACAGTCAAATGACCTGTGTGGCGGCAAAGAATCGGCATTCTTCTTGTCAAACACTGCCCTTAAGTCTAGGTAAAGATCTGGTATTTGTCTTTCTGTGGACTGAGTAGGATTCTCCTGTATGTTAATATTAGCTAATGGAGAAACCTTGCACAAACACCGATCCTGGCAGCCCTGGCCCCACGAGAGTATCTCCCCTAACTCCCAATCAATAATAGGGTTATGTTTTTTCAACCATGGGTACCCCAGAACTATGGGAACGGAAGGAGATGAAATGAGCAGAAGAGATAAATTCTCCACGTGTAGGATACCAACATTTAACTCAATGGGTATGGTCTCACGAAAGATAACAGGGTCTAGTAGTGGTCTACCATCTATGGCCTCAACGGCCAAGGGTGTCTCCCTTAGCTGGGATGGGAAATTGTTTTTACTAGAAAAGGCTTGGTCGATAAAATTCTCAGCAGCACCGGAATCTATCAAAGCCATAGCCCTTACTACTTCCCTCCCGCAAGTTAAGGAAACTGGTAGCAGAAGCCTGTGATCTTTATAATTAGGAGTAGAGGACAAAATAGAAACACCCAAGGCCTGTCCTCTAGAGAGACTTAGGTGCGAGCGTTTCCCGGGCGGTTAGAACAGTTCGAGAGTAAATGACCCTTAACTCCACAATACATACAAAAACCCTCTCTTCTCCTGTACTGTCTTTCCTCCTCAGAGAGGCGGGTATACCCTATCTGCATAGGTTTAGGAAGCAAAAATACAGTGGAGTTAGGACTTGGAAAAGCGGGGGCTAACCTAAAAGAAGGTCTCCGGTTCCTCTCTCGAGTGTTCTGTCTCTCTCTTAAACGTTCATCTATACGAGAGATGAACGAAATTAAATCCTCTAAATTCTCAGGGAGTTCTCTGGTAGCAACCTCATCAAGGATTACTTCAGATAAGCCATTCAAAAATACATCCATATACGCCTGCTCATTCCACTTGACCTCTGACGCCAGAGACCTGAACTCTAGTGCATAATCCACCAGTGTTCGGTTCTCCTGTCTCAGACGCAACAGTAATCTGGCTGCATTAACCTTTCTACCTGGAGGGTCAAATGTTCTTCTAAAAGCAACTACAAAGGCGTTATAGTTATAAACTAATGGGTTATCGTTCTCCCATAATGGGTTGGCCCATCTCAGAGCTTTCTCAATAAGTAGGGTGATAATAAATCCTACCTTTGCCCTATCTGTAGGATAAGAGCGAGGTTGCAATTCAAAATGGATACTAATTTGGTTTAAGAAACCACAACACTTCTCAGGAGCCCCAGCATAGCGTACTGGGGGGGGTAATGTGAGAAGAAGCACCCACTGTGGCTACCTCTAGACCTGAACCGACAGGAGAAACAGGGGTATGACGTATCTCCTCTGGTGGGTTATTGGCACGAGATAATAGAGCCTGTAGCGCAAGCGCCATCTGATCCATTCTGTGATCCATGGCTTCAAACCTAGGATCAGGAGAGGCAAGCTGACTGTTTGTACTCGCAGGATCCATTGGCCCTGTCGTAATGTCAGGATCGGGACAGGGATCCAACACGCAGAGTACAAACAGTAGCCAGATACGTATACCGGACCTTAGAATGGCCGGACTAACGTAAGTAGTACAGTATAGAATGGTCAAAGACAAGCCGAGGTCGAGGGTAACAGAAGACAGGTAAGCGAGAGACAAGCCGAGTCAAGGGTAACAGAGATAAGCAGAGTAAGGTAAACAAGCCGGGTCAAAACCAAAAGGGAATAATAGAATACACAAGCACTGAGTGACTAGAACAAGCTAGAACCACGACAGGGCAATGAGCTAATGACAGAAGCTCTGTTAAATACCCTGTTCAGAGCAGTAACCACGCCTCCGAGGCGTCTTGAGTGGTCCTGCAGCAATTGACTGACAGGTCGTTCCGGGGGAGTGTCCTGATGACTACTTCCTGCCTAGATGCTGTAAAAGGCAGTCACTCCCTCGCGGCCGGCCTAGCATGACCGGATAGACCGCGGGGAAGGGAGCCATCAGACCGTCTGGATGGAGGAACATCTAAGTCTCTACCTCTTTCGGAGGTAGAGACCACAGGTACCCTGACACCCCAGTGTCTCGTAATCCACTGACAACTTGTCCATTTACTCGGACTGTTTGTCGGTGATGTTGACGGTTGTCTACGGCAGCCGCATATAGGGGGTTGGCCTCGTGCAAAATTTCCCATTGCTCCTCCCCCAGGGGCTGGGCTTCAATGCAATGGGCCCCTGAGGTAAAGGGCCGGGTGTTCCCTTCAGCGGGCTTCCTCCAAGAAGCTTGTCGAGCTGGATCTAGTGGGCATTTGTCTCTCAGGTGGCCCACCTGTTGGCACCTATGGCACCGCCGGCAGTCCGGGGCACTGGACTGGGCGAAGCGGGAGGAAGTGTTGTAGCTAGGTTGATTAGCGGGGGTGGTTGGAGTAGGGCCGACGGGGCGGCTTTCTACTCGGGGAGCTGTCTTTTGGACCGAGGGGTCGGGTTTGCGGGCGTCTGCATACTCGTCTGCCAACCGGGCGGCTTCGGGTAGGGTAAGGGGTCTCCTATTCCGAATCCACTCTCTGAGCTCCTTGTCCACCTTGTCAAAAAAATGCTCCAACAAAAACAATTGTAATACCTTCTCCGCGGTGGTAGCTTGGCACCCATCCATCCAGTGGCCAGCCGTGCGTTGTAATCGGCAGGCCCATTCGGTGTAGGAGTCACCGGTTTGCTTTCGGGATTCCTGGAAGCGTCTCCGATATGCTTCGGGGGTTACCGCATATCGGGACAATAGAGCTTCCTTGACCAATCGATAATTTCCCACCTCATGGTCCGGGATCGCCCGGAAAGCATCACTGGCTCGTCCAGATAATTTGCCAGACAAAATTTTAACCCACTCCTCGGAGGGTACTTTATGTAGGGCACATTGACGCTCAAAATCCGCTAAGTATTGGTCAATCTCCCCCTCTGCTTCCACAAAATTTTTAAAAGCGGCAAAGTGTACTTTCCTCTTTTCCTCGGGAGTTTGAAAAGTCCCAGCAATTGGACTGGCGCTGGCTGGAGTCTGGCGCCGGTTGGCATCGACCGCTGCAATTACTTGGGTCACGATCCTAGGTGAGGGGTTTGGTCCGTAGTGAGCCAGCCTTACCCTCACCTCGTGGTCGAATCGTTCGTCTTCCGGGGTTCGGACCAATGCGATCTCCGGTTCTGGGTTTAGTTCGACACCCAGTTCGCCATTCTGTTCAGCTAAGTCCAATGCGACCAATTCTGCCAAAATGTCTCTTTTCTTTTTGTTGCTAGCCGAACGACCACGGCTCTCCAACAAGTCTATTAGGGTAGATCGTTTCAACCTTCCGTAGTAGGCCTCCATCCTGATTGCTCTCGGTAGCTGTCCCTCTGGGGTGAAAGAACGATCCCACCGCTGCCACCAATTGTAGCGGCACCCCGGTGTAGTAGGGGGTTACGCCGCTGAGAAGGTGTCCTTTCCCCCCCCAAGATGAAGTCAGCTAAAGCATAACAGGTTCCCAGCAAATATGAATCCGCATAATAGCCATCCCCTCCAAGCACGAGACGAGACTCTGTGTTGAGGGTCAAAGTAGGAATAATCTTTATTCTGCAACTCGGGCTTTTATGCCGTACAACAACTCCTCCCCGTATCCGGAGGAGATAATACATTTACAGTGGGAGTCACTCCCACTGTACCGGGCAGAATATTTCACGATTATTACACGTTTAATAACACACACAATATATAACGAAAAGGCACTGTACTACGTGTATTAGGGAACGGAGATCTAGGGGAACAATATACGTGAAAATCCCCTAGATCGGTTGGGCCGTTCGCTAGATACACGTTTGCACCATTTACTCAGGAACCATATGACATAAACGAAAACTCTCTCTTGGATCTGGTGTCTCTAGGTCGGTACTTTGGATCTGTCGACCAGCATGGGCGTACGTTACCGGTAAGGTTGAAATTCGTCGTGTGGAAAGTTCGTGAGTGTTCGGTCATTAGTTCATGCGGTCAAAATGGCCGCGACCCATTGTTCTCTCCACGTGGCTGCGTGTACCGTACGGATCCACAAGTACCCGAAATCCACAATAATCCAAATACAACGGCAATTCTCTGAGATGGTATCTATTACTCCAAAAGGGGTCTGTCACACTGGGTGATTCCCTATAGAAAGTTACATACAGAGCCGGGGAGGTTATAACTGGGTGATTCCCCATAGAAAGTTACATACAGAGCCGGGGAGGCTATAACTGGGTGATTCCCCATGGAAAGTTACATACAGAGCCGGGGAGGTTATAACTAGGTGATTCCCTATAGAAAGTTACATACAGGGCCAGGGAGGTTATAACTAGGTGATTCCCTATAGAAAGTTACATACAGAGCCAGGGAGGTTATAACTGGGTGATTCCCTATAGAAAGTTACATACAGAGCCGGGGAGGTTATAAGTGGGTGATTCCCCATAGAAAGTTACATACAGAGCCGGGGAGGTTATAACTGGGTGATTCCCCATAGAAAGTTACATACAGAGCCAGGGAGGTTATAACTGGGTGATTCCCTATAGAAAGTTACATACAGGGCCAGGGAGGCTATAACTGGGTGATTCCCTATAGAAAGTTACATACAGAGCCGGGGAGGTTATAACTGGGTGATTCTCTATAGAAAGTTACATACAGAGCCGGGGAGGTTATAACTGGGTGATTCAATATAGAAAGTTACATACAGAGCCAGGGAGGTTATAACTGGGTGATTCCCTATAGAAAGTTACATACAGAGCCGGGGAGGCAATAACTGGGAGATTCCCTATAGAAAGTTACATACAGAGCCGGGGAGGTTATAACTGGGTGATTCCCTGTAGAAAGTTACATACAGAGCCGGGGAGGATATAACTGGGTTATTCCCTATAGAAAATTACATACAGAGCCGGGGAGGTTATAACTGGGTGATTCCCTATAGAAAGTTACATACAGGGCCAGGGAGGCTATAACTGGGTGATTCCCTATAAAAAGTTACATACAGAGCCGGGGAGGCTATAACTGGGTGATTCCCTACAGAAAGTTACATACAGGGCCAGGGAGGCTATAACTGGGAGATTCCCTATAGAAAGTTACATACAGAGCCAGGGAGGCTATAACTGGGTGATTCCCCATAGAAAGTTACATACAGAGCCGGGGAGGCTATAACTGGGTGATTCCCTACAGAAAGTTACATACAGAGCCGTGGAGGCTATAACTGGGTGATTCCCTATAGAAAGTTACATACAGAGCCGGGGAGGTTATAACTGGGTGATTCCCTATAGAAAGTTACATACAGAGCCGGGGAGGTTATAACTGGGTGATTCCCTATAGAAAGTTACATACAGGGCCGGGGAGGCTATAACTGGGTGATTCCCAATAGAAAGTTACATACAGAGCCGGGGAGGTTATAACTGGGTGATTCCCTATAGAAAGTTACATACAGAGCCGGGGAGGTTATAACTGGGTGATTCCTTATAGAAAGTTACATACAGAGCCGGGGAGGCTATAACTGGGAGATTCCCTATAGAAAGTTACATACAGGGCCGGGGAGGTTATAACTGGGTGATTCCCTATAGAAAGTTACATACAGAGCCAGGGAGGTTATAACTGGGAGATTCCCTACAGAAAGTTACATACAGAGCCGGGGAGGCTATAACTGGGTGATTCTCTATAGAAAGTTACATACAGAGCCGGGGAGGTTATAACTGGGTTATTCCCTATAGAAAGTTACATACAGGGCCGGGGAGGCTATAACTGGGTGATTCCCTATAGAAAGTTACATACAGAGCCGGGGAGGTTATAACTGGGTTATTCCCTATAGAAAGTTACATACAGAGCCGGGGAGGCTATAACTGGGTGATTCTCTATAGAAAGTTACATACAGGGCCGGGGAGGCTATAACTGGGTGATTCCCTATAGAAAGTTACATACAGAGCCGGGGAGGCTATAACTGGGTGATTCCCTATAGAAAGTTACATACAGAGCCAGAGAGGTTATAACTGGGTGATTCCCTATAGAAAGTTACATACAGAGCCGGGGAGGTTATAACTGGGTGATTCCCTATAGAAAGTTACATACAGAGCCTGGGAGGTTATAACTGGGTGATTCCCTATAGAAAGTTACATACAGAGCCGGGGAGGTTATAACTGGGAGATTCCCTATAGAAAGTTACATACAGAGCCAGGGAGGCTATAACTGGGTGATTCCCTATAGAAAGTTACATACAGAGCCGGGGAGGCTATAACTGGGAGATTCCCTATAGAAAGTTACATACAGAGCCAGGGAGGCTATAACTGGGTGATTCCCTATAGAAAGTTACATACAGAGCCGGGGAGGATATAACTGGGAGATTCCCTATAGAAAGTTACATACAGAGCCGGGGAGGCAATAACTGGGAGATTCCCTATAGAAAGTTACATACAGAGCCAGAGAGGTTATAGCAGGGCTATTCCCTATAGAAAGTAACATACAGGGCCGGGGAGGCTATAACTGGGTGATTCCCCATAGAAAGTTACATACAGAGCCAGGGAGGCTATAACTGGGTGATTCCCTATAGAAAGTTACATACAGAGCCGGGGAGGCAATAACTGGGAGATTCCCTATAGAAAGTTACATACAGAGCCGGGGAGGATATAACTGGGTGATTCCCTATAGAAAGTTACATACAGAGCCGGGGAGGTTATAACTGGGTGATTCCCTATAGAAAGTTACATACAGGGCCAGGGAGGCTATAACTGGGTGATTCCCTATAGAAAGTTACATACAGAGCCGGGGAGGCTATAACTGGGTGATTCCCCATAGAAAGTTACATACAGAGCCGGGGAGGTTATAACTGGGTGATTCCCCATAGAAAGTTACATACAGAGCCAGGGAGGCTATAACTGGGTGATTGCCTATAGAAAGTTACATACAGAGCCGGGGAGGCTATAACTGGGAGATTCCCTATAGAAAGTTACATACAGAGCCAGGGAGGCTATAACTGGGTGATTCCCTATAGAAAGTTACATACAGAGCCGGGGAGGATATAACTGGGAGATTCCCTATAGAAAGTTACATACAGAGCCGGGGAGGCAATAACTGGGAGATTCCCTATAGAAAGTTACATACAGAGCCGGGGAGGTTATAACTGGGTGATTCCCTGTAGAAAGTTACATACAGAGCCGGGGAGGATATAACTGGGTGATTCCCTATAGAAAATTACATACAGAGCCGGGGAGGTTATAACTGGGTGATTCCCTATAGAAAGTTACATACAGGGCCAGGGAGGCTATAACTGGGTGATTCCCTATAGAAAGTTACATACAGAGCCGGGGAGGCTATAACTGGGTGGTTCCCCATAGAAAGTTACATACAGAGCCAGGGAGGCTATAACTGGGTGATTCCCTATAGAAAGTTACATACAGAGCCGGGGAAGTTATAACTGGGTGATTCCCTATAGAAAGTTACATACAGGGCCGGGGAGGCTATAACTAGGTGATTCCCTATAGAAAGTTACATACAGAGCCAGGGAGGTTATAACTGGGTGATTCCCTATAGAAAGTTACATACAGGGCCGGGGAGGCTATAACTGGGTGGTTCCCCATAGAAAGTTACATACAGAGCCAGGGAGGCTATAACTGGGTGATTCCCTATAGAAAGTTACATACAGAGCCGGGGAAGTTATAACTGGGTGATTCCCTATAGAAAGTTACATACAGGGCCGGGGAGGCTATAACTAGGTGATTCCCTATAGAAAGTTACATACAGAGCCGGGGAGGCTATAACTGGGTGATTCCCTATAGAAAGTTACATACAGGGCCGGGGAGGCTATAACTAGGTGATTCCCTATAGAAAGTTACATACAGAGCCAGGGAGGCTATAACTGGGTGATTCCCTATAGAAAGTTACATACAGAGCCGGGGAGGCTATAACTGGGTGATTCCCTATAGAAAGTTACATACAGAGCCGGGGAGGCTATAACTTGGTGAATCCCTATAGAAAGTTACATACAGGGCCGGGGAGGCTATAACTGAGTGATTCCCTATAGAAAGTTACATACAGAGCTGGAGAGGCTATAACTTGGTGAATCCCTATAGAAAGTTACATACAGGGCCAGGGAGGCTATAACTGGGTGATTCACTATAGAAAGTTACATACAGAGCCAGGGAGGTTATAACTGGGTGATTTCCTATAGAAAGTTACATACAGAGCCAGGGAGGTTATAACTGGGTTATTCCCTATAGAAAGTTACATACAGAGCCGGGGAGGCTATAACTGGGTGATTCCCTATAGAAAGTTACATACAGAGCCAGGGAGGCTATAACTGGGTTATTCCCCATAGAAAGTTACATACAGAGCCGGGGAGGCTATAACTGGGTGATTCCCTATAGAAAGTTACATACAGAGCCGGGGAGGCTATAACTGGGTGATTCCCTATAGAAAGTTACATACAGAGCCAGGGAGGCTATAACTGGGTTATTCCCCATAGAAAGTTACATACAGAGCCGGGGAGGCTATAACTGGGTGATTCCCCATAGAAAGTTACATACAGAGCCAGGGAGGCTATAACTAGGTGATTCCCTATAGAAAGTTACATACAGAGCCGGGGAGGCTATAACTGGGTGATTCCCTATAGAAAGTTACATACAGAGCCGGGGAGGTTATAACTGGGTGATTCCCTATAGAAAGTTACATACAGAGCCGGGGAGGCTATAACTGGGTGATTCCCTATAGAAAGTTACATACAGAGCCGGGGAGGCTATAACTGGGTGATTCCCTATAGAAAGTTACATACAGAGCCGGGGAGGCTATAACTGGGTGATTCCCTATAGAAAGTTACATACAGAGCCAGGGAGGTTATAATTGGGTTATTCCCCATAGAAAGTTACATACAGAGCCGGGGAGGCTATAACTGGGAGATTCCCTATAGAAAGTTACATACAGAGCCGGGGAGGCTATAACTGGGTGATTCCCTATAGAAAGTTACATACAGAGCCCGGGGGGGGGCTATAACTGGGTGATTCCCTATAGTGAGTTACATACAGAGCCAGGGAGGTTATAACTGGGTGATTCCCTATTGAAAGTTACATACAGAGCCGGGGAGGCTATAACTGGGTGATTCCCTATAGAAAGTTACCTACAGGGAATAGCATAATTTATCTTGTGTGAGTCACTTAATGAAGACCAGGTAGGTACACATATAGATAGGGACTAAGTGTCTATAGATCTTGAAGATACTTAGAACAACAAAAATCAAATCAAAAGCTGAAATGTTGACCTAATACATATTCCATATTCACTGCTCTCCACCGTGAATTGGATCTCATTACATACTGAATTCATCCCCTCAGCCTGGGTGAAGTGGCCCAAGGGACTGAATATGTATGTCTGTGCTTCAGTATGTGTGTCACTGTTAGTATGTATGTCTGTGTATGTCTGTTTCAGTATGTGTATGTCATTATGTATGTCTGTATCTGTGTGTCAGTGTGTGTATGTCAAGAATGTCTATGTGTATCTGTTCTGTCAGTGTATGTGTGTGTAAATAATGTATGTGTGTATCTGTGTGTCAGTTTGTGTGTCTCTGTGTATCTGTGTATCAGTGTGTCTGCATATTTGTGTGTATCTGTGTTCTTTTGTGTCAGTGTATCTTTATTTGCGTCTCTGTGTGTATTCTGTGTATTTGTATGTGTATCAGTGTGGGTATATGTGTGTATATGTGTGTATCAGTGTGTGTGGAAGTATATACAAACAACAACATTTATATGCATACTCCATATAAAAACATGCTTACATTCAAACACAAATCTTGTGTGTGTGTGTGTATACATATATACATATACACACAGTGTATCAACTACACACACACATGCACTAACACACACCCTGTATCCACTGTACACCCACTGCCTCCAATAAACAAACACAAATACACACCCTGTATCCACTCTAAACACACTGCTTACTTGTGGGCGGACTTGGAGGGTGGCCCTGTGGGCAAGATTTGGAGGCGGGCTCTAAGTATGGGCTAGGAGGCGGGGTCCCAAAATTTCTGATGGCGGCCCTGTACAGGACCGGGGAGGTCTATAACTACATGAATCCATACAGAAAATCACATACATGCATGCGGATGTCTATAATGGCCTTAATCATACATCCTATGCATCCCTTTTTAGAAGGGACAGTCTCTACTTTGGACCCAAATCCAACTGTGTGGATGGTCTCTTACCTTTAGGAAGCAGCTCTCCCTGGCTGTGCCTTCACTCAGTGTTGCATTATAGACCGGACTAGTGAAGACTGGTTCATTATCATTAACATCCAGTAACTGGACTCGGACCACAGCTGTGGATGTTAGTGCAGGTTCTCCTCCATCTGTTGCCAGTACAATCATTGATGGCTGAGCTTCCTTTTCATAATCCAAAGGTGCTGCAGTGGTGATTACACCAGTGTCAGGGTGGATATGGAACCAGGGAGTGGGCAATAAACTATATTTTATATCCCCATTTGTACCATGATCTTTGTCCCGGGCTGTGACTTGTAGTAGAAAACTGCCAGGGTGTATGGCTTCAGGGACCGTGTGGCTGTACTCTTGTCGGTCAAATACTGGTGGGTTATCATTGATGTCAGTGACTTCCAAAACAAAGGAGGATTCTGCCCTAAGTGGAGGTGTTCCAGAATCTGTGGCAAGCACCCGCAGACGATACGAATCCTTTTCTTCACGGTCTAACAATTTGTCCACACAGATGAGGTAAATGATGCTGTCTTTGGTGGTCAAGGCAAACTTTCCTTCACCACCTTCCAAAGTCACATCTACATCTGGATGCTCCCCATAGTCGGGGTCAGACACAGAGATACGGGCCACATACTGTCCTGGAGTGGCCCCTTCAGAAACCTGTGGAGCTCCATCTTCACTCAAGAAAATGATGGTCATGCTTGGTTGGTTGTCATTGGAATCACGCACTTGGATAGAAACAAATGCTGTTCCCACCTCTGGCTCTCCTGCACCATCTCTAGCCTGAACAACAAGCTCATGTGCTTTACGAGTTTCATAATCCAATGGCTTGCTAAGCTGGATGAGTCCAGAGTGTGGGTGGATGCTGAAGAATCCCTCTGGGTCACTCTGTCTACGGTTTATTTCATAGCTGATTTCCCCATTTTGGTTTTCATCTGCATCTGTTGCAAACACTTGAATGACACTTGATCCTGGCGGAAGGCTCTCAGAGATGATTGCCTGGTACCGACTTTGGTTGAATACTGGAGCATGGTCATTGATATCCAGAATAGATATATCCAATCTTATTTGAGAGCTTCGACTTGGAGAACCCCCATCATATGCCTCCAGGGTCAGTGAATAAGATGAGCGGTTCTCACGATCGAGATCTAAGCTCACCACCAGCTCCAAAGATAGAATACCACTGGAAAGTCTGCGTGTTTCTAGTCGAAATACCTGCATAGGATCCCCACTGCGAATCAAGTAACCTTGAGTACCAAGTACTCCACTGTCAAAATCTATGGCTGGGTCTAGTGGGTAACGGGTATTCAGTGGTGTATGTTCAGGGATGGAAATCTCTGTATGCTCTTTAGAAAATGTGGGCGAGTGGTCATTAATATCATCCACAAGTATGTCCACTTCCACAGTGAGTCCTTCTGGAGTCACCGCTATGAAACTGTAAAGATTTCTTTGCTCACGGTCAAGAACCCGTGCTGTCTTAATAATTCCTGTGTTCTCATCTATGTCTAGATCACTGTTTACACCACTACCTTCCTGTGCCGATATGAAGAACATGTGACCTCTGGATCCAGGTGGAAGTCCAGCGCTGATGTCCCCGATAATAGTGCCAGCCGGCTGCTCCTCATCGATGTGCAGCTCCAACGTTCCTAGGGAAGAGGAGCATGGGGAGCAGGCCAAAAGCAGCAGCAGATATAACCTGGGAGGAATCATAGCACCCGATTCTTGGATGATCCGTTTGGTGTCAGAAGTCACACTGCTCCATCCTGTATAGAAGAAGACAACATTGTTAAGTCCTGTTACACTTCACTTTTGATTATTTTAATATCAATTTCTTCTGTGTACCCCTGCAGTGGGAGGGACAAACTTCATGTCTTTAACCCTGCACAGTTAGCACAGTTTAACCCTTTGCAGTCAGTCTCCTTTAACCCCTTAAGGACACATGACGTGTGACATGTCATGGTTCTCTTTTATTCGAGAAGTTTGGTCCTTAAGGGGTTAACCCTTTATAGTCAGTATCCTTTAACCCTGTATAGTTAGCACTGTTTAACCCTTCGCAGTCTGTCAGCCAATGTTTCTATGACTGACTTGCTAGTGTTTAGAAGATACATTTAGCAGGACATGAGATGCAGCAATAAACCTCTTTACTCAGCGCTGTTTGAAGGCCTGCCATGTGTAATTGTAGAGGATTTAACCATTGTGCCTGTGACATGTTTTAACCCCTTCCTTGTCTTGTTTAATCTCCTTGGTATGAGGCCCGTCCTTTCACCTCTGGACCTGTATTAATGGTGTGTTAATTCCTGGCAATCATTATCTAATCCGCTCCCATTTTTCTTAATTTGTTCTCCAACCTCAGGCCCCAGATTAAACGAAGAATGTTCCTCTCCCTCCCACCCCCCTATCCCCTGCAGGGATTTGCTTTGTGTAAGGTCACCCCATGTGCACCCCGGCGAGCATGCTTTATATAGTAACCCGTGGCCTGCACGCTGCGTGCGAGAGCCTGCGCCTGCTAAGGTTTGTAAATTTAGACAGAAATAGATCTGGGTCTACGCTCACAGCTGTTTGGCATTTTCTGCAGGAATTTTGGTTGGGATATAATCTGCTTCCAAAACTGGAGGAAAATGAAAACAATAAATAGTGATGTTGGGAGGGACGCGTCTGAATGCACATTACGTAGAAATGCACACTGTAATCATTCGCTTTATGTGACCCTGAGAATCAATGCCCATAAACATGCGTTCTGGTGGGAGATGACGTCATTGCATGACTTTACGCATCATTACGCTCGTTGACATTTCACATTCAGGTAAAAAGGAAAGAGGTCCTCCCGGATGGTTAATTGCAGACAGGAAGGTGTTCCAAGTGATGATTTCATTATGGAGCTCTCACACATACTGCGGCATAGCACAAGATGTTGGAATCAGTTAGGACGCATCAATAATCTGCCCAATTCAGACACACCTTAACTCTCGGACAAAAGAAACCACTCGGTGGCTTGGAGCAGCGTAGGGTTTGGACACGCCATTTTTAAACTAACTCTAGGGCACCCTGCCACCCTGGGCACCCACCCCGTGCCAGCTTTCGTTATCTGTGGTGGCAATGATTGGCAGTGATCACTGGAAACCCGATCCATAGCTTGCACCCACCAATTTCACACAAATCATTTCTCTGGTTAACGATGAAGACATTCCACCTACCATTATCATATTTAGGGGCTGTCTCAGTTATCATATTTAGGGGCTGTCTCTCAGTTATCACATCTAGGGGCTGTCTCAGTTATCATATTTAGGGGCTGTCTCTCAGTTATCATATTTAGGGGCTGTCTCTCAGTTATCATATTTAGGGGCTGTCTCAGTTATCACATTTAGGGGCTGTCTCTCAGTTATCATATTTAGGGGCTGTCTCAGTTATCACATTTAGGGGCTGTCTCTCAGTTATCATATTTAGGGGCTGTCTCAGTTATCACAATTAGGGGCTGTCTCTCAGTTATCATATTTAGGGGCTGTCTCAGTTATCATATTTAGGGGCTGTCTCTCAGTTATCATATTTAGGGGCTGTCTCAGTTATCATATTTAGGGGCTGTCTCTCAGTTATCATATTTAGGGGCTGTCTCTCAGTTATCACATTTAGGGGCTGTCTCAGTTATCACATTTAGGGGCTGTCTCTCAGTTATCACATTTAGGGGCTGTCTCAGTTATCATATTTAGGGTCTGTCTCTCAGTTATCATATTTAGGGGCTGTCTCTCAGTTATCACATTTAGGGGCTGTCTCTCAGTTATCACATTTAGGGGCTGTCTCTCAGTTATCACATTTAGGGGCTGTCTCAGTTATAATATTTGGGGGCTGTCTCTCAGTTATCATATTTAGGGGCTGTCTCAGTTATCACAATTAGGGGCTGTCTCAGTTATCATATTTGGGGGCTGTCTCTCAGTTATCACATCTAGGGGCTGTCTCAGTTATCACAATTAGGGGCTGTCTCAGTTATCATATTTGGGGGCTGTCTCTCAGTTATCACATCTAGGGGCTGTCTCAGTTATCACAATTAGGGGCTGTCTCAGTTATCATATTTGGGGGCTGTCTCTCAGTTATCACATCTAGGGGCTGTCTCAGTTAACACATTTAGGGGCTGTCTCTCAGTTATCATATTTAGGGGCTGTCTCAGTTATCACATTTAGGGGCTGTCTCAGTTATCATATTTGGGGGCTGTCTCTCAGTTATCACATCTAGGGGCTGTCTCAGTTAACACATTTAGGGGCTGTCTCTCAATTATCATATTTAGGGGCTGTCTCAGTTATCACGTTTAGGGGCTGTCTCAGTTATCACATTTAGGGTCTGTCTCTCAGTTATCATATTTAGGGGCTGTCTCTCAGTTATCACATTTAGGGTCTGTCTCTCAGTTATCATATTTAGGGGCTGTCTCAGTTATCATATTTGGGGGCTGTCTCTCAGTTATCACATCTAGGGGCTGTCTCAGTTAACACATTTAGGGGCTGTCTCTCAGTTATCCTATTTAGGGGCTGTCTCAGTTATCACATTTAGGGGCTGTCTCAGTTATCATATTTGGGGGCTGTCTCTCAGTTATCACATCTAGGGGCTGTCTCAGTTATCACATTTAGGGGCTGTCTCTCAGTTATCATATTTAGGGGCTGTCTCAGTTATCACGTTTAGGGGCTGTCTCAGTTATCACATTTAGGGTCTGTCTCTCAGTTATCATATTTAGGGGCTGTCTCAGTTATCACAATTAGGGGCTGTCTCAGTTATCATATTTGGGGGCTGTCTCTCAGTTATCACATCTAGGGGCTGTCTCAGTTAACACATTTAGGGGCTGTCTCTCAGTTATCATATTTAGGGGCTGTCTCAGTTATCACATTTAGGGGCTGTCTCAGTTATCATATTTGGGGGCTGTCTCTCAGTTATCACATCTAGGGGCTGTCTCAGTTATCACAATTAGGGGCTGTCTCTCAGTTATCACATCTAGGGGCTGTCTCAGTTAACACATTTAGGGGCTGTCTCTCAGTTATCATATTTAGGGGCTGTCTCAGTTATCACATTTAGGGGCTGTCTCAGTTATCATATTTGGGGGCTGTCTCTCAGTTATCACATCTAGGGGCTGTCTCAGTTAACACATTTAGGGGCTGTCTCTCAGTTATCATATTTAGGGGCTGTCTCAGTTATCACATTTAGGGGCTGTCTCAGTTATCACATTTAGGGTCTGTCTCTCAGTTATCATATTTAGGGGCTGTCTCAGTTATCACATCTAGGGGCTGTCTCAGTTATCATATTTGGGGTCTGTCTCTCAGTTATCACATCTAGGGGCTGTCTCAGTTAACACATTTAGGGGCTGTCTCTCAGTTATCATATTTAGGGGCTGTCTCAGTTATCACATTTAGGGGCTGTCTCAGTTATCATATTTGGGGGCTGTCTCTCAGTTATCACATCTAGGGGCTGTCTCAGTTAACACATTTAGGGGCTGTCTCTCAGTTATCATATTTAGGGGCTGTCTCAGTTATCACATTTAGGGGCTGTCTCAGTTATCATATTTGGGGGCTGTCTCTCAGTTATCACATCTAGGGGCTGTCTCAGTTAACACATTTAGGGGCTGTCTCTCAGTTATCATATTTAGGGGCTGTCTCAGTTATCACATTTAGGGGCTGTCTCAGTTATCATATTTGGGGGCTGTCTCTCAGTTATCACATCTAGGGGCTGTCTCAGTTATCACATTTAGGGGCTGTCTCTCAGTTATCATATTTAGGGGCTGTCTCTCAGTTATCATATTTAGGGTCTGTCTCTGAGTTATCATATTTAGGGGCTGTCTCTCAGTTATCATATTTAGGGGCTGTCTCTCAGTTATCATATTTAGGGTCTGTCTCTGAGTTATCATATTTAGGGGCTGTCTCTCAGTTATCATATTTAGGGGCTGTCTCTCAGTTATCATATTTAGGGGCTGTCTCTCAGTTATCACATTTAGGGGCTGTCTCAGTTATCACATTTAGGGGCTGTCTCTCAGTTATCACATTTAGGGGCTGTCTCAGTTATCATATTTGGGGGCTGTCTCTCAGTTATCATATTTAGGGGCTGTCTCAGTTATCACAATTAGGGGCTGTCTCAGTTATCATATTTAGGGGCTGTCTCTCAGTTATCACATTTAGGGGCTGTCTCTCAGTTATCATATTTAGGGGCTGTCTCAGTTATCACGTTTAGGGGCTGTCTCAGCTATCACATTTAGGGTCTGTCTCTCAGTTATCATATTTAGGGGCTGTCTCAGTTATCACAATTAGGGGCTGTCTCAGTTATCATATTTGGGGGCTGTCTCTCAGTTATCACATCTAGGGTCTGTCTCAGTTAACACATTTAGGGGCTGTCTCTCAGTTATCATATTTAGGGGCTGTCTCAGTTATCACATTTAGGGGCTGTCTCAGTTATCATATTTGGGGGCTGTCTCTCAGTTATCACATCTAGGGGCTGTCTCAGTTATCACAATTAGGGGCTGTCTCAGTTATCATATTTGGGGGCTGTCTCTCAGTTATCACATCTAGGGGCTGTCTCAGTTATCACAATTAGGGGCTGTCTCAGTTATCATATTTGGGGGCTGTCTCTCAGTTATCACATCTAGGGGCTGTCTCAGTTAACACATTTAGGGGCTGTCTCTCAGTTATCATATTTAGGGGCTGTCTCAGTTATCACATTTAGGGGCTGTCTCAGTTATCATATTTGGGGGCTGTCTCTCAGTTATCACATCTAGGGGCTGTCTCAGTTAACACATTTAGGGGCTGTCTCTCAGTTATCATATTTAGGGGCTGTCTCAGTTATCACATTTAGGGGCTGTCTCAGTTATCATATTTGGGGGCTGTCTCTCAGTTATCACATCTAGGGGCTGTCTCAGTTATCACATTTAGGGGCTGTCTCTCAGTTATCATATTTAGGGGCTGTCTCAGTTATCACGTTTAGGGGCTGTCTCAGTTATCACATTTAGGGTCTGTCTCTCAGTTATCATATTTAGGGGCTGTCTCAGTTATCACATCTAGGGGCTGTCTCAGTTATCATATTTGGGGGCTGTCTCTCAGTTATCACATCTAGGGGCTGTCTCAGTTAACACATTTAGGGGCTGTCTCTCAGTTATCATATTTAGGGGCTGTCTCAGTTATCACATTTAGGGGCTGTCTCAGTTATCATATTTGGGGGCTGTCTCTCAGTTATCACATCTAGGGGCTGTCTCAGTTAACACATTTAGGGTCTGTCTCTCAGTTATCATATTTAGGGGCTGTCTCAGTTATCACATTTAGGGGCTGTCTCAGTTATCATATTTGGGGGCTGTCTCTCAGTTATCACATCTAGGGGCTGTCTCAGTTATCACATTTAGGGGCTGTCTCAGTTATCACGTTTAGGGGCTGTCTCAGTTATCACATTTAGGGTCTGTCTCTCAGTTATCACATTTAGGGGCTGTCTCAGTTATCACAATTAGGGGCTGTCTCAGTTATCATATTTGGGGGCTGTCTCTCAGTTATCACATCTAGGGGCTGTCTCAGTTATCACATTTAGGGGCTGTCTCTCAGTTATCATATTTAGGGGCTGTCTCAGTTATCATATTTAGGGGCTGTCTCAGTTATCATATTTGGGGGCTGTCTCTCAGTTATCACATTTAGGGGCTGTCTCTCAGTTATCATATTTAGGGGCTGTCTCAGTTATCACGTTTAGGGGCTGTCTCAGTTATCATATTTGGGGGCTGTCTCTCAGTTATCATATTTAGGGGCTGTCTCTCAGTTATCACATTTAGGGGCTGTCTCTCAGTTATCATATTTAGGGGCTGTCTCAGTTATCATATTTGGGGGTTGTCTCTCAGTTATCACATCTAGGGGCTGTCTCAGCTATCACATTTAGGGGCTGTCTCTCAGTTATCATATTTAGGGGCTGTCTCTCAGTTATCATATTTAGGGGCTGTCTCAGTTATCACATTTAGGGGCTGTCTCTCAGTTATCATATTTAGGGGCTGTCTCAGTTATCATATTTGGGGGCTGTCTCTCAGTTATCACATCTAGGGGCTGTCTCAGTTATCACATTTAGGGGCTGTCTCTCAGTTATCATATTTAGGGGCTGTCTCTCAGTTATCATATTTAGGGGCTGTCTCAGTTATCATATTTGGGGGCTGTCTATCAGTTATCACATCTAGGGGCTATCTCAGTGATCACATTTAGGGGCTGTCTCTCAGTTATCATATTTAGGGGCTGTCTCTCAGTTATCATATTTAGGGGCTGTCTCTCAGTTATCATATTTAGGGGCTGTCTCCTACCTATTCCACCAGCAGTGTGCACTCACTCGGCCAGGGCCCGGGGAGGCTTGCTGAGAATATTCCAGGGAGGATCTCCTGCGCTGCGGACATTCTGTGACATCTCATCTAACCACAAAATGCAGTCCCTGGCATGTCTAATTTTAACCCAGTGGAGGGAAGAAATTCTCTGTAAATCACATAGAGTAAAGGTGTAACAGAGCCCAGCTGGCGGGAGAGAGGCTAATCTCTCACTGAGGTATCTGGAGCCAAACACCAGCCCAGGGGTCCCATCACAAAAGGATGAAACCACCCCATCTGTCCCGGCAGCAGGAGACACACAGTGTTAAATGGACCTCTACCCCATCCCCGGCACATTCTGCCTCCGATCCCCGGCACATTCTGCCTCCCATCCCCGGCACATTCTGCCTCCGATCCCCGGCACATTCTGCCTCCGATCCCCGGCAAATTCTGCCTCCCATCCCCGGCACATTCTGCCATCCATCCCCGGCACATTCTGCCTCTGATCCCTTGCACATTCTGCCATCCATCCACGGCACATTCTGCCTGAGATGCCCGGCACATTCTGCCTCCGATCCCCGGGACACATTCTGCCTCCCATCCCCGGCACATTCTGCCTCCCGTCTCCGTGACACATTATCTCCTGTGTCCGGCACATTTTGCCTCTGATCCCCGGCACATTCTGCCTCCCATCCCCGGCACATTCTGCCTCCCCTCTCCGGGACACATTATCTCCTGTGTCCGGCACATTCTGCCTCCGATCCCCGGCACATTCTGCCTCCCATCCCCGGCACATTCTGCCTCCCATCCCCGGCACATTCTGCCTCCCATCCCCGGCACATTCTGCCTCCCATCCCCGGCACATTCTGCCTCCCATCCACGGCACATTCTGCCTCCCATCCCCGGCACATTCTGCCTCCGATCCCCGGCACATTCTGCCTCCGATCCCTGGCACATTCTGCCTCCGATCCCCGGCACATTCTGCCTCCCATGCCTGGCACATTCTGCCTCCCATCCCTGGCACATTCTGCCTCCCATCCCCGGCACATTCTGCCTCCCATCCCCGGCACATTCTGCCTCCCATCCCCGGCCTATTCTGCCTCCCATCCCCGGCACATTCTGCCTCCCATCCCTGGCACATTCTGCCTCACATCCCCGGCACATTCTGCCTCCCATCCCCGGCACATTCTGCCTCCCATCCCCGGCACACTCTGCCTCCCATCCCCGGCACATTCTGCCTCCCATCCCCGGGACATTCTGCGTCCCATCCCCGGCACATTCTGCCTCCCATCCCCGGCACATTCTGCCTCCCATCCACAGCACATTCTGCCTCCCATCCCCGGCACATTCTGCCTCCCATCCCCGGCATATTATCTACTGTGTCCGGCAAATTCTGCCTCCGATCCCCGGCACATTCTGCCTCCCATCTCCGGCACATTCTGTATTGCGTCTCCGGCACATTCTGCCTCCCATCCCCGGCACATTCTGCCTCCCATCCCCGGCACATTCTGCCTCCCATCCCCGGCACATTCTGTATTGCGTCTCCGGCACATTCTGCCTCCCATCCCCGGCACATTCTGCCTCCCATCTCCGGCACATTCTGTATTCCGTCTCCGGCACATTCTGCCTCCCATCCCCGGCACATTCTGCCTCCCATCCCCGGCACATTCTGCCTCCCATCCCCGGCACATTCTGCCTCCCATCCCCGGCACATTCTGTATTCCGTCTCCGGCACATTCTGCCTCCCATCCCATTCACACAATTTGATAAATCTCTTCACACAATGTACACAACGCATACACTCATACCTCCAAAGTGTCCATATTTTGGAGGGACAGTCCCTATTTTGGGCCCAAATCCCTCTTTTCTATGAGCTTCATATTGTTGGTGTGTAGCTCCACAGCAATAATACTCCCAGTAATGTGTCTTTAAACCACAATAAATGTGTTTAGAAATCAATCTGTAAATATGATACATTGTTCTTGTTATAAATTTATTTTAGTTTTAGTTATTAGTAAGTCGGAACAGCCACACCACTAAAATGAAAGGGGCACTTCAAACAACAGAAACAGTTTAGTTTACTGAAGACAGTGCCCTCTTTTTTAATTTTACAAAAAAATGCAGATTTCAACAGAAATTTAAATTTCTATAAATGAACCTTGTGACAAAACGCTCTTTTCCTCAGATGCTTGCCACGGACTCCTGGAGGAGTGTAGAAGCTGGCCTCCTGCCTACCAACTGTGGTCCAGGTCTGGGACACTGTTTGGGAGTCACCCTGCCCAGCCACCATTAGTAGCCCTGCGTGCCCCTGGTTCGGCACTTTGCCTTCATGCGGATGGAACCGAATGCTGGCTCTCTGATGGCCGTTTGCATGAAGCAAACCCACGAATAGTCTTAGCGGTACTTAGCCCTGACCGCTATGGAACTCATTTCGGCATGAGGACTTAATGGTTCCCGGTCACCTCAGCGGGACTTAGCCGCGAACGTTATGGAACTGTTTTCGGCCTGAGGTGACCGTGCGGCTCCCGGACAACTAGGTCCGTGGTTTTGAACTACTTTGCAACCCACCAGGAGAGCGCTTTTTGAAGGGATGGTGCAGCCACAAGAGTTTTCGAAAGTTGAAAGCCAAAAGCACCGAACGCTCTGGAACTATTTTGGGCATAGGACGATGTGTGGGGCAGGTCAGAACTTTAACACGGTGGCGTTTCCCCTACACTGCATGGATCTGAGAGCTATTCGGATAACTTGGGCGCTCACTTGGAGTTATTGTGTGTTTTTATTATGTTTTGGGTATTTTTATTGTTTTTTTTTGTGTTTGTCTCTCTGTTCCTGGGAGATAATTAGCTTACCGGTCTTTAACGCAATTATCCCCCAGGCCCAGAGATTTATGGGAGGGGATTGCATTGTATTGTGTGGAGACCCCCTGCTGGGGGCTGTGTATATAAGCAGGCCACTCACTCAGTCTGGGCCAGTGTTTGGGTGGATCAGCTATACTCTCTGCAGGAGAGCTTAATCACTGGAAGCTCTACTTCCGGGGCGGGAAGTGATGTTGAGACCCCAGCCAAGCTGCGGCGGCTAGGGGCTGAAGCACTACTGGTGCCCTGGTAAATGCTAGTAAGCGAGCTTGACAGAGGTACCCAGTTGGGGTGCCAGGCAGTCCGTCACATCAAGGCACACACATTAAATGATAAATATACACACCCCTAGCACGCACATTAAATGGAGTCTGTATACACAGCGTTTTGTTAGGAAACATTGCACATACAGCGTGTAACCCCTCTACTGCCAGGGGTCCATCTCTACCTCCAGCAGCATTGGGGACACTATCCACTAATGTCATATCTGCACTTACTGGACGTCCGTTATTAGAGGACCACTATGGGCACTATAGGCTCAATGAAGTGGTCTGGGTGCCAGGTCCATCTAGGGTTAACCCTGCCTGCTGTAAACATAGCAGTCTCTTTGACAGCCGCAAGAGGCGCTTCCACGATTCTCACTGTGATTTTCACAGTGAGAAGACGCCAGCGTCCATAGGAAAGCATTGAGAATGCTTTACTATTGACTGAGTGAATGCGCGCGCGGCTCTTGCCACCCATGCGCATTCAGCCGATGGCGTCCAAAGGAGGAGGAGAGCCCCAGTGCCGAGGGAGCCCGGCGCTGGAGAAAGGTGAGTGTTTAACCCCTTCCTCCCCCTTCAGCCCGGCGGGAGGGGGGCCATAAGGGTGGGGGCACAACGAGTTTGTATTCCTGGCACTATAGTGGTCCTTTAAAGGGATACTATAAGTGCCAGGAATACAAAGCTGCCCCCCCCCAAATCCCCCTTGCATACAAAACATACAAACATAAAGGAACACTCCAAGCATGCTGTAGTGGTTATGGTGCCTCCGCAGTGTAGGAAGTTAAACTGTTTTAAAATGGAGCTAGGCTTAGTGTGGTGGCTGTGAGAACACCCACTCTACATACAAAACATACACATAATAATAATAACAAAGTATTTACCCAGGAAGGGCACATTCAGATTACCCTGGTTCCCACGTACGGCTACATACAGACGAGTTATTCCCCGGTTCCCTATTGGTGTTGCAGCTTTATTTTTATGGTAACTGTATCTCTTAACGTAACACATACATACTAAACAAAATATATATATAGAAGCCTCATACACAAAACACACACACACATTATCAGACATCCCAAGTCTCTCTGTAATTCAGGGAGACGCCCACATTTTCATTGCATGCCACCCGCAAATCACATACAATATCCCGGAAATCACACTGTGTATCTGATTGTGTGTGTGAATTCGGGGAGATATAAATTGCAGCAACCCAATGGCTATTATTTGTTTATCGCTAACAGGGACTCAGTCGGGAGCTGTGGCCCTTTAAGAACTGACCGGGCCTCTGTGATATCGGCTGGCAGGAAGTGACGGCTTGTCACTTCCTCCCAGCTTCACACACAGAGTACCGCCCATGAGGGATGGTGGGAGGAGGCTGTAACTTCTATCACTCACAGTCAAGCTTGGGAGTTGCAGTCCACACCACCTTGAAGATAAGCTGCCCTAGCCATCCCCTTAGTCTTAAATTCCCTCCATTCTAGGTAGTTGTGACAGATCCATCTGTATAGACTTATATTGTTGGTTCGTCTGTTTGCCTTCATTTTGCTGGATTTCCTGTCCGTATGCCCCTGTAAGTGTGTTTCCCCAAGTACCGATTGAAACTACCGAATGGACGGCCACCCAGGAGAGGAGTGTGCTGCTAGTTAACCTATTGGCCTCAATTGAACCGCAGACACCTCTCCATTCCATTCGTACGGGTGGTCGTCGTTCGTATGCCGACCACGAGGCGGCGGCCATTTTGGGACACGAGGAGAATCAGCGGTGTTCGGTGCAAATCCTATGGAACTAAAAACGGATACTTTATCTGCCGAACACCGCTGGAAGCTGGCGCCCGCCTCCTATTTCGTTGAGGCGTATGAACACCGTTCAGTTCGGGAGTTTATATCATTCATATGGACTTTACCCAGGTAGCCGTCCGATGGAGTCATTTGTATACCGAAGGACTTGTGAAAGACTTTGACTCCATGGCGATTGAACTAGGTACATCGGATCTGAGCGCTATTCGGTAGAAATATGCACTCAGATCCAGGATATCTGGGGATACGTTACACGAACCATATGCATTCGGTATTTCTTAAGTTATGTATTTTATTGTATTTTTCCTACTGTATTTTAAAATGGCGATTGTCTTTATCCTGGGAGATAATTAGGTTTCTTCCTAATTATCTCCGGGATAGAGAAGAAGGAGTTATGGGTAAGATGGGAAGGGCTTATGTTGAAGCCACTGCGATTGGCTACTGTCCAATATATTGTACAGTCTTCCACAAGGTCCCCTAGGGGAGTGTCCACCTTGTGGAGACCCGCATAAATACCGGGCAGGTAGCCCCCATTAAACACATTCCTGTTTGACCTTCAAGACGGAGCTTGGTCTCGTTTGTGGAGGGATTTATTATTGGGACAGTACTTTTCGTTATTTCTAGCTGTGGAAGGATTTCGACTGAATTGCTGATCGGGAGTTGCCGCGTTCGTATGCTCCGTTCGGGAGTTTGACGGTCGGCTGGATTAAAACTGCATTTCTGGAGAAAGGGGATTATTCACTAAACGGCGGCTTCGTTCCCCTGGTGGTGAGTGTCGTAACAGTAGTCCTTACACTTCAGCCCCCCTGATGTCTGCTTGAATTAAATGTTAGACAATTTTACATTATGCTTTCCATTGCTCTGCTACTTACACTGCACTGTAGACTATAGGTTATCCCAACACTCTTAGAGGAGAGGCAGGAGTGAGCTGTTACATACTCACTCCCATCAGCCTCAGCCAGCATCACCAGAACCCCAAGCAAGCCACCCTCCTGGATACAAAGGATATGTTAACAGGAGGATGGCTGCAAATATAAAAATGACATGTAACTCTCTATGCATAGGCGTGCGCACGGGGTGTGCCTGTTGTGAGATCTCCCCTGCCTATGGAGTGAGACCGGCAGGGGAGATCTCAGGATGCAGAGCCGGCGCTATCCGAGCTCCGGCTCTGCTCTCTGCCTCCCCTCACCGACCCACATGCAGGGAGGGGGGCAGGAGAGGACCCGGGGAGCTCTTGCCAGCAGCTCTGCCGGGTTCCTCTCGCGAGATCTGAGCGTTGCCACGGCAACGCTCAGATCTCGCGAGAGTGAACTCTAGCCCCGCAGGCTAGAGTTAACTCTCCACTGGACCACCAGCGAAGGATGGCAGCAGGAACAAGAATCTCCCCTCCCAGGCATAAGGTAACAAGAGAGGGATATTAACTTATCTGCCCCCACCTCCACTGAACCACCAGGGAAGGCAGCAGGGAAGGATACCCCCTCCCTACATAAGGTAAGAAGGGAGGGGGGATATTTATGAACTAATCTGCCCCCACATCCACCCCATAAATCACCCAAACATACAGCACACATACAGCACACACACACACACACACACACACATATATCACACAAACAGCACACAAACACACACACAGCGCACACACACACATACAGCACACACATACAGCACCTACACACACACAGCACCCTCACACACAGCACACACAGCACCCTCACAAACAGCACCCTCACACACACACACACACACACACACAGCACACTAACAGTATCATCACAAACACAAACAGCACCCTCACACACACACAGCACACAAACAGCACCCTCACACACAGCACCCTCACACAGCACACTAACAGGACCCTAACAAACACACACACAGAACACTACCAGTACCCGCACACACAAACAGCACCCTCACAAGCGCACACAAACAAACAGCACCCTCACACACAGTACATTAACAGCACCCTCACAAGCGCACACACACACAAACACCCTCACCCACATAGCACACTACCAGCACCCTCACACAGCACAAACACACACGCAGCAGTGTATGTGTGTGTGTATATATATGTACATTTACATATATACATACATACATACATACATACATACACACACATATATATATATATATACGCAGCGTGTGCTTGTGCTTTAGGGTGCACACCCTAATGCAATAGGCTGCGCATGCCTATGTCTCTATGTATGTTAATGCGTGCCAGTGTGTTAACAACGTGTGTAATTCCAATATGTTGTTAAATAAATAGTTGTGTTCTGTCATAATAAAATGTTGTGTCCTTGTTCACACATGTTTGGTTTGGTTTTGAGGGGTGCACACAAAAGCTGGTGAAGAAAACACAGACACATACTATAAGCGTTTCCCAAAATGTGCCTCCCTCCCCCTGTCAGCTCTGCAGGACTGGAGGGGAGATCAGAGATCCTCCTCATCGGCCCGCTAGCACTGTAATGCTGCAGTCGGCAAGGGAGGGAGAGAGGACAATGCACCTCCGTACACACACACTGCAGCCCTCACAGCAACACACACACACTGCACCCCTCACATACACACACACACTGCAGCCCTCACAGCAACACACACACACACATACATTGCACCCCTCACACACACTACTGCACCTAATCAATAGGACAGCCCCTATCCAGACCTCAGGTAAGTTGTCAAACTGTAGACCCCAGGTAAGTTGTCAAACTGTTCTTTGGGAGGGCACCATGGCACTCCTGGCACCATAACCACTACAGAGTGTTGTAGTGGTTATTGTGCCTGGATTGTTTCTTTAAATAATCTACCAGTGCCCCATCCCAAGATTAAGTTCTGGATCCACCCTTGACCCGGAAACATTTCTGCTGAAAAGGGGCCCAGTATATGCTGCAGCCCTGTACATGTATACAACCTGGAAATGTTTTTTACATGGGGCGTCTTGGATAAATATTGAAATATTAAGAGCGCCTTGAACCTAAAAAATACAAAAAAATCCTAACAAACAAGCACATAATCTTAACACCACATACAACAATATGTAAAACATAAACACACAATCCTAACAGGAGACTGCAAACCCAACGTGCAGACTTTAATACGAGGACCTCACAGAGGAAATTACCCAGTAGGTAGGAGCCCATTATCCTTAGAATGGCCGGACTTACTTTTAGACTTGGGTGGCTGAAACATACCTGCAAACAGGTGAAACGCGGCAGGAAACACAGAGAGAGACAACACAATGACAAGGCAAGCCGAGGTCAAGGGATACAGAGGCCACAATAACAAAACAGAGACGGGTTAAAACCACATAACATTAGACGTAGATAAATTGCATTCAGACACTTTAAGAACTGCGACATGCCGTTGACTAGAACAAGCAGGCCAGTTATATAGGTAAAGCAGAAATGCTATCAGCTAGTGTCATAATCGCGACGCCACAACGTGCGTAAATGATGCCATCAAAATGAAACAGCCAAAGAAATACCCTGAGAATGCCGCAGTGGAGGAACAGAGGAAAAGGAAGCAAATTGACAGTATCCTCCTCCACACACACTATGTACAAAACACGTAAATACCACTCTATATATGTGACAAACTCCCCTTCCCACGTGAGTTTGCCACAAGCTCCTAGAGGAGCCTGCTTGCCAGCCTTGTGCCCTGTAAAAGACTGTTTAAATGGCCTGGTTCGTGCAATTTTCCTATACCGTTTAGGAACCGAACAACCTCATGAACCTTGGAACGGTTCTCACCTCAGTGTTCTATATGTTCGTCTGGGTGGCCGCAATTTGTATGAACGACCACATGGTGGCGGCCATCTTGTTCGCGTGAACGCAGCGGTCGTCGAGTTCATGGACCTATTTTCCGACACTGAAACTCCCGAACACCGCTGGACTACCATCATCATCTGCGTTGGGTTTGGTAGATCCTAGAAGAACACTGTTGGGTGGAATCGTTCGTCTGGATGAGGGAAACAAGCTCCACAGTTCCAATATAGACTACGTTCGGTAATTCTTTTGTTTTTTATGTTACCAAAGTTGACCAACAGCTAGCCCTGATTTCATGGAACTGTTTTGGGCATAGGACTATGTGCGCGGTCGGTCAAATAATTGACTTCCATGGAAATCTCGAACCCCTGAACCGATCTGGATGATTTTTTGATATGTTGGTCCCCCAGATCAGGGCTATCCCCCAGATTAGGGTGTTTTTGTGTATTTTGGGTTGTTTTATAAATTGTATGTTTTTCTGTACCTGGAGATAATTGAGTTTGTACAGTTCCTGACTTATCTCCCAGGCACAGGCGGGGGATTACCGTGTTTTGTGTGGGAGTGTCATGGGCGTGTTTGACTGTGTCCATAAATGTATAAAAGCAGGCCATCTGGCCAGATTAAACATTCCAGCTTGTACTACCAGAACTATGTGTCGTCTGGTTACTGGGACACATAGTTCCCAGCTTGTTCCAGTGTGGAGGATTTAATGGGGAAAGTCCTTGTAACGAATAGAGCTCCCAGGACTGAGTGTCGTCCAGTCTCTGGAAGTGGATAGAGCTAGTTCCCCATTCAGTTCCAGTACCCCAGTCAAGTCACGGCGACTGGCTGCAGGAGTACTGAGGTTTGTCCCCTGTTCCAGCTAGGAAGCGGTCCTTGGCGGAGGTACCCAGCCGGGGTACAGGGAGCTCCGCTACAATATACAACTCACATACACAACTTCCTTACGCACTAAACCTACAAACTATTCACAAAACAAGCAAATATCATTATAATACACATTATATACAAAACATGCACACACTATACAGAAAAAACACATTATACAAAACACACACACCATTTACAAAAAACACACATACTATATACAAAAAAAAGACACAAGCTCCTTAAACACTAAACATAGACTCGTAGAATGTGACGGCAGATAAGAACCATTCGGCCCATCTAGTCTGCCCAATTTTCTAAATACTTCCATTAGTCCCTGGCCTTATCTTATAGTTAGGATAAACCTATGAATGAAACCTACACACACTAATTACAAAACAAACACACATAGTCCTAATATTCACACTCTCTATACAAAGCACACACACTTTATATAAACAGAGACACATAAAACACACACACAAACTTATTATAATAATGACACACACTTTTTACAAAATATAGGTACATAATCCATACACACAGTATATATACACTAAATACAACAAACTGTCACACTTACACTGTATGAAAGGACCTTAAATGCAACACCTCGGCTCACAAAATGCTCCACTACACCATTTATCTAGGGTCATCTACACTGTACTGTGCAGAGTATGCTGGAACATTAAATTAGCAATATTATTGTTATAGTTCCAATAATAATATTAATAATATAAAAGACATGACACAGGCCGAATAATTGGGATGAGCACAAAGGATCTTACTCTAAGATACCAAACACTTAGAAGTCTTCCTGGAGCCATTTAGTTGAACTATTGAAATGCCAGCTCTGTGGTCTAGAGGATCTGTGTTGTGAGCACTGCCCAACTGATTCACTGAAGTTTTACACTGTCATCTTTCATCAGAAGAGATATGTAATGCAGTGCTTGGGTTAGATTGTCAGCTCCCTGGTACATGGGAAATATCTGTAGTGTGATGTTTAGATTGTCAGCTCCCTGGTACATGGGACATATATGTAGTATGACATTTAGATTGTCAGCTCCTTGCTACGGGGGAAATATGTGTAGTGTGACATTTAGATGGTCAGCTCTCTGGTACAGGGGAAATATGTGTAGTGTGACATTTAGATTGTCAGCTCTCTGGTACAGGGGAAATATGTGTACTGTGACGTTTAGATTGTCAGCTCCCTGGTACAGTGTAACTATCTGTAGTGTGACGTTTAGATTGTCAGCTCCCTAGTACAGTGTAAATATCTGTAGTGTGACGTTTAGATTGTCAGCTCCCTGCTACAGGGGAAATATCTGTAGTGTGACGTTTAGATTGTCAGCTCCCTGCTACAGGGGAAATATGTGTAGTGTGACGTTTAGATTGTCAGCTCCCTGGTACATGGGAAATATCTGTAGTGTGATGTTTAGATTGTCAGCTCCCTGGTACATGGGACATATATGTAGTATGACATTTAGATTGTCAGCTCCTTGCTACGGGGGAAATATGTGTAGTGTGACATTTAGATGGTCAGCTCTCTGGTACAGGGGAAATATGTGTACTGTGACGTTTAGATTGTCAGCTCCCTGGTACAGTGTAAATATCTGTAGTGTGAGGTTTAGATTGTCAGCTCCCTAGTACAGTGTAAATATCTGTAGTGTGACGTTTAGATTGTCAGCTCCCTGCTACAGGGGAAATATCTGTAGTGTGACGTTTAGATTGTCAGCTCCCTGCTACAGGGGAAATATGTGTAGTGTGACGTTTAGATTGTCAGCTCTCTGCTACAGGGGAAATATGTGTAGTGTGACATTTAGATGGTCAGCTCTCTTGTACAGGGGAAATATGTGTAGTGTGACGTTTAGATTGTCAGCTCTCTGCTACAGGGGAAATATGTGTAGTGTGACATTTAGATGGTCAGCTCTCTTGTACAGGGGAAATATGTGTAGTGTGACGTTTAGATTGTCAGCTCTCTGCTACAGGGGAAATATGTGTAGTGTGACATTTAGATGGTTAGCTCCCTGGTACAGGGAAATATGTGTAGTGTGACGTTTAGATTGTCAGCTCCCTGGTACAGGGAAAATATGTGTAGTGTGACATTTAGATTGTGAGCTCTGTGGTACAGACAGATCATAGATGCAGTGCTGTTTAGATTGTCAGCTCTGTTGTACAGGGGAGATATGTAATGTAGTGTGCTGCTTAGATTGTTAGCTCTGGGGTATAGCGGAGTATGTCATGCAGTGCAGTTAGAGTGTCAGCACTGTGGGAGAGACAGATGCATGATTTGGGGTGCAGAATAGGTATGAATCTCACCGTTAGAGTGTCAGTTCTGTGGGAGAGACAGATCTAACACCTGGTATACAGAATAGGCATGGATCACACCGTTAGAGTGTGAGCTCTGTGGGAGAGACAGATCCATGATTTGGGGTGCAGAATAGGTATGAATCTCACCGTTAGAGTGTCAGTTCTGTGGGACGCTGTTTTGTGGCTGGTTCTTTTTGATCAGGCCCAGCTTCCATGCCAAGACCCTCTACATTGAGTCTCTGCCAAGCTGTCTCTTCTCTCTGGACTGTCTCGGTGAAATCCCTTTCCCGTGCCAGTGGAGCGGTGTCACATAGGCCTCTGCATGTCACTTGGGATGTCTCAAGGTGCTATATGTCCATGTCAGAGCTTTGTTCTCATCCCCAGGCTGTCTCTTTCAGGATTTCCCTTTGTGTGGATGTCCAGGGCGGTCCCTGCGCTCTCCCCCTATCTGCAGAGACTCGCTTGTAGAGCTGAGCAGTCTGAGGGATGTCTCTTTTGCTCACTGCAGCCTCAGAGAGGATGTCTCTCCCCTGATGTGTCTGGGTGGTGTCTCCACTGGTCCCTAGGTTGGCTGAGCATTGATGACGTCTCGTGTCCCTCTAGTCTCTCTCTCTGGCTGTCTCTTCTCACACTGGCTGGGACAATGGATTCAGACAGCTGTGGATGTGAGAGAGTGCTCAGAGGGACTGAGAGCCTGCTCTGAAACATGACTCTCCCCCCCACACCTCCTCCTCCTCCACCCCCCACACCTCTCCCATCCTTACTCCCCCTGCATCCCTTCCTCCCCCCTCTCCCATCCTTACTCCCCCTGCATCCCTTCCTCCCCCTCTCCATCCCTCTCCCCTGCTCTCCTTTCTGTCTGATCTGGGTAATTTATTCTGCTCTGATGTGGGGGGAGCATTCCAGGGCCAGACCCAGCACTCAACATGGAAACTTGCAGGAGAGCCTTAGCAGGGGAGTTAGGCAGGCTTAGCAAGGGGGGGAGAGTGTTGGGGGGCAAACAGAGACAGCATTGGGGGGCAAACAGGGGGAACATTGGGGGGCAAATAGGGAGAGAACATTGTGGGGCAAATAGGGAGAGAGCGTTGGGGGGCAAATAGGGAGAGAGCATTGGGGGCAAATAGGGAGAGAGCGTTGGGGGGCAAATAGAGAGAGAGCGTTGGGGGCAAATAGGGAGAGAGCGTTGGGGGGCAAATAGGGAGAGAGCGTTGGGGGCAAATAGGGAGAGAGTGTTGGGGGGCAAATAGGGAGAGAGTGTTGGGGGGGCAAATAGGGAGAGAGCGTTGGGGGGCAAATAGGGAGAGAGCGTTGGGGGCAAATAGGGAGAGAGTGTTGGGGGGGCAAATAGGGAGAGAACATTGGGGGGCAAATAGGGAGAGAACATTGGGGGCAAATAGGGAGAGATCATTGGGGCAAATAGGGAGAGAGCATTGGGGCAAATAGGGAGAGAGCATTGGGGCAAATAGGGAGAGAGCCTTGGGGCAAATAGGGAGAGAGCATTGGGGGCAAATAGGGAGAGAGCGCTGGGGCAAACTGGGGGGGGAGGCAGGGAGAGAGCATTGGGAGGCAAACAAGGGGAACATTGGGGCAAAGAGGGAGAGAGCATTGGGGCAAATAGGGAGAGAGCGCTGGGGGCAAATAGGGAGAGCATTGGAGGGCAAACAGGGGGAACATTGGGGGGGAATAGGGAGAGAGCATTGGGGGCAAATAGGGAGAGAGCGCTGGGGCAAACTGGGGGGGAGGCAGGGAGAGAGCATTGGGAGGCAAACAAGGGGAAGATTGGGGCAAAGAGGGAGAGAGCGCTGGGGGGCAAAGAGGGAGAGAGCGCAGTGGAGGGGAAATAGGGAGAGAGCAGTGGAGGGGAAATAGGGAGAGAACATTGGAGGGCAAATAGGGAGAGAACATTGGGGGCAAATAGGGAGAGAGCATTGGGGCAAATAGGGAGAGAGCACTGGGGCAAATAGGGAGAGAACATTGGGGGTCAAATAGGGAGACAGCACTGGGGCAAATAGGGAGAGAACATTGGGGGTCAAATAGGGAGAGAACATTGGGGCAAATAGGGAGAGAGCGCTGGGGGGCAAAGAGGGAGAGAGCATTGGGGCAAACAGGGAGAGAGCGCTGGGGGGCAAATAGGGAGAGAGCAGTGGAGGGGAAATAGGGAGAGAGCATTGGGGCAAATAGGGAGAGAGCATTGGGGGCAAATAGGGAGAGAGCATTGGGGCAAATAGGGGGAGAGCACTGGGGCAAATAGGGAGAGAACATTGGGGGTCAAATAGGGAGAGAACATTGGGAGCAAATAGGGAGAGAGCATTGGGGCAAATAGGGAGAGAGCATTGGGGCAAATAGGGAGAGAGCGCTGGGGGGCAAATAGGGAGAGAGCGTTGGGGCAAATAGGGAAAGAACATTGGGGGCAAATAGGGAGAGAGCATTGGGGACAAATAGGGAGAGAACATTGGGGCAAATAGGGAGAGAGCACTGGGGCAAATAGGGAGAGAACATTGGGGGTCAAATAGGGAGAGAACATTGGGAGCAAATAGGGAGAGAGCATTGGGGCAAATAGGGAGAGAGCATTGGGGCAAATAGGGAGAGAGCGCTGGGGCAAACTGGGGGGGAGGCAGGGAGAGAGCATTTGGAGGCAAACAGAGAGAGAGTGTTCTGGGGCAAACAAGGGGAACATTGGGGCAAAGAGGGAGAGAGCATTGGGGCAAAAAGGGAGAGAGCGCTGGGGGCAAATAGGGAGAGAGCATTGGAGGGCAAACAGGGGGAACATTGGGGGGGAATAGGGAGAGAGCATTGGGGCAAATAGGGAGAGAGCGTTGGAGGGCAAATAGGGAGAGAGCATTGGGACAAACAGGGGGAACATTGGGGGCAAATAAGTAGAGAGCATTGGAGGGCAAATATGGAGAGAGCATTGGGGGACAAATAGGGAGAGAACATTGGAGGCAAATAGGGAGAGAGCTTTGGAAGGCAAACGGGGAACATTGTGGGCAAATTGGGAGAGAGCATTGTGGGCAAATTGGGAGAGAGCATTGGGGGCAAATAGGGAGAGAACATTGGGGGTCAAATAGGGAGACAGCACTGGGGCAAATAGGGAGAGAACATTGGGGGTCAAATAGGGAGAGAACATTGGGGCAAATAGGGAGAGAGCGCTGGGGGGCAAAGAGGGAGAGAGCATTGGGGCAAACAGGGAGAGAGCGCTGGGGGGCAAATAGGGAGAGAGCAGTGGAGGGGAAATAGGGAGAGAGCATTGGGGCAAATAGGGAGAGAGCATTGGGGGCAAATAGGGAGAGAGCATTGGGGCAAATAGGGGGAGAGCACTGGGGCAAATAGGGAGAGAACATTGGGGGTCAAATAGGGAGAGAACATTGGGAGCAAATAGGGAGAGAGCATTGGGGCAAATAGGGAGAGAGCATTGGGGCAAATAGGGAGAGAGCGCTGGGGGGCAAATAGGGAGAGAGCATTGGGGCAAATAGGGAAAGAACATTGGGGGCAAATAGGGAGAGAGCATTGGGGACAAATAGGGAGAGAACATTGGGGGCAAATAGGGAGAGAGCACTGGGGCAAATAGGGAGAGAACATTGGGGGTCAAATAGGGAGAGAACATTGGGAGCAAATAGGGAGAGAGCATTGGGGCAAATAGGGAGAGAGCATTGGGGCAAATAGGGAGAGAGCGCTGGGGCAAACTGGGGGGGAGGCAGGGAAAGAGCATTTGGAGGCAAACAGAGAGAGAGTGTTCTGGGGCAAACAAGGGGAACATTGGGGCAAAGAGGGAGAGAGCATTGGGGCAAAAAGGGAGAGAGCGCTGGGGGCAAATAGGGAGAGAGCATTGGAGGGCAAACAGGGGGAACATTGGGGGGGAATAGGGAGAGAGCATTGGGGCAAATAGGGAGAGAGCGTTGGAGGGCAAATAGGGAGAGAGCATTGGGACAAACAGGGGGAACATTGGGGGCAAATAAGTAGAGAGCATTGGAGGGCAAATATGGAGAGAGCATTGGGGGACAAATAGGGAAAGAACATTGGAGGCAAATAGGGAGAGAGCTTTGGAAGGCAAACGGGGAACATTGTGGGCAAATTGGGAGAGAGCATTGTGGGCAAATTGGGAGAGAGCATTGGGGGCAAATAGGGAGAGAGCTTTGGAAGGCAAACGGGGAACATTGTGGGCAAATTGGGAGAGCGCGTTGGGGGCAAATTGGGAGAGAGCATTGGGGCAAACTGGGGGAGCAGGCAGGGAGAGAGCATTGGGAGGCAAACAGAGAGAGAGTGTTGGGGGGCAAACAAGGGGAACATTGTGGGCAAATTGGGAGAGAGCATTGGAGGGCAAACAGGGGGAACATTGGGGGCAAATAGGGAGAGAGCATTGGGGCAAACTGGGGGAGCAGGCAGGGAGAGAGCATTGGGAGGCAAACAGAGAGAGAGTGTTGGGGGGCAAACAAGGGGAACATTGTGGGCAAATTGGGAGAGAGCATTGGAGGGCAAACAGGGGGAACATTGGGGGCAAATAGGGAGAGAGCATTGGGGCAAACTGGAAGGGCAGTCAGGGAGAGAGCATTGGGAGGCAAACAGAGAGAGAGTGTTGGGGGGCAAACAAGGGGAACATTGGGGCAAATAGGGAGAGAGCATTGGGGCAAACAGGGAGAACATTGGGGGAAATAGGGAGAGATAATTGGGGCAAATAGGGAGAGAACATTGGTGGCAAATAGGGAGAGAGTGCTGGGGCAAATAGGGAGAGAGCATTGGGGCAAATAGGGAGAGAGCATTGGGGCAAATAGGGAGAGAGCATTGGGGCAAATAGGGAGAGAGCATTGGGGCAAATAGGGAGAGAGCCTTGGGGCAAATAGGGAGAGAGCATTGGGGCAAACTGGAAGGGCAGGCAGGGAGAGAGCATTGGGAGGCAAACAGAGAGAGAGTGTTGGGGGGCAAACAAGGGGAACATTGGGGCAAATAGGGAGAGAGCATTGGGGCAAACAGGGAGAACATTGGGGGAAATAGGGAGAGATCATTGGGGCAAATAGGGAGAGAACATTGGTGGCAAATAGGGAGAGAGCGCTGGGGCAAATAGGGAGAGAGCATTGGGGCAAATAGGGAGAGAGAATTGGGGCAAATAGGGAGAGAGCCTTGGGGCAAATAGGGAGACCATTGGGGGCAAATAGGGAGAGAACATTGGGGGCAAATAGGGAGAGAACATTGGGGGCAAATAGGGAGAGAACATTGGGGGGCAAATAGGGGGAACACTGGGGGGCAAACAGGAGGAACGATGGGGGAAATAGGGAGAGAGCATTGGGGCAAACAGGGAGAGAGCGCTGGGGAAAAAGGCAGGTAGAGAGCATTGGGGCAAATAGGGAAAAAGCATTGGGGCAAATAGGGGGAACATTGGGGGTAAACATAGAGAGAGCGTTGGGGGCAAACTTGGTGAACATTGGGGCAAGCAGGGAGAGAGCATTGGGGCAAACAGGAATAACATTGGGGCAGCTAGGGGGAGCACTGGGGGAAAACAGGAATAACATTTGGGCAGCTAGGGGGAGCACTGGGGTGCAAACAGGAATGACGTTGGAGCAGCTAGGGGGAGCACTGGGGGGCAAGCGGGAATGACATTGGGGCAAGCAGAGGGCTGACATAGGAGACATGGTTAATATAAGGGAGAGTTACAGAGTTAGCATGTAGAGCATTTGGGATTAGGAATGGGTACTATTGGGGCAGGGATTCCTTTGGGTAGGTATGTTTGGATATGGGAGAGGAAGGGTTAACATGAATGTGACAGGGTTAATATGGGAGTGACAGGTCTAATATGAGGGGTGACTGGGTTAATATGAATGTGACAGGGTTAATATGGCGGTGACAGGTCTAATATGAGGGGTGACAGGGTTAATATGGGGGTGACAGGGATAATATGAGGGGTGACAGAGTTAAATTGGGGGGTGACAGAGTTAATATGGGGTGAAAGGGTTAATATGGGTGTGACAGGGTTAATATGGTTGTGACAGGGTTAATATGAGGGGTGACAGGGTTAATATGGGTGTGACAGGGTTAATATGGGTGTGACAGGGTTAATATGGGGGAGGCAGGGTTAATATGAGAGGTGACTGGATTAATTTAAAAGCGACACGGTTAATATGAATGTGACAGGGTTAATATGGTTGTGACAGGGTTAATATGAGGGGTGACAGGGTTAATATGGGTGTGACAGGGTTAATATGGGGGAGACAGGGTTAATATGGGGGAGGCAGGGTTAATATGAGAGGTGACTGGATTAATTTAAAAGCGACACGGTTAATATGAATGTGACAGGGTTAATATGGTTGTGACAGGGTTAATATGAGGGGTGACAGGGTTAATATGGTTGTGACAGGGTTAATATGAGGGGAGACAGGGTTAATATGAATTCGACAGAGTTAATATGAATCTGACAGGGTTAATATGGGGGCGACAGGGTTAATATGGTGTGACAGGGTTAATATGAGGGGTGACAGGGTTAATATTTGGGGTGGCAGGATTAATATGGGGGTGACAGGGTTAATATGGAGGGTGACATGGTTAATATGGGGGGTGACAGGGTTAATATGGGGGTGACAGGGTTAATATGGGGGTGGCAGGGTTAATATGGGGGGTGACAGGGTTAATATTGGGGGTGGCAGGATTAATATGGGTGTGACAGGGTTAATATGGGGGGTGACAGGATTAATATGGGGTGACAGGATTAATATGGGGTGACATAGTTAATATGGGGGTGACAGGGTTAATGTGGGGGTGGCAGGGTTAATGTGGGGGTGGCAGGGTTAATATGGGGGTGGCAGGGTTAACATGAATGTGACAGGGTTAATATGGGGTTGACAGGGTTAATATGGGGGTGATGGGGTGACAGGATTAATACGGGGGGGCAGGGTTAACATGAATGCGGCAGGGTTAATATGGGGGGTGACAGGGTTAATATTGGGGGTGGCAATGTTAATGTGGGGGGTGACAGGGTTAATATGGGGGGTGATGGGGGGTGACAGGGTTAATATGGGGGGTGACAGGGTTAATATGGGTTGTGGCAGGGTTAATATGGGTTGTGGCAGGGTTAATATGGGGGGTGACAGGGTAATGGGGTGACAGGGTTAATATAGGGGGTGGCAGGGTTAATATGGGGGGTGATGGGGTGACAGGGTTAATATGGGGGTGATAGGGTTAATATGGGGGTGACAGGGTTAATATGGGGGTTTACAGGGTTAATATGGAGGGTGACATGGTTAATATGGAGGGTGACATGGTTAATATGGGGGTGACAGGGTTAATATGGGGGGTGACAGGATTAATATGGGGGGTGACAGGATTAATATGGGGGTGACATAGTTAATATGGGTGTGACAGGGTTAATGTGGGGGTTACAGGGTTAATATGGGGGTGGCAGGGTTAATATGGGGGTGGCAGGGTTAATATGGGGGGTGACAGGGTTAACATGAATGTGACAGGGTTAATATGGGGTTGACAGGGTTAATATGGGGGTGATGGGGTGACAGGATTAATACGGGGGGGCAGGGTTAACATGAATGCGGCAGGGTTAATATGGGGGGTGACAGGGTTAATATTGGGGGTGGCAATGTTAATATGGGGAGTGACAGGGTTAATATGGGGGGTGACAGGGTTAATATGGCTTGTGGCAGGGTTAATATGGGGGGTGACAGGGTAATGGGGTGACAGGGTTAATATAGGGGGTGGCAGGGTTTATATGGGGGTGATGGGGTGACAGGGTTAATATGGCTGTGATAGGGTTAATATGGGGGTGACAGGGTTAATATGGGGGGTGACAGGGTTAATATGGGGGTTTACAGGGTTAATATGGGGGGCAGGGTTAATATGGGGGTGACAGGGTTAACATGAATGCGACAGGGTTAATATGGGGGGGCAGGGTTAATATGGGGGTGACAGGGTTAACATGAATGCGACAGGGTTAATATGAGGGTGGCAGGGTTAATATGGGGGGTGACAGGGTTAACATGAATGAGACAGGGTTAATATGGGGGTGACAGGGTTAATATGGGGGTTACAGGGTTAATATGGGGGTGACAGGGTTAATATGGGGGTTACAGGGTTAATATGGGGTGTGGCCGGGTTAATATGGGGGTGACAGGATTAATATGGGGGGTTACAGGGTTAATATGGGGGTGGCAAGGTTAATATGGGGGGTGACAGGGTTAACATGAATGCAACAGGGTTAATATGGGGTGACAGGGTTAATATGGGGGTGACAGGGTTAACATGAATGCGACAGGGTTAATATGGGGGTGGCAGGGTTAATATGGGGGGTGGCAGGGTTAATATGGGGGGTGGCAGGGTTAATATGGGGGGTGACAGGGTTAATATGGGGGGTGGCAGGGTTAATATGGGGGGGTGACAGGGTTAACATGAATGCGACAGGGTTAATATGGGGGTGGCAGGGTTAATATGGGGGGTGACAGGGTTAATATGGGGGGTGGCAGGGTTAATATGGGGGGTGACAGGGTTAATATGGGGGGTGACAGGGTTAATATGGGGGGGTGACAGGGTTAACATGAATGCGACAGGGTAAATATGGGGGTGGCAGGGTTAATATGGGGGGTGACAGGGTTAATATGGGGGTGGCAGGGTTAATATGGGGGTGGCAGGGTTAATATGGGGGGTGACAGGGTTAATATGGGGAATGACAGGGTTAACATGAATGCGACAGGGTTAATATGGGGGGTGACTGGGTTAATATACAGAGCCGGAGTCAGGGATTGGAGAGAGTAGGATAAAGAGTAAGAATAGTCAAAACTTGAGGCTACTGAGACCGGGCAAGGAAGTGAGGCTACTGAGACCGGGCAAGGAAGTGAGGTCAGAGAAGGGCTATTAAATCCTCAATTAGGCATTGATTGGTTGGGGAACAATAATGAACTAATTGTAAGTTTATTGTTGTTAGATAGAGACACTGAGGGTGGAGACACTGAATGTCAGTCACACTGTGCAGCACTGCCCCAGGAAGCACCTCTAGCAGCCATCTGAGGAGTGGCCAGTGGAGGTATCCCTGGGCTGTTATGTAAACACTGTATTATCTCTGAAACAAACAGTGCTTACAGCAAAAAGCCTGAAGGGATTGCTTGTACTCCCCAGAACAAATTCAATAAGCTGTCCCTTTAAATCACTTTGTTTATACAACCATAGTCTCAACTCCCCTGAATTAAGAGTGTCTTATGTCGAGCTCTGTTCACTGCCTGCTAGAGACTGCAGCAGCCTCCTTTGTGTGATTCAAGTTCCATGAAAAGAACACTCCAAGCACCATAACTACTGCATTGGAACCCCCCATCTAAGTAGTTAATTTGTTTTAACTACTTCAGACAGAGAGTTTCTGTCTGAGCTAATCCTGACTGAGACTGGGTAAATGGTTATACTAGGGTTAATGGTTATGTTAGGGTTAATGGGTTATGGGAATGTTAGGGTTAATGGTTATATTAGGGTTGCGGTTATGTTAGTGAAGGTTAGAGTTAATGGTTATGTTAGGGTTGAGGTGAAGGTTAGATTTAATGGTTATGTTAGGGGTTAATGGTTATGTTAGGGTTGAGGTGAAGGTTAGAGTTAATGGTTATGTTAGGGTTAAGGTGAAGGTTAGATTTAATGGTTATGTTAGGGGTTAATGGTTATGTTAGGGTTAAGGTGAAGGTTAGAGTTAATGGTTATGTTAGGGTTAAGGTGAAGGTTAGAGTTAATGGTTATGTTGGGGTTGAGGTGAAGGTTAGGGTTGAGGTTATGTTAGAAGTTAAGGTGAAGGCTAGGGTTAGGGTTAATGGTTATGTTAGGGTTGAGGTGAAGGTTAGAGTTAATGGTTATGTTAGGGTTAATGGTTATGTTGGGGTTGAGGTGAAGGTTAAAGTTAATGATTATGTTAGGGTTGAGGTGAAGGTTAGAGTTAATGGTTATGTTAGAGGTTAAGGTGAAGGTTAGAGTTAATTGTTATGTTAGGCTTAAGGTGAAGGTTAGAGTTAATGGTTATGTTAGGCTTAAGGTGAAGGTTAGAGTTAATGGTTATGTTAGGGGTTAATGGTTATGTTAGAGGTTAAGGTGAAGTTTAGAGTTAATGGTTATGTTGGGGTTGAGGTGAAGGTTAGAGTTAATGGTTATGTTAGGGGTTAAAGGTTATGTTAGAGGTTAAGGTGAAGGTTAGAGTTAATGGTTATGTTAGGCTTAAGGTGAAGGTTAGAGTTAATGGTTATGTTAGAGGTTAAGGTGAAGGTTAGAGTTAATTGTTATGTTAGGCTTAAGGTGAAGGTTAGAGTTAATGGTTATGTTAGGGTTAAGGTGAAGGTTAGAGTTAATGGTTATGTTAGGGTTGAGGTGAAGGTTAGAGTTAATGGTTATGTTAGGGTTGAGGTGAAGGTTAGAGTTAATGGTTATGTTAGGGTTGAGGTGAAGGTTAGAGTTAATGGTTATGTTAGGGGTTAAAGGTTATGTTAGAGGTTAAGGTGAAGGTTAGAGTTAATGGTTATGTTAGGCTTAAGGTGAAGGTTAGAGTTAATGGTTATGTTAGAGGTTAAGGTGAAGGTTAGAGTTAATTGTTATGTTAGGCTTAAGGTGAAGGTTAGAGTTAATGGTTATGTTAGGGTTAAGGTGAAGGTTAGAGTTAATGGTTATGTTAGGGTTGAGGTGAAGGTTAGAGTTAATGGTTATGTTAGAGGTTAAGGTGAAGGTTAGAGTTAATGGTTATGTTGGGGTTAAGGTTAAGGTTAGAGTTAATGGTTATGTTAGGGTTAAGGTGAAGGTTAGAGTTAATGGTTATGTTAGGGTTGAGGTGAAGGTTAGAGTTAATGGTTATGTTAGGGTTGAGGTGAAGGTTAGAGTTAATGGTTATGTTAGGGTTGAGGTGAAGGTTAGAGTTAGTGGTTATGTTAGGGTTGAGGTGAAGGTTAGAGTTAGTGGTTATGTTAGGGGTTAATGGTTATGTTAGGGTTAAGGTGAAGGTTAGAGTTAATGGTTATGTTAGGGTTGAGGTGAAGGTTAGAGTTAATGGTTATGTTAGGGTTGAGGTGAAGGTTAGAGTTAATGGTTATGTTAGGGGTTAATGGTTATGTTAGGGTTAAGGTGAAGGTTAGAGTTAATGGTTATGTTAGGGTTGAGGTGAAGGTTAGAGTTAATGGTTATGTTAGGGTTGAGGTGAAGGTTAGAGTTAATGGTTATGTTGGGGTTGAGGTGAAGGTTAGAGTTAATGGTTATGTTAGGGTTAAGGTGAAGGTTAGAGTTAATGGTTATGTTAGGGAGCAGCGGGTGGGTGCCCTAAATAAAAATATACCCCCCCCCCCCAACTTTCAATCCACCAATCAGAGTGTTGTTATGAGTCAAATTACACAGCGTGGGAAAATTCCAAAGAACTTTCCCACACTGTGTAAAATGACACATGTTAGAGTTAATGGTTATGTTTGGGGATAATGGTTATGTTAGAGTTAATGGTTATGTTAGGGGATAATGGTTATGTTAGAGTTAATGGTTATGTTTGGGGATAATGGTTATGTTTGGGGATAATGGTTATGTTAGGGGATAATGGTTATGTTAGGGTTAATGGTTATGTTAGGGGATAATGGTTATGTTAGGGTCAATGGTTATGTTAGGGGTTCATGGTAATGTTAGAATAAAGGTTATGTTAGGGTGAAGGTTAGAGTTAATGGTTATGTTAGGGTGAAGGTTAGAGGTTAATGTTTATGTTAGGGGTTAAGGTTAGAGTTATTGGTCATGTTAGAGGTGAAGGTTAGAGTTAATGGTTATGTTAGAGGTTAAGGTTATAGTTAATGGTTATGTTAGGGGTTACGGTTAGTTATTGGTCATGTTAGGGTTAACGGTTATGTTTGGGGAAAATGGATATGTTAGGGTTAATGATTATGTTGGGGTTAAGGTGAAGGTTAGCGATAATGGTTATGTTATGATGAAGGTTAGAGGTTAATGGTTGTATTAGGGGTTAAGGTGAAGGTTAGAGTTATTGGTCTAACCATTAGAGTGTGGGTAAAGGTGAAGTTTAGGGTTAATGGTTATGTTAGGTTAACAGTTATTTTAGAGTTAATGGGCAGTATGAAGATGTAAAACACTTAATCACATTCAATGTTTTGCAATCAGATTAGGGAGAGGTTGGGGAGCCCACACACACACTGCACATCATTGGGAGTTTCATTGCTGGGGAGCTCTGTGATACACCCACACACTGCACATCATTGGGAGTTTCATTGCTGGGGAGCTCTGTGATACACCCACACACTGCACATCATTGGGAGTTTCATTGCTGGGGAGCTCTGTGATACACCCACACACTGCACATCATTGAGAGTTTCATTGCTGGGGAGCTCTGTTTTACACCCTGTGAAGAAATCGCTCTCTATATACAATATTTCTTCCCTATTCATTTGGTAGAAGTTAAGCATGACTTTTACACTTTGATTACGTTCCCATAATTGAAATCCTTCCTCCGGATCTATTGACGGACTTAACCATTACAGACAGGAAACTTACAAAAATAGTTTTTCCTGCTGTAATGGCGACTAATGTAAAAAAAACTCCACCCCAGCCACTGGCTGAAATGGTACCCGTCACAGAAATGTGTAACACACTATTAGAGTTATTTACCAAAGAGAGAATTCAAACGTAATTCAATAAATAGACAAGACCAGCAATTATGGCCTCAAATTAACATAAAACCCAACATATATTAATACCCAGAAATACACAGCCTCTATACCGTGTAATAATTATATTAATACCCAGAAATACACAGCCTCTATACCATGTAATAATTATATTAATACCCAGAAATACACAGCCTCTATACCGTGTAATAATTATATTAATACCCAGAAATACACAGCCTCTATACCGTGTAATAATTATATTAATACCCAGAAATACACAGCCTCTATACCGTGTAATAATTATATTAATACCCAGAAATACACAGCCTCTATACCGTGTAATAATTATATTAATACCCAGAAATACACAGCCTCTATACCGTGTAATAATTATATTAATACCCAGAAATACACAGCCTCTATACCGTGTAATAATTATATTAATACCCAGAAATACACAGCCTCTATACCGTGTAATAATTATATTAATACCCAGAAATACACAGCCTCTACACCGTGTAATAATTATATTAATACCCAGAAATACACAGCCTCTACACCGTGTAATAATTATATTAATACCCAGAAATACACAGCCTCTATACCGTGTAATAATTATATTAATACCCAGAAATACACAGCCTCTATACCGTGTAATAATTATATTAATACCCAGAAATACACAGCCTCTATACCGTGTAATAATTATATTAATACCCAGAAATACACAGCCTCTATACCATGTAATAATTATATTAATACCCAGAAATACACAGCCTCTATACCGTGTAATAATTATATTAATACCCAGAAATACACAGCCTCTATACCGTGTAATAATTACATTAATACCCAGAAATACACAGCCTCTATACCGTGTAATAATTATATTAATACCCAGAAATACACAGCCTCTATACCGTGTAATAATTATATTAATACCCAGAAATACACAGCCTCTACACCGTGTAATAATTATATTAATACCCAGAAATACACAGCCTCTACACCGTGTAATAATTATATTAATACCCAGAAATACACAGCCTCTATACCGTGTAATAATTATATTAATACCCAGAAATACACAGCCTCTATACCGTGTAATAATTATATTAATACCCAGAAATACACAGCCTCTATACCGTGTAATAATTATATTAATACCCAGAAATACACAGCCTCTATACCGTGTAATAATTATATTAATACCCAGAAATACACAGCCTCTATACCGTGTAATAATTATATTAATACCCAGAAATACACAGCCTCTATACCGTGTAATAATTATATTAATACCCAGAAATACACAGCCTCTATACCGTGTAATAATTATATTAATACCCAGAAATACACAGCCTCTATACCGTGTAATAATTATATTAATACCCAGACATACACAGCCTCTATACCGTGTAATATTTATATTAATACCCAGAAATACACAGCCTCTATACCGTGTAATAATTATATTAATACCCAGAAATACACAGCCTCTATACCGTGTAATAATTATATTAATACCCAGAAATACACAGCCTCTATACCGTGTAATAATTATATTAATACCCAGAAATACACAGCCTCTATACCGTGTAATAATTATATTAATACCCAGAAATACACAGCCTCTATACCGTGTAATAATTATATTAATACCCAGAAATACACAGCCTCTATACCGTGTAATAATTATATTAATACCCAGAAATACACAGCCTCTATACCGTGTAATAATTATATTAATACCCAGAAATACACAGCCTCTATACCGTGTAATAATTATATTAATACCCAGAAATACACAGCCTCTATACCGTGTAATAATTATATTAATACCCAGAAATACACAGCCTCTATACCGTGTAATAATTATATTAATACCCAGAAATACACAGCCTCTATACCATGTAATAATTATATGAATACCCAGAAATACACAGCCTCTATACCGTGTAATAATTATATTAATACCCAGAAATACACAGTCTCTATACCGTGTAATAATTATATTAATACCCAGAAATACACAGCCTCTATACCGTGTAATAATTATATTAATACCCAGAAATACACAGCCTCTATACCGTGTAATAATTATATTAATACCCAGAAATACACAGCCTCTATACCGTGTAATAATTATATTAATACCCAGAAATACACAGCGTCTATACCGTGTAATAATTATATTAATACCCAGAAATACAAAGCCTCTATACCGTGTAATAATTATATTAATATCAGGAGATATACACCACCTCTATACCGTGTAATAATTATATTAATACCCAGAAATACACAGCCTCTATACCGTGTAAAATTATATTAATATCGGGAGATACACAGCCTCTATACCGTGTAATAATTATATTAATATCAGGAGATATACATCATCTATACCGTGTAATAATTATATTAATATCGGGAGATATACAGCCTCTATACCATGTAATAATTATATTAATACCCAGAAATACACAGCCTCTATACCATGTAATAATTATATTAATACCCAGAAATACACAGCCTCTATACCATGTAATAATTATATTAATACCCAGAAATACACAGCCTCTATACCATGTAATAATTATATTAATACCCAGAAATACACAGCCTCTATTATACCATGTAATAATTATATTAATACCCAGAAATACACAGCCTCTATACCATGTAATAATTATATTAATACCCAGAAATACACAGCCTCTATACCGTGTAATAATTATATTAATACCCAGAAATACATAGCCTCTATACCGTGTAATAATTATATTAATATCAGGAGATATACAGCCTCTATACCGTGTAATAATTATATTAATACTCAGAAATAAACAGCCTCTATACCGTGTAATAATTATATTAATATCGGGAGATACACAGCCTCTATACCGTGTAATAATTATATTAATATCGGGAGATACACAGCCTCTATACCGTGTAATAATTATATTAATATCAGGAGATATACAGCCTCTATACCGTGTAATAATTATATTCATATCGGGAGATACACAGCCTCTACACCGTGTAATAATTATATTAATACCCAGAAATACACAGCCTCTATACCATGTGATAATTATATTAATATCAGGAGATATACATCCTCTATACCGTGTAATAATTATATTAATATCAGGAGAAATACAGCCTCTATAACGTGTAATAATTATATTAATATTGGGAGATACACAGCCTCTATACTGTGTAATAATTATATTAATATTGGGAGATACACAGCCTCTATACCGTGTAATAATTATATTAATATTGGGAGATATACAGCCTCTATACCGTGTAATAATTATATTAATATCAGGAGATATACAGCCTCTATATTGTGTAATAATTATTGTGACAGATCCATCTGTATAGACCTATATTGTTGGTTCATCTGTTTGCCTTCATTTCGCTGGATTTCCTGTCCGTATGCCACTGTTCGTGTGTTTCCCCAAGTACCGATTGAAACTACCGAACGGACGGCCACCCAGGAGAGGAGTGTGCTGCTAGTTCTGCTAGTTAACCTATTGGCCTCAATTCGTACGGGTGCTCGTTGTTCGTATGCCGACCACGAGGCGGCGGCCATTTTGGGACACGAGGAGAATCAGCGGTGTTCGTTGCAAATCCTATGGAACTAAAAACAGATACTTTATCTGCCAAACACCGCTGGAAGCTGCCGACCGCCTTCTATTTCGTCGAGGCGTACGAACACCGGTCAGTTCAGGAGTTTATATCATTCGTATGGACTTTACCTAGGTAGCCGTCCCATGGAGTCATTCATATACCGAAGGACTTGTGAAAGACTTTGACTCCATGGCGATTGAACTATGTACATCGGATCTGAGCGCTATTCAGTAGAAATATGCACTCAGATCCAGGCTATCTGGGGATACGTTACACAAACCATATGCATTCGGTATTTAAGTTATGTATTTTATTGTATTTTTCCTACTGTATTTTAAAATGGCGATTGTCTCTATCCTGGGAGATAATTAGGTTTCTTCCTAATTATCTCCGGGATAGAGAAGAAGGATTTATGGGTAAAATGGGAAGGGCTTATGTTGAAGCCACTGCGATTGTCTACTGTCCAATATATTGTACAGTCTTCCACAAGGTCCCCTAGGGGAGTGTCCACCTTGTGGAGACCCGCATAAATACCGGGCAGGTAGCCCCCATTAAACACATTCCTGTTTGACCTTCAAGACGGAGCTTGGTCTCGTTTGTGGAGGGATTTATTATTGGGACAGTACTTTTCGTTATTTCTAGCTGTGGAAGGATTTCGACTGAATTGCTGATCGGGAGTTGCCGCGTTCGTATGCTCCGTTCGGGAGTTTGACGATCGGCTGGATTAAAACTGAATTTCTGGAGAAAGGGGATTATCTACTAAACGGCGGCTTTATCTACCTGGCGGTGAGTGTCGTAACAATTGATGGCAAGCGACGGGATGAATCCCACCGCCCAGAAGGCCAGCTACAAATCCCAGGTTGGCAATGCAGTATGAGGAATTAAGGCGTGCTACCCTTAAAGATATATTGGAATGCAGAGGACGATCAGCGAGTAATCTCAAGAAAAGGGATATTATTTCTATATCATTGGAGATGGATGCAGCACAGGGAATGGAGAGAGCTAATGTGCCTGGCATACTGGATTTAACACCCGAGGAGATACAGATTAACCGGGCAGTCCAGATAAGGCTGGCACACTTTGGCCCCAACCCTGCAGCAGATATTGTGGTCCAGGTGCAAGCAGCGGTAGCAGCACAACAGGCGCTCCAGGGAAGAGGAGCTGCAGCAGCAGAGGTACCCCATAATAATAATGGTCGGAGAAAGGTACCCTTTGCTGCATTCCGAAATTTTGTTGAAACAGAGGGAGAGATTGATGGGTTCCTGGCTGATTTTGAAAGGCAGTGTGCCTTACACCAGGTACCTGCAGAGGAATGGGTCACTATCCTCTCTGGGAAATTATCCGGCCGGGCCAGTGAGGCGTTTCGGGCCATCCCAGAGGAGGAAATTACAAGTTACCGGGCAGTAAAGGATGCCCTTTTGGCCAGATACGCTGTCACCCCTGAGGCATACCGGCGGCGATTCCGGGACACTAACAAGCAGGCTGGCGATTCCTATGTGGAGTGGGCATGCAGGGTACACCGCACAGCAGCCCACTGGATGGCAGGGTGCCAAGCAGTAACTGGGGAAGAGGTGCTGCAAGTATTTCTGTTGGAGCACTGCTTTGACCGGTTACCTGCAGGAGTTAGAGAATGGGTTAGGGACCGCAAACCCGCTACCTTACCTGAAGCTGCTCGTCTGGCCGATGAATACACAGATGCATGAAAGCTAGACCAGACAGCAGCCAAGGTCCCTACCCAAGTGGAGTACAAACCGGCAGCACCTCCAACCACTACTGTGTATCACCCCCCAGCGCAACGCACCCCCACAATGCCACCAGCAAACAATTATGTTCAGCCAGCCCGATTCAACGCCCGGGATTACTCTCAGCAGATCCGGTGCTATGGATGCAAACAGTTGGGGCACAAGAGACCGGAGTGCCCATTGAACAATACCAACCAAGCGCAGTTGTGGAGAAGACCAGCCGGCGGAAATCAGCAGCCACCCCAGCCTTCCGCTCACTGTTTTGAGCAGGAGGAATTTTGGGGTATACTACATGAGGCAGACCCAGTGCAAGCAGCCCAGCAGGATAACCGTCAACAGCACAGGCAGACCGTTAAACTCAATGGCAAAGTGGTCACTGGTCTGAGAGACACCGGAGACACTTGTCAACGGGTAGGAAAGCGGGGGGACCACCCAAGAGCTAGGCTTATGTTTATGCCTATCATTGGGGAGCCCTTTGCCCGCATAGCTGTTGACATTGTGGGTCCACTGGCCAGGGCTAGTCCATCCGGTAAGAAATATATTCTCACCGTAGTGGACTATGCCACTCGCTATCCAGAGGCAGTAGCGCTGTCTAACATAGAGGCAGAGACAGTTGCTGATGCCCTGGTTAGGATTTTTACCAGGGTCGGTGTGGCAAACCTAGCCACTTCTGGACTATAGTTACTAAAGGTTGTCCGTAGGCTGAATGTGTACTGTATATCTTGAACTGTGTATGTAATGTATTATGGCCGTTCGCATGCTGGCCGCCGTACGCTACCAGCATGCAAACCTTTCGTTCGACGAAACACGGCTATCCGGGCTGTTCGCCAAACGAATACGGGCTCCCCAGGTAGACCACACACTCACAAGTCGTGTGGCACTAATTAACCGATTGCAACAATGTTGCAATCGGTAATTAAAGGCTCTCCTAGGTGGCCGTCGTTCGGCTACCGACCATGCGGCGGTCGGCCATCTTGGATCCTTTGTCTCTGCAGCGGTGTTCGGTCGTCGAGAGCCTGGAACTGAAAACGGCTACTCAATGATCCGAACACCGCTGGACTTCCAGAGCGTTCGGGAGTTCCGCGTTCGTCACATTCTGTTCCCCATCGATGTTCGGTAGTTTCAAACCGAACTCGATGGTTAAATGTATTTGGTGCGGCGTTCGGTTAGTTTAGCTGGGATCGGAGCGGTATTCTCACTAAATGTGCCCGCCGACCCCAGCTATCTACCGAACGGTCATTCGTATAAAAGCGAGTAATATTGTGTGAAATATGGATTTCTGTGTGAATTGCCAGTTTTGCTGCACGAGGGGATAATCCACTTAATCGTCCATTTTAGTGGGAGTATCCCTCTCGTGCAGCAATGCCTGTTGGGATAATCATAATGCCTGATGGGAGAAATTCCCTGTAACATCTGTAAGGAAACCCCTTGCAAGGGGAACTGCATAAATATGGAAGTCTGTGAATAAAGCAAGTTAGTTGACTCCCAAACTGTGTCTCGTCCGGTTATTGGGAGGATTGGGGATATTGCCGTGCTTTCTAAACTCTGACTGTGGATTACCGAAGATACCAACGGAGATCGTGGACTATACTACTGCACTCCGTTACAGTCGGGTTCCCTAAGGAGATTCTCTCTGACCAGGGAACCCAATTTCCCGCTTTGCTCACCCAGCAGCTGTTGAGGGTATGCGGCATTAAACCGATACTTAGTTCCCCATACCATCCACAGACTAACGGTCTTTGCGAGCGATTTAATGGCACCCTCAAACAGATGTTGAGGACCTTTTCTGACATTTGCAGAGACTGGGAGCGATTCCTGCCTCATCTGTTGTTTTCTTACAGAGAGGTGCCCCAAGAATCTACTGGGTTCTCCCCCTTTGAGTTGCTTTATGGGAGAAGGGTCCGCGGACCCCTAGATCTCATTAGAGGCCACTGGGAGGGGGAGACAGAGCAAGAAGGGACCCCCATAGTACCGTATGTCCTGGAACTCCGGGACCACATGGAGAAACTGTCTCTGATGGTAAGAGAGAATCTCCAGGTGGCCCAGGGGAGACAGAGGAGATGGTACGATCGGGGTGCCCGGCAGCGGGTCTTCCAGGTGGGGCAGAAAGTGTTAGTGCTCAAACCTGTGAAGGCAAACAAGATGCAAGCAGGTGTGTGATACTACCTACCTTATAGCCAGCTGTTCAGATGAAAGGATCCAGCGATCCTTTCATGTGAACATGCTAAAGGAGTATCAGGAGAGACCAGAGAATGTAGCTGCAGTATGTGCCCCGACTGCAGACGACACAGAAAACTTACCCCTTCCCGATTTGCTAGAGAGGGACTCCCAGACTGACCTTACTAGCCTTGTACAGCTAGGGGACAGGTTGAGCCCCACAGAGAAGGGACAGGCAAGACAGCTTCTGTGGGAGAAGCAGGCGACGTTCTACCAAGAGCCCGGCTACACTACCCTAGCTGTACATAAGGTAGAGACCCCTGGACAGAACCCCCTGCGACAACCCCCTTACCGTATCCCTGAAGGAGTCCGAGAAGGAATGCGGAAGGAGATACAGGAGATGACTTAGCTTGGGGTCATCGAACACTCCGATAGCCCTTGGGCTTCCCCTGTAGTCCTGGTGCTTAAGAAAGATGGGACCACCCGGTTCTGTGTGGACTACAGGAGGCTCAACGAGCGGACCACCACTGACGCCTACCCGATGCCCCGGGTAGACTAATTACTAGACCGCATTGCCAGGGGACGCTATCTGACCACCATAGACCTGTGTAAGGGCTACTGGCAGATCCCCCTGGCCGAGGACGCTATCCCCAAGTCGGCCTTCGTCACCCCATTTGGCTTGTACCAATTTAAGGTCATGCCATTTGAGATGAAGAATGCCCCGGCTACCTTCCAGCATATGGTGGATAGGCTCCTCGATGGATTCCAGGAATTTGCTTGTGCATACCTGGATGACATTGCGATCTACAGTGGGTCCTGGGAGGAACACCTGGTGCATCTAGGGGTAGTGCTGGACAAAATTCGGGCCGCTGGCCTGACATTGAAGTCAGAGAAGTGCAATCTAGGCATGGCTGAAGTGCAATACTTGGGTCACAGAGAGGGGTGTGGGAGCCAGAGACCGGAGCCAGCTAAGTTAGCAGTAGCTAACTGGCCCACATCTATCACTAAGACCCAGGTGTTAGCCCTCCTAGGGACAGCAGGGTATTACAGACGCTTTGTCCCCGAATACAGCTCTATCGCTAAGCCCCTGACTGACCTGACTAAGAAAAACCTCCCTAAGCAGGTCCTGTGGTCTCCAGCTTGTGAAGCTGCATTTCAAGCACTTAAGCAGGCTCTCGTGAATGCCCCTGTCCTGGCTGCCCCAGTCCCTAACAAACGTTTTCTCGTCCATACAGATGCTTCCATGTATGGACTGGGGGCTGTGCTGAGCCAGGTCGGGGAAGATGGAGGAGAGCACCCTGTCGCATATCTCAGTAGAAAGCTGTTACCCCGAGAAGTGAATTATGCGGCAGTGGAGAAGGAGTGCATGTCCCTGGTCTGGGCATTGAAAAAGTTAAGCCCTTATTTGTATGGACAGGAATTTTCCCTTGTGACGGACCACAATCCCCTTGTCTGGCTTAACCGGGTCTCAGGAGACAATGGTAGACTGCAGCGGTGGAGTTTAGCTTTACAACCATATAACTTCACCATCAGCTACCGACCCGGTAAGCAGAATGGGAATGCAGATGGATTGTCGCGGCAAACCGACGTTCTTGCTACCTCCTAGTCCGGTCACCCCCAAGTTGACCCGCCAAAGGGTCATGCCGGGTCTGCCGGAGTGTCCCACAAGGGGGGAGCCGTGTGACAGATCCATCTGTATAGACTTATATTGCTGGTTCGTCTGTTTGCCTTGATTTCGTTGGATTTCCTGTCCGTATGCCCCTGTTTGTGTGTTTCCTCAAGTACCGATTGAACTACCGAACGGACGGCCACCCAGGAGAGGAGTGTGCTGCTAGTTAACTTATTGACCTCAATTAGAACGTTGCGGTTAACCGCAGACACCTCTAGATTCCATTTGTACGGGTGGTCGTCGTTCGTATGCTGACCACGAGGCGGCGGCCATTTTGGGACACGAGGAGAATCAGCGGTGTTCGGTGCAAATCCTATGGAACTAAAAACGGACACTTTATCTGCCGAACACCGCTGGAAGTCGCCACCCGCCTCCTATTTCGTCGAGGCGTATGAACAACGGTCAGTTCGGGAGTTACTACCGTTCGTATGGACTTTACCCAGATAGCCGTCCCATGGAGTCGTTCGTATACCGAAGGACTTGTGAAAGACTTTAACTCCATGGCGATTGAACTATGTACATCGGATCTGAGCGCTATTCGGTAGAAATATGCACTCAGGTCCAGGCTATCTGGGGATACGTTACACGAACCATAAACATTCGTTATTTCTCAAGTTATGTATTTTATTGTATTTTTCCTACTGTATTTTAAAATGGCGATTGTCTCTATCCTGGGAGATAATTAGGTTTCTTCCTAATTATCTCCGGGATAGAGAAGAAGGATTTATGGGTAAGATGGGAAGGGCTTATGTTGAAGCCCCTGCGATTGGCTACTGTCCAATATATTGTACAGTCTTCCACAAGGTCCCCTAGGGGAGTGTCCACCTTGTGGAGACCCGCATAAATACCGGGCAGGTAGCCCCCATTAAACACATTCCTGTTTGACCTTCAAGACGGAGCTTGGTCTTGTTTGTGGAGGGATTTATTATTGGGACAGTACTTTTCGTTATTTCTAGCTGTGGAAGGATTTCGACTGAATTGCTGATCGGAAGTTGCCGCGTTCGTATGCTCCGTTCGGGAGTCTTGACGATCGGCTGGACTAAAACATTTCTGGAGAAAGAGGATTATTCACTAAACGGCGGCTTCGTTTCCCTGGCGATGAGTGTCGTAACACTTCCCATTCACCTTAACCAGTTGTCGGTGTTGTTGTCTATTGTCCCGGTGGGCAGCTTGCACAGGGTCGGCTTTGTGCAAGATGCCCCAACATTCTTCCTCCTCCACACAGTGGGCAGCAGGCGGAGGGTAGTGCTGATTTCCGCTGATGGGTCTCCTCCAAGACTGGGCCTGGTTAGCATTATTCAGCGGGCACTCTGGTCATTTGTGCCCCAGCTGCTTGCACCCAAAACACCGGATGGGTTGTGAGTAGTCCCGTGAATTGAATCGGGGTGGCTGCGAGTAATTATTAGCTGGAGGGGTTGCTGTGGTGCGTTGCGTTGGCGGTTGGTAGACGGTAGCTGCTGGTGGTGCTGCTGGTCGGTACTCCACTCTGGCAGGAGTCTTAATATTAGCACTGCCCAGTTTACGGGCATCCGTGTACTCATCTGCCAGGCGGGCTGCTTCATGTAGGGTGGAGGGTTTACGGTCCCTTACCCACTCTCTGACGCCTGGAGATAGCTTGTCAAAACAATGTTCTAATAGAAACATCTGTAGTACCTCTTCCCCGGATACGGCTTGACATCTGTAGTACCTCTTCCAGGGATAGAGGCAAATCACCATTTTAAATACAGTAATGAAAATACATAAATGTGAAAATACCGAATGTATGTGTTTCGTGTAACGTATCCCCAGATAGCCTGGATCTGAGTGCACACCGAATAGTGCTCAGATCCAATGTACACAGTTCAATCGCCATGGAGTCAAAGTTTCTCACAAGTCTTTCGGTATACGATTGACTCCATGGGACGGCTATTTGGGCGCAGTCCATACGTACGTTGCAAACTCCCGAACGGACCGGTGTTCGTATGCCTCGACGAAATAGAAGGCGTGCGGTAGTTTTCAGCGGTGTTCGGTAGATAAAGTGTCCACTTTTAGTTCCATAGAATCCTCGCCGAACACCGCTGATCCTGCTCGTGTTCCAAAATGGCTGCAGTCTCGTGGTTGGCATACGAACGACGACCACCCGTACGGATGTAATGGAAAGGTGTCTGCGGTTAACCACAACGTTCTAATTGGGGCCAAGAGGTTAACCAGCAGCACACTCCTCTCCTGGGTGGCCGTCTGTTCGGTAATTTCAATCGGTATTTAGAGAAACACACGAACAGGGGCATACGGACAGGAAATCAAACGAAATAAAGGCAAACAGACGAACACTGCAAGCAGGGCAGAGCTACAGGCAAGCGAACCCTCGGCCTGGTAATTTAAGGGAAGCAGGAAGCAGTTCCTGCTCCCCCACCTAGCCCAACTGTGCCCCCCACCTAGCCCAACTGTGCCACCTGCCCCCCCACCAAGCCCAACTGTGCCCCCTGCCCCCTCCTAACCCAACTGTGCCCTCTGCCCCCCTCACCCCCCCACCTAGCCCAACTGTGCCCCTGAACCCCCTCCTAGCTCAACTGTGCCCTCTTCACCCCCCACCTAGCCCAACTGTGCCCCCCACCTAGCCCAACTGTGCCACCTGCCCCCCACCAAGCCCAACTGTGCCCCCTGCCCCCTCCTAACCCAACTGTGCCCTCTGCCCCCCTCACCCCCCCACCCAGCCCAACTGTGCCCCTGAACCCCCTCCTAGCTCAACTGTGCCCTCTTCACCCCCCACCTAGCCCAACTGTGCCCCTTCCCCCCCTCCTAGCCCAACTGTGCCCCCTGCACCCCCACCTAGCCCCTGCCCTCCCACCTAGCCCAACTGTGTCCCCCCACCTAGCCCAACTGTGCCCCCTGCCCCCCCACCTAGCCCAACTGTGCCCCCTGCCCCTCCACCTAGCACAACTGTGCCCCTGCCCCCTCCTAACCCAACTGTGCCCTCTGCCCCCCTCACCCCCCACCTAGCCCAACTGTGCCCCTGCCCCCCTCCTAGCCCATCTGTGCCCCCTGTCCCCCACCTAGCCCCTGTCCCCCACCTAGCCCAACTGTGCCCCCACACCTAGCCCAACTGTGCCCCCTGCCCCCCCACCTAGCCCAACTGTGCCCTCTGACCCCCTCACCCCCCACCTAGCCCAACTGTGCCCCTGCCCCCCTCCTAGCCCAACTGTGCCTCCTGCCCCCCACCTAGCCCCTGCCCCCCCACCTAGCCCAACTGTGCCCCTGCCCCCCCACCTAGCCCTACTGTGCCCACTGCCCCCCCATCTAGCCCAACTGTGCCCCCTGCCACCCCACCTAGCCCAGCTCTGCCCCTGCCCCCCTCCTAACCTAACTGTGCCCTCTGCCCCCTCACCCCCCACCTAGCCCAACTGTGCCCCTGCCCCCCTCCTAGCCCAACTGTGCCCCCTGCCTCCCCACCTAGCCCCTGCCCCCCCACCTAGCCCAACTGTCCCCCCCACCTAACCCAACTGTGCCCCCTTCCCCCCACCTAGCCCAACTGTGCCCCTGCCCCCTCCTAACCCAACTGTGCCCTCTGCCCCCCTCAGCCCCCACTTAGCCCAACTGTGCCCCTGCCCCCTCCTAGCCCAACTGTGCCCCCTGCCCCCCACCTAGCCCCTGACCCCCACCTAGCCCAACTGTGCCCCCACCTAGCCCAACTGTGCCCCTGCCCCCCACCTAGCCCCTGCCCCCCACCTAGCCCAACTGTGCCCCCCACCTAGCCCAACTGTGCCCCTGCCCCCCCACCTAGCCCTACTGTGCCCACTGCCCCCCTCACCTAGCCCAACTGTACCCCCCCACCTAGCTCAACTGTGCCCCCTGCCCCCTCCTAACCCAACTGTGCCCCCTGCCCCCCTCACACCCCACCTAGCCCAACTGTGCACCTGCCCCCTCCTAGCCCAACTGTGCCCCCTCCCCCACCTAGCCTAACTTAGCCCTCTGCCCCCCACCTAGCCTAACTGTGCTCCCTGCCCCCCACCTAGCCCAACTGTGCCCCCTGCCCCCACCTAACCCAAATGTGCCCCCTGCCCCCCACCTAGCCCAACTGCCCCCTCACCTAGCCCAACTGTGCCCCTGCCCCCCACCTAACCCAACTGCCCCCCCCCACCTAGCTCAACTGCCCCCCCACCTAGCCCAACTGTGCCCCCCACCTAGCCCAACTGTGGCCTCTGCCCCCCCACCTAGCCCAACTGCCCCCCCACCTAGCCCAACTGTGCCCCCTGCCCCCCCACCTAGCCCAACTGTGCCCCTGCCCCTCCTAACCCAACTGTGCCCTATGCCCCCTCACCCCCACCTAGCCCAACTGTGCCCCTGCCCCCCTCCTAGCCCAACTGTGCCCCCTGCCCCCCCACCTAGCCCCTGCCCCCCACCTAGCCCAACTGTGCCCTGCCCCCCACCTAGCCCTACTGTGCCCCCCACCTAGCCCAACTGTGCCCCCCATGTAGCTCAACTGCCCCCCCTCCTAACCCAACTGTGCCCCCTGCCCCCTCACCCCCCCACCTAGCCCAACTGTGCCCCTGCCCCCTCCTAGCCCAACTGTGCCCCTGCCCCCCCACCTAGCCCTACTGTGCCCCCTGCCCCCACCTTGCCTAACTATGCCCTCTGCCCCCCCACCTAGCCTAACTGTGCCCCCTGCCTCCCCACCTAGCCTAACTGTGCCCCCTGCCCCCCCACCTAGCCTAACTGTGCCCCCTGCTTCCCCACCTAGCCTAACTGTGCCACTGCCCCCCCACCTAGCCTAACTGTGCCCCTGCTCCCCACCAGCCTATCTGTGCCCCTGCTCCCCCCGCTACCCACTGTGCCCTCTGCTCCCCCACCTACCCACTGTGCCTGAGCTACCTACTGTGCCCCTGCTACCCAGCTACACACTGTGCTCCTGCTCCCCCACTTACCCACTGTGCCCCTTGCTTTCCCAGCTACCACCACTGTGCCCTCTCTCCCCCAGTTACCCACTGTGCCCCTGCTCTCCTACCTACTACTACACTACCCCTGCTGTGCTCCCTGCTCCCCCACCCACCACTACACTACCTATGCTCCCCCACCTACCACTACTGTGCCCCTGCTCCGCAACCTACCAATACACTACCACCACTGTGCCCCCTGCTCCCCCACCTACCACTACACTGCCCCTGCTCCACCAGCTACCACCATTGTGCTCCCTGCTCCACCAACCACCACTGTGCCCCTGCTCCCCATCCTACCAATACACCACCACTGTACCCCCAGCTACAACCACTGTGCCCCCTGCTCCCCCACCTACCACCACTGTGCCCCCTGTTCCCCCACCTACCACTACACTGCCCTGCTCCCCCACCCACCTCCACTATTCCTCTTGCTCTCCACCTACCAGTAGACGACCTCTGCTCTACATATCAGCACACATATCACACACATCCAATACACACGTCACACACAGTCAATACAACAATTACAAATATTACACACAGCCAACACATAGCATACATATCACACACAGCCATCACTCCTATCACACACAGACACCACACACTACATCATATTATTATGAGATTTATTACAGCAGAGCTCTCTCATACAAAATGCAATATGTAGCTCCGGCCAATCAGAACGTTGCCACGGATTACTACAGGAAAGCTCTGACACTGTAAGTCCCTGAGCTCACAAGACAGTTACTTATGGTCTTGCACCCGGTGGAGGCGCCGACTAGATTCCCAGCATACTGGATCACCAGAATTCAGCATGCCCACCTCCTTGCAAGGTAACAACTGGGAAGGGGGAATCATTTTTGTTTTTAAAAAATTATTAATTTAATAAATCCTATATACAAACACTACACACCTATTGACATACACTGTACATGGATAAAGGGGTATGATGGGGGGGGGGGGGGGGGGGTTGGGGGTGCTGTTAAGATTTCTCGCACAGGGCACCTTAAGGCCTAAGGCTGGCCCTGTTCTCACTGGATCGAGGTGTGGGTCCAGGGTGGGAAGGGACGGTGAGACCCCAGCCAAGCTGTGGCAGCAAACAGGGTGCTATGGTGGTTATGTGGTCTGGTGCGGTGCTTATAGTACTTGGTGGGCACTAGGAAGTGTGATTGGCGGAGGTACCCGGTCGGGTCCGCCACAAGAGGCATGTAGCAATGTGCGTGTGAATGATGAACATGTGTCATGTTCCTGCACATGGCTGCTAATCTTCAGAGTCTGTCACTGGTGGGGTCAGTGAGGCTCACACAAGACCACACTCATGTCTATAGCTGATGGGACAAAGTTATGGAACGTCCTATGGCACTGTGCCCAATGAGAGATAACAGGTCACATCCCACATGAGAAGAATATTAAAAGTTTGAGCACCAAATTCTGAAATGAACTGAATCGTTATTTACTGTTTATTGTTGCCAGAAGACAGTCCTTTAATCTTTTTGTTCCTCTTGGCCAAGAAGAGGCTGAGGAGCAGGTTATTATTTAATCTGGATGTGTCTGGGGGACACAGGGATGCAGGCTTTTGGTGACTTTGTAGGTGTGTGTGGGAACATGTTAAAAAACAGCTGGACCTTTGGATACTAGATCCATGGAGAAAAGAAAGCAGATGTACACAATTACAACCCTTGGCTCCTATGGTTTGGGACCCAGAAAGCGTGCGGCTGGTTGGCCTAAGGTCACAGTGTGCAGCTCTGGATTCTGAACTTTGGATGGTCCAGTATTTTAGTGCATTTAGCTATTTGTGTTGTGCTTTCTTTTTCATTTTGTTCTTATAATGGTTCTGTAGAGGAACTTGGAGTAATTAACTCTTTCTTCCTCCCAAATGTAAGTATCCATGTTCTCTGCTCTGCGTTTATCTCTGGGATATATACGCCAACAATAAAATATGGGAACACATGCAATTCTGTATATACCCATAAAGATAAACAGAGATTAACAAAGGAAACTCAATCAGAGGACCAAATGCAGCTGATTAGAGATAACTAGCTGTGTAATAAACTATAGGGAAATATAAAGTAACATAGTGCGACTCTGTTTGGTATATATATAATAGTGGTATGTGCCAAATGGATCACTCACACTTTAACTGTGAAAACAGGGCGTATCAAAATTCCTTGCGGCTCTCAGGTATTTCTCTGATTCGAAAATTATTCAATCTCATTTATGTGGGAAAAATAAGAAAAAAGCAGTGAAGGGGTTAGTAGGATCTCAATTACAAATATTGTATGGGGATCTGGCAGTGAAGGGGTTAGTAGGATCACTATTATAGATACTGTATGGGGATCTGGCAGTGAAGGGGTTAGTAGGATCTCAATTACAAATATTGTATGGGGATCTGGCAGTGAAGGGGTTAGTAGGATCACTATTATAGATACTGTATAGGGATCTGGCAGTGAAGGGGTTAGTAGGATCTCAATTACAAATATTGTATGGGGATCTGGCAGTGAAGGGGTTAGTAGGATCACTATTATAGATACTGTATAGGGATCTGGCAGTGAAGGGGTTAGTAGGATCACTATTATAGATACTGTATAGGGATCTGGCAGTGAAGGGGTTAGTAGGATCTCAATTACAAATATTGTATGGGGATCTGGCAGTGAAGGGGTTAGTAGGATCACTATTATAGATACTGTATAGGGATCTGGCAGTGAAGGGGTTAGTAGGATCACTATTATAGATACTGTATAGGGATCTGGCAGTGAAGGGGTTAGTAGGATCACTATTATAGATACTGTATGGGGATCTGGCAGTGAAGGGGTTAGTAGGATCACTATTATAGATACTGTATGGGGATCTGGCAGTGAAGGGGTTAGTAGGATCACTATTACAAATATTGTATGGGGATCTGGCAGTGAAGGGGTTAGTAGGATCACTATTATAGATACTGTATGGGGATCTGGCAGTGAAGGGGTTAGTAGGATCTCAATTACAAATATTGTATGGGGATCTGGCAGTGAAGGGGTTAGTAGGATCACTATTATAAATACTGTATGGGGATCTGGCAGTGAAGGGGTTAGTAGGATCTCAATTACAAATATTGTATGGGGATCTGGCAGTGAAGGGGTTAGTAGGATCACTATTATAGATACTGTATGGGGATCTGGCAGTGAAGGGGTTAGTAGGATCTCAATTACAAATATTGTATGGGGATCTGGCAGTGAAGGGGTTAGTAGGATCACTATTATAAATACTGTATGGGGATCTGGCAGTGAAGGGGTTAGTAGGATCTCAATTACAAATATTGTATGGGGATCTGGCAGTGAAGGGGTTAGTAGGATCTAAATTACAAATATTGTATGGGGATCTGGCAGTGAAGGGGTTAGTAGGATCACTATTATAGATACTGTATGGGGATCTGGCAGTGAAGGGGTTAGTAGGATCTCAATTACAAATATTGTATGGGGATCTGGCAGTGAAGGGGTTAGTAGGATCACTATTATAAATACTGTATGGGGATCTGGCAGTGAAGGGGTTAGTAGGATCTCAATTACAAATATTGTATGGGGATCTGGCAGTGAAGGGGTTAGTAGGATCACTATTATAGATACTGTATGGGGATCTGGCAGTGAAGGGGTTAGTAGGATCTCAATTACAAATATTGTATGGGGATCTGGCAGTGAAGGGGTTAGTAGGATCACTATTATAAATACTGTATGGGGATCTGGCAGTGAAGGGGTTAGTAGGATCTCAATTACAAATATTGTATGGGGATCTGGCAGTGAAGGGGTTAGTAGGATCTCAATTACAAATATTGTATGGGGATCTGGCAGTGAAGGGGTTAGTAGGATCACTATTATAGATACTGTATGGGGATCTGGCAGTGAAGGGGTTAGTAGGATCTCAATTACAAATATTGTATGGGGATCTGGCAGTGAAGGGGTTAGTAGGATCACTATTATAGATACTGTATGGGGATCTGGCAGTGAAGGGGTTAGTAGGATCTCAATTACAAATATTGTATGGGGATCTGGCAGTGAATGGGGTTAGTAGGATCACTATTATAGATACTGTATGGGGATCTGGCAGTGAAGGGGTTAGTAGGATCACTATTATAGATACTGTATGGGGATCTGGTAGTGAAGGGGTTAGTAGGATCACTATTATAGATACTGTATATGGATCTGGCAGTGAAGGGGTTAGTAGGATCTCAATTACAAATATTGTATGGGGATCTGGCAGTGAAGGGGTTAGTAGGATCACTATTATAGATACTGTATAGGGATCTGGCAGTGAAGGGGTTAGTAGGATCACTATTATAGATACTGTATAGGGATCTGGCAGTGAAGGGGTTAGTAGGATCACTATTATAGATACTGTATGGGGATCTGGCAGTGAAGGGGTTAGTAGGATCTCAATTACAATTATTGTATGGGGATCTGGCAGTGAATGGGTTAGTAGGATCACTATTATAGATACTGTATGGGGATCTGGCAGTGAAGGGGTTAGTAGGATCTCAATTACAAATATTGTATGGGGATCTGGCAGTGAAGGGGTTAGTTGGATCACTATTATAGATACTGTATAGGGATCTGGCAGTGAAGGGGTTAGTAGGATCCCTATTATAGATACTGTATGGGGATCTGGCAGTGAAGGGGTTAGTAGGATCACTATTATAGATACTGTATGGGGATCTGGCAGTGAAGGGGTTAGTAGGATCACTATTATAGATACTGTATGGGGATCTGTCAGTGAAGGAGTTAGTAGGATCTCAATTACAAATATTGTATGGGGATCTGGCAGTGAAGGGGTTAGTAGGATCTCAATTACAAATATTGTATGGGGATCTGGCAGTGAAGGGGTTAGTAGGATCACTATAATAGATACTGTATAGGGATCTGGCAGTGAAGGGGTTAGTAGGATCACTATTATAGATACTGTATGGGGATCTGGCAGTGAAGGGGTTAGTAGGATCTCAATTACAAATATTGTATGGGGATCTGGCAGTGAAGGGGTTAGTAGGATCACTATTATAAATACTGTATGGGGATCTGGCAGTGAAGGGGTTAGTAGGATCTCAATTACAAATATTGTATGGGGATCTGGCAGTGAAGGGGTTAGTAGGATCTCAATTACAAATATTGTATGGGGATCTGGCAGTGAAGGGGTTAGTAGGATCTCAATTACAAATATTGTATGGGGATCTGGCAGTGAAGGGGTTAGTAGGATCACTATTATAGATACTGTATGGGGATCTGGCAGTGAAGGGGTTAGTAGGATCTCAATTACAAATATTGTATGGGGATCTGGCAGTGAAGGGGTTAGTAGGATCACTATTATAGATACTGTATGGGGATCTGGCAGTGAAGGGGTTAGTAGGATCTCAATTACAAATATTGTATGGGGATCTGGCAGTGAATGGGGTTAGTAGGATCACTATTATAGATACTGTATGGGGATCTGGCAGTGAAGGGGTTAGTAGGATCACTATTATAGATACTGTATGGGGATCTGGTAGTGAAGGGGTTAGTAGGATCACTATTATAGATACTGTATAGGGATCTGGCAGTGAAGGGGTTAGTAGGATCTCAATTACAAATATTGTATGGGGATCTGGCAGTGAAGGGGTTAGTAGGATCACTATTATAGATACTGTATAGGGATCTGGCAGTGAAGGGGTTAGTAGGATCACTATTATAGATACTGTATAGGGATCTGGCAGTGAAGGGGTTAGTAGGATCACTATTATAGATACTGTATGGGGATCTGGCAGTGAAGGGGTTAGTAGGATCTCAATTACAATTATTGTATGGGGATCTGGCAGTGAAGGGGTTAGTAGGATCACTATTATAGATACTGTATGGGGATCTGGCAGTGAAGAGGTTAGTAGGATCTCAATTACAAATATTGTATGGGGATCTGGCAGTGAAGGGGTTAGTTGGATCACTATTATAGATACTGTATAGGGATCTGGCAGTGAAGGGGTTAGTAGGATCCCTATTATAGATACTGTATGGGGATCTGGCAGTGAAGGGGTTAGTAGGATCACTATTATAGATACTGTATGGGGATCTGGCAGTGAAGGGGTTAGTAGGATCACTATTATAGATACTGTATGGGGATCTGTCAGTGAAGGAGTTAGTAGGATCTCAATTACAAATATTGTATGGGGATCTGGCTGGAAAGGGGTTAGTAGGATCTCAATTACAAATATTGTATGGGGATCTGGCAGTGAAGGGGTTAGTAGGATCACTATAATAGATACTGTATAGGGATCTGGCAGTGAAGGGGTTAGTAGGATCACTATTATAGATACTGTATGGGGATCTGGCAGTGAAGGGGTTAGTAGGATCTCAATTACAAATATTGTATGGGGATCTGGCAGTGAAGGGGTTAGTAGGATCACTATTATAAATACTGTATGGGGATCTGGCAGTGAAGGGGTTAGTAGGATCTCAATTACAAATATTGTATGGGGATCTGGCAGTGAAGGGGTTAGTAGGATCTCAATTACAAATATTGTATGGGGATCTGGCAGTGAAGGGGTTAGTAGGATCACTATTATAGATACTGTATGGGGATCTGGCAGTGAAGGGGTTAGTAGGATCTCAATTACAAATATTGTATGGGGATCTGGCAGTGAAGGGGTTAGTAGGATCACTATTATAGATACTGTATGGGGATCTGGCAGTGAAGGGGTTAGTAGGATCTCAATTACAAATATTGTATGGGGATCTGGCAGTGAATGGGGTTAGTAGGATCACTATTATAGATACTGTATGGGGATCTGGCAGTGAAGGGGTTAGTAGGATCACTATTATAGATACTGTATGGGGATCTGGTAGTGCAGGGGTTAGTAGGATCACTATTATAGATACTGTATAGGGATCTGGCAGTGAAGGGGTTAGTAGGATCTCAATTACAAATATTGTATGGGGATCTGGCAGTGAAGGGGTTAGTAGGATCACTATTATAGATACTGTATAGGGATCTGGCAGTGAAGGGGTTAGTAGGATCACTATTATAGATACTGTATAGGGATCTGGCAGTGAAGGGGTTAGTAGGATCACTATTATAGATACTGTATGGGGATCTGGCAGTGAAGGGGTTAGTAGGATCTCAATTACAATTATTGTATGGGGATCTGGCAGTGAAGGGGTTAGTAGGATCACTATTATAGATACTGTATTGGGATCTGGCAGTGAAGGGGTTAGTAGGATCTCAATTACAAATATTGTATGGGGATCTGGCAGTGAAGGGGTTAGTTGGATCACTATTATAGATACTGTATAGGGATCTGGCAGTGAAGGGGTTAGTAGGATCCCTATTATAGATACTGTATGGGGATCTGGCAGTGAAGGGGTTAGTAGGATCACTATTATAGATACTGTATGGAGATCTGTCAGTGAAGGAGTTAGTAGGATCTCAATTACAAATATTGTATGGGGATCTGGCAGTGAAGGGGTTAGTAGGATCTCAATTACAAATATTGTATGGGGATCTGGCAGTGAAGGGGTTAGTAGGATCACTATAATAGATACTGTATAGGGATCTGGCAGTGAAGGGGTTAGTAGGATCACTATTATAGATACTGTATGGGGATCTGGCAGTGAAGGGGTTCGTAGGATCACTATTATAGATACTGTATGAGGATCTGGCAGTGAAGGGGTTAGTAGGATCTCAGTTACAAATATTGTATGGGAATCTGGCAGTGAAGGGGTTAGAAGGATCACTATTATAGATAGTGTATGAGGATCTGGCAGTGAATGGGTTAGTAGGATCTCAATTACAAATATTGTATGGGGATCTGGCAGTGAAGGGGTTAGTAGAATCACTATTATTGATACTGTATGGGGAATTCCCAGTACCATTCGGTTATTTCCACTCCCTGCCATCTACTTCCCTTGTTATTTCATTTTATTTCTTCATCCGTTCGATACATCATTCGTTTTACCGAACAGAGACCACCCTGAGAACTAATTAGAATGTGGAACACTGTGTAGCAATACGAAAACCGCAGACTAATTGAAAGCTCCTAGGTGGCCGCCATTTCGTGTATACGAACGCACGGGGTGAGAACAATGGACGGCGGACATCTTGTCTCCCGAATGCTATCAGCGGGACTTAGTCATCGAATGCCTGGAACTGTTTTGGGCATGGCACTCGTACGAACCCCGGTCTGCATGGAAGTCTCCTACATCCAATTTCCCAGTAAGGTAGATGAACGGCATTCGGGAGTTTGAAACAGACGAACAACAGGAGTAGTGATGTACCGAACTGTTCGCTGGCGAATAGTTCCTGGCGAACATAGCGTGTTCGTGTTCGCCACCGCGGGCGAACACATGGGCGGTTCGATCCGCCCCCTATTCGTCATCATTGAGCAAACTTTGACCCTGTGCCTCACGGTCAGCAGACACATTCCAGCAAATTAGCAGCAGACCCTCCCTTCCACACCCTCCCACCTCCCTCCCAGCATCCATTTTAGATTCATTCTGAAGCTGCATGCTTAGTGAGAGGAGGGAAAGGGTAGCTGCTGTTCATTAGATAGGGAAATTGATAGCTAGACTAGGGTATTCAGTGTCCACTACAGTCCTGAAGGACTCATCTGATCTCTGCTGTAAGAACAGCACCCCAAAAAGCCCTTTTTAGGGCTAGAACATCAGTCTGCTTTTTTTTCCCTTCTGTGTAATGTAATTGCAGTTGCCTGCCTGCCAGCTTCTGTGTCCATGTGCCCAGTGCCACCACTCATATCTGGTGTCACAATAGCTTAAGCTTGACATTTAAAAAAAAATAAAAAAATTCACTGTAATAGATTGAAGAGCAGTTAGTTGTCTGCCAGCTTCTGTGTCAGGCTCAGTGGATACTGTGCCCATTTGCCCAGTGCCACCACTCATATCTGGTGTCACAATAGCTTAAGCTTGACATTTAAAAAGAAATTTTTTTTTTACACTGTAATAGATTGAAGAGCATTTAGTTGTCTGCCAGCTTCTGTGTCAGGCTCAGTGGATACTGTGCCCATTTGCCCAGTGCCACCACTCATATCTGGTGTCACAATAGCTTAAGCTTGACATTTAAAAAGAAAACATTTTTTTTCACTGTAATAGATTGAAGAGCAGTTAGTTGTCTGCCAGCTTCTGTGTCAGGCTCAGTGGATACTGTGCCCATTTGCCCTGTGCCACCACTCATATCTGGTGTCACAATAGCTTAAGCTTGACATTTAAAAAGAAAAAACATGTTTTCACTGTAATAGATTGAAGAGCATTTAGTTGTCTGCCAGCTTCTGTGTCAGGCTCAGTGGATACTGTGCCCATTTGCCCAGTTCCACCACTCATATCTGGTGTCACAATAGCTTAAGCTTGACATTTAAAAATACATTTTTTTTTCACTGTAATAGATTGAAGAGCAGTTAGTTGCCTGCCAGCTTCTGTGTCAGGTTCACAGTGGATACTGTGCCCATTTGCCCAGTGCCACCACTCATATCTGGTGTCACAATAGCTTAAGCTTGACATTTAAAAAGAAAAAAAATGTTTTCACTGTAATAGATTGAAGAGCAGTTACTTGTCTGCCAGCTTCTGTGTCAGGCTCACAGTGGATACTGTGCCCATTTGCCCAGTGCCACGACTCATATCTGTTGTCACAATAGCTTAAGCATGACATTTAAAAATACATTTTTTTTTCACTGTAATAGATTGAATAGCAGTTAGTTGTCTGCAAGCATCTGGGTGTCAGGCCTTCAGCGTGTGCTCTGCAGACCTCTGCCAGTGTACGTTGCCAGTTGCCACTCATATCTTGTGTCTGTATAGCGTGCTTTTACAAAAAAAAGGTTTTCAGTGTAAGCTAATAGCAGTCAGTGTCCTTAAAGCAGGTGTGTCAGGCCTTTAGTGTGTGCTCTGCAGACCTCTGCCAGTGTAATTTGCCACTAATATCTGGTGTCACAATAGCTTAAGCTTGACATTTAAAAATATTTTTTTTTTCACTGTAATAGATTGAAGAGCAGTTAGTTGTCTGCCAGCTTCTGTGTCAGGCTCAGTGGATATTGTGCCAATTTGCCCAGTGCCACCACTCATATCTGGTGTCACAATAGCTTAAGCTTGACATTTAAAAAGAAAAAAAATGTTTTCACTGTAATAGATTGAAGAGCATTTAGTTGTCTGCCAGCTTCTGTGTCAGGCTCAGTGGATACTGTGCCCATTTGCCCAGTTCCACCACTCATATCTGGTGTCACAATAGCTTAAGCTTGACATTTAAAAATATTTTTTTTTCACTGTAATAGATTGAAGAGCAGTTAGTTGCCTGCCAGCTTCTGTGTCAGGCTCACAGTGGATACTGTGCCCATTTGCTCAGTGCCACCACTCATATCTGGTGTCACAATATCTTAAGCTGGACATTTAAAAATATTTTTTTTTTCACTGTAATAGATTGAATAGCAGTTAGTTGTCTGCAAGCGTCTGGGTGTCAGGCCTTCAGCGTGTGCTCTGCAGACCTCTGCCAGTGTACTTTGCCAGTTGCCACTCATATCTGGTGTCTCTATAGCGTGCTTTTACAAAGAAAAAAAGTTTTTCAGTGTAAGCTAATAGCAGTCAGTGTCCTTAAAGCGGGTGTGTCAGGCCTTCAGCGTGTGCTCTGCAGACCTCTGCCAGTGTACTTTGCCAGTTGCCACTCATATCTGGTGTCTCTATAGCGTGCTTTTACAAAGAAAAAAAGTTTTTCAGTGTAAGCTAATAGCAGTCAGTGTCCTTAAAGCGGGTGTGTCAGGCCTTCAGCGTGTGCTCTGCAGACCTCTGCCAGTGTACTTTGCCAGTTGCCACTCATATCTGGTGTCTCTATAACATGCTTTTACAAAGAAAAAACGTTTTTCAGTGTAAGCTAATAGCAGTCAGTGTCCTTAAAGCGGGTGTGTCAGGCCTTCAGCGTGTGCTCTGCAGACCTCTGCCAGTGTACTTTGCCAGTTGCCACTCATATCTGGTGTCACAATAGCTTAATCTTGACATTTAAAAACAAAAACCCTTTTTCACTGTTATAGATTGAAAAGCAGTTACTTGTCTTCAAGCGGGTGTGTCAGGCCTACAGCGTGTACTCTGCAGACCTCTGCCATTGCACATTGCCACTCATATCTGGTGTCACAATAGCGTGCATTTAAACCAAAAAACCTTTTTCACTGTTATAGATTGAATAGCAGTTAGTTGTCTTCAAGCGGGTGTGTCAGGCCTACAGCGTGTACTCTGCAGACCTCTGCCATTGCACATTGCCACTCATATCTGGTGTCACAATAGCGTGCATTTAAACCAAAAAACCTTTTTCACTGTTATAGATTGAATAGCAGTTACTTGTCTTCAAGCGGGTGTGTCAGGCCTACAGCGTGTACTCTGCAGACCTCTGCCATTGCACATTGCCACTCATATCTGGTGTCACAATAGCGTGCATTTAAACCAAAAAACCTTTTTCACTGTTATAGATTGAATAGCAGTTACTTGTCTTCAAGCGGGTGTGTCAGGCCTACAGCGTGTACTCTGCAGACCTCTGCCATTGCACATTGCCACTCATATCTGGTGTCTGTATAGCGTGCTTTTACAAAGAAAAAAAGTTTTTCAGTGTAAGCTAATAGCAGTCAGTGTCCTTAAAGCGGGTGTCAGGCCTTCAGCGTGTGCTCTGCCAACCTCAGCAAGTGTAATTTGCCACTCATATCTGGTGTCTCAATAGCGTGCATTTAAAACCCAAAAAACCTTTTTCACTGTTATAGATTGAATAGCAGTTAGTTGTCTTCAAGCGGGTGTGTCAGGCCTACAGCGTGTGCTCTGCAGACCTCTGCCAGTGTACTTTGCCAGTTGCCACTCATATCTGGTGTCTCTATAGCGTGCTTTTACAAAGAAAAAACGTTTTTCAGTGTAAGCTAATAGCAGTCAGTGTCCTTAAAGCGGGTGTGTCAGGCCTTCAGCGTGTGCTCTGCAGACCTCTGCCAGTGTACTTTGCCAGTTGCCACTCATATCTGGTGTCACAATAGCTTAATCTTGACATTTAAAAACAAAAACCCTTTTTCACTGTTATAGATTGAAAAGCAGTTACTTGTCTTCAAGCGGGTGTGTCAGGCCTACAGCGTGTACTCTGCAGACCTCTGCCATTGCACATTGCCACTCATATCTGGTGTCACAATAGCGTGCATTTAAACCAAAAAACCTTTTTCACTGTTATAGATTGAATAGCAGTTAGTTGTCTTCAAGCGGGTGTGTCAAGGCCTACAGCGTGTACTCTGCAGACCTCTGCCATTGCACATTGCCACTCATATCTGGTGTCACAATAGCGTGCATTTAAACCAAAAAACCTTTTTCACTGTTATAGATTGAATAGCAGTTAGTTGTCTTCAAGCGGGTGTGTCAGGCCTACAGCGTGTACTCTGCAGACCTCTGCCATTGCACATTGCCACTCATATCTGGTGTCACAATAGCGTGCATTTAAACCAAAAAACCTTTTTCACTGTTATAGATTGAATAGCAGTTACTTGTCTTCAAGCGGGTGTGTCAGGCCTACAGCGTGTACTCTGCAGACCTCTGCCATTGCACATTGCCACTCATATCTGGTGTCTGTATAGCGTGCTTTTACAAAGAAAAAAAGTTTTTCAGTGTAAGCTAATAGCAGTCAGTGTCCTTAAAGCGGGTGTCAGGCCTTCAGCGTGTGCTCTGCCAACCTCAGCAAGTGTAATTTGCCACTCATATCTGGTGTCTCAATAGCGTGCATTTAAAACCCAAAAAACCTTTTTCACTGTTATAGATTGAATAGCAGTTAGTTGTCTTCAAGCGGGTGTGTCAGGCCTACAGCGTGTACTCTGCAGACCTCTGCCATTGCACATTGCCACTCATATCTGGTGTCACAATAGCGTGCATTTAAAACCCAAAAACTTTTTCACTGTTATAGATTGAATAGCAGTTAGTTGTCTTCAAGCGGGTGTGTCAGGCCTACAGCGTGTACTCTGCAGACCTCTGCCAGTGCACATTGCCACTCACATCTGGTGTCACAATAGCGTGCCTTTACAAAGAAAAAACAGTTTTCACTGTTATAGATTGAATTGCAGTTAGTTGTCTTCAAGCGGGTGTGTCAGGCCTACAGCGTGTACTTTGCAGACCTCTGCCATTGCACATTGCCACTCATATCTGGTGTCACAATAGCGTGCATTTAAAACCAAAAAACTTTTTTCAGTGTTTTTTCAAGCGGGTGTGTCAGGCCTACAGCGTGTACTCTGTAACAGTCCCTATTCTGCTCTGTGTCAGTGTGTATCAGGGGCTTTGAGGACAGGTGTCGATCCATATCTGCCAAGTGACCCTATGTAGGGGGAACAGTCTCTATTCTGCTCTGTGTCAGTGTGTATCATGGTCTCTGAGGACAGGTGTCAATCCATACCTGCCAAGTGACCCTATGTAGGGGTAACAGTCTTTTTTCTGCTCTGTGTCAGTGTGTATCATGGGCTCTGAGGACAGGTGTCAATCCATATCTGCCAAGTGACCCTATGTAGGGGTAACAGTCTCTATTCTGCTCTGTGTCAGGTGTATCAGGGGCTTTGAGGACAGGTGTCAATCCATATCTGCCAAGTGACCCTATGTAGGGGGAACAGTCTCTATTCTGCTCTGTGTCAGTGTGTATCATGGGCTCTGAGGACAGGTGTCAATCCATATCTGCCAATTGACCCTATGTAGGGGGAACAGTCTCTATTCTGCTCTGTGTCAGTGTGTATCATGGTCTCTGAGGACAGGTATCAATCCATATCTGCCAAGTTACCCTATGTAGGGGGAACAGTCTCTATTCTGCTCTGTGTCAGTGTGTATCAGGGATCATTAGGATAGGTGTCAATCCATATCTGCCAAGTGACCCTATGTAGTCTCTATTCTGCTCTGTGTCAGTGTGTATCAGGGATCATTAGGATAGGTGTCAATCCATATCTGCCAAGTGACCCTATGTAGGGGGAACAGTCCCTATTCTGCTCTGTGTCAGTGTGTATCAGGGTCTCTGAGGACAGGTGTCAATCCATATGTGAAGGTGTCAATCCATATGTCAAGGTGTCAATATGTCATATGTCAGGTGTCAATCCATATCCATTGCGATTTAAGAATGTTAGGTGATTTCTGCCCTTTATGGATTAAAAGCAGACTCTGCATCAACTGTGTAATTTTCCATGGGAGTTTTGCCATGGATCCCCCTCCGGCATGCCACAGTCCAGGTGTTAGTCCCCTTGAAACAACTTTTCCATCACTTTTGTGGCCAGAAACAGTCCCTGTGGGTTTTAAAATTTGCCTGCCCATTGAAGTCAATGGAGGTTCGCCGGTTCGCGAACGTTTGCAGAAGTTCCCGTTCGCGAACCGAAAATTTCGTGTTCGCGACATCACTAAACAGGAGCATTCTACACGAAACAGCTTTATTTCATTGTGGCGAAACCAGCTTCGCCACTGTGAACTGGAGAGGCCTGGTTGCTAGCCTCCTGCCCTGCGACTACGGCCCCTGGACATATTGCTCTATAAAAACTATATTTGGGCATGTAATAATTTATATTACTGCTACTGGGCCTTTAAGTGCCATCCGTGAACTTATTGGGACTTTTGTGATACTGTACCTTTAAGACTGTGGAACATAGTACTTTAACCCTGCCTTTAATATCCTGTATGTATTTATGTGTTGAGTTAACCTGGGATATAGATATGCAGTATTCATCTGATTGTTCGGTAGAATCACTCCATTCAGTATATTAGAAACATAGAAACATAGAATGTGACGGCAGATAAGAACCATTCGGCCCATCTAGTCTGCCCAGTTTTCTAAATACTTTCATTAGTCCCTGGCATTATCTTATAGTTAGGATAGCCTTATGCCTATCCCACGCATGCTTAAACTCCTTTACTGTGTTAACCTCTACCACTTCAGCTGGAAGGCTATTCCATGCATCCACTACCCTCTCAGTAAAGTAATACTTCCTGATATTATTTTTAAACCTTTGTCCTTCTAATTTAAGACTATGTCCTCTGGTTGTGGTAGTTTTTCTTCTTTTAAATATAGTCTCCTCCTTTACTGTGTTGATTCCCTTTATGTATTTAAATGTTTCTATCATATCCCCCCTGTCTCGTCTTTCCACCAAGCTATACATGTTAAGATCCTTTAACCTTTCCTGGTAAGTTTTATCCTGCAATCCATGAACCAGTTTAGTAGCCCTTCTTTGAACTCTCTCTAAGGTATCAATATCCTTCTGAAGATATGGTCTCCAGTACTGTGTACAGTACTCCAAGTGAGGTCTCACCAGTGTTCTGTACAATGGCATGAGCACTTCCCTCTTTCTACTGCTAATACCTCTCCCTATACAACCAAGCATTCTGCTAGCATTTCCTGCTGCTCTATTACATTGTCTGCCTACCTTTAAGTCCTCAGAAATAATCACCCCTAAATCCCTTTCCTCAGATGTTGAGGTTAGGACTCTATCAAATATTCTGTATTCTGCCCTTGGGTTTTTACGTCCAAGATGCATTATCTTGCACTTATCCACATTAAATGTCAGTTGCCACAACTCTGAGCATTTTTCTAGTTTACCTAAATCATTTGCCATTTGGCTTATCCCTCCTGGAACATCAACCCTGTTACATATCTTAGTATCATCCGCAAAAAGACACACCTTACCATCAAGACCTTCTGCAATATCACTAATAAAAATATTAAAGATAATGGGTCCAAGTACAGATCCCTGAGGTACCCCACTGGTGACAAGCCCAAGCTTCGAATATACTCCATTGACTACAACCCTCTGTTGCCTGTCACTCAGCCACTGCCTTACCCATTCAACAATATTGGAATCCAAACTCAAAGATTGCAGTTTATTGATAAGCCTTCTATGTGCAACAGTGTCAAAAGCCTTACTGAAATCTAGGTAAGCAATGTCTACTGCACCACCCTGATCTATAATTTTAGTTACCCAATCAAAAAAATCAATAAGATTAGTTTGGCATGATCTCCCTGAAGTAAACCCATGTTGTCTCTGATCTTGAAATCCATGTGTTTTTAGATGTTCAACAATCCTATCCTTTAACATGGTTTCCATCACTTTCCCCACTACTGAAGTAAGGCTTACTGGCCTATAGTTGCCCGACTCCTCCCTATTACCTTTCTTGTGAATGGGCACAACATTCGCTAACTTCCAATCTTCTGGGACTACTCCTGTTAACAATGATTGGTTAAATAAATCTGTTAATGGTTTTGCTAGTACACCACTAAGCTCTTTTAATAGCTTTGGGTGTATTCCATCAGGTCCCATTGACTTATTTGTCTTTACTTTTGACAGTTGAAATAGAACCTCTTCCTCTGTAAACTCACGTGTAATAAATGACTCATTTATCCTTTTTTTTAACAGAGGTCCCTTTCCTTCATTTTCAGCTGTAAATACCGAACAAAAATATTCATTGAGGCAGTCAGCTAGACCTTTATCCTCATCTACATACCTTCCTTCTTTTGTTTTTAATCTAACTAATCCTTGTTTTACTTTTCTTTTCTCATTTATGTATCTAAAAAAAGTTTTGTCCCCCTTTTTTACTGACTGTGCTATTTTCTCTTCTGTGTGTGATTTGGAAGCTCTTATAACTTGCTTAGCCTCTTTCTGCCTAATCTTATAGGTCGTTCTGTCTTCCTCACTCTGGGTTTTTTTATAATTACTAAATGCTAACTTTTTGTTTTTTACTATTTTGGCCATATTGAGTGAAACTACCGAACAACCAGACCACCCAGGAATAAGTGTGCCTCCAATTACCGTTTGCAACAATGTTGCAAACAGGTAATTGGCAATCTATGCAATGTATTCTGTGTCCTCTGGGTGGCCGCCATTCAGGAGCCGAACACGTGGCGGCGGCCATCTTAAACTACCGAACAGCGGTGTTTTGCCGTCGAGTGTCTGGAACTGAAATCGGACACTCGACGAGGCAAGCACCGCTGAGACCTCCAGACTTCCAGGATTTCGTGGGGAAACTACCGAACGGCCCGCCGTTCGTTAGAAAGAAACGCACGAACTAGGGGATTCATGCGAATTCCCCTTAGTCTCTATAACCCAAGTAATTCGCCTGTTTCTATTCCCTTTTCTGTGACCGACCGCAGGGCCAAAATGCATGGAACTGTTTTCGGATACTTTACCCATGCGGTCGGTCAAATCTTTGGAAACCCATATCTCCCGAACCATTCATCCGAATGACTTGAATTTTGAATATGTTGTCCCCCTGAATAAGGGCGATTTAAAGGTGTACCCCCTGTTTTTGGGGTACATCCAGAACTTGGCTGGAAAAGTGTACCGGATAATTGGGTTTAATGTTATCTGAGGGGAGGGGATGTGTGGGCTGAACCATGTATGTGATTGGTTATTTTATGCCTCCCCCTGGGTGTGGCCTGTATGTGTACTCATGTAATAAAAACCAGGCTGGGTGCCCCAGCACCTCAGACCACTGCTTGACCTTCAACACGGAGCCTTGTCTCGTTCTTGGGGGGATTCACTGTATGCTGTTGGAGATTGATTGCTAGGAGTGTAAGCTGATGTCTGCTTTTCCTATTCATCTGCTAGCAGCTATTTGTGAGGTTCCAGCTGAGAGTGCTATCTTATTCCCTGGTATACAGTTCGGGAGTTTGATGTATTCACCTATATCCAATTCATGAGTTTTGATGTTCTGCAGTAGCTGTGCCTTTCTGTAAAAAGGGGATTATCGCCTAAACAGAATTTATTCCCGTTACATTCATCTATTGCGGATTTCATATAAATCCACGCGAATGGAGACCGGCTCTTGCTACAAATTCTCTGGAACTCTTTTTCGGATTCAACCTCGTTGCAGACCAGTCAACCTTCCACACGGTGCCGTTCGAAAACCACCAAATGGATTGGGTTGAATTTTTAATATGTTTCTCCCACCAAGCTCAGCTACTCGGGGTTCTGATTTTTGCGGTGTTTTTATGTATTTTGGGGGTATTTCTGAAAAATTTAAAAATGTTAACTTTTTCTGGCCAGCAGATAATTGTAGATTATGCTAGCTTTAGTGTACCTATAATGTTAATTTTATTAATGACAAGAGGTGAGTATTTGCTTAAGTCTCTCTTTACTAGAACTCCACAACAGCACAGAAAACAACCAATCAGAAAAAAGTTAGGTACTATAAAACTCCCCTCCCCATGCATCATTTCCTCTTTCAAGCTGCGACAAAACAGAACACAAAGCAGAAAATATAATGGGAAGAAACAAAGTCTTAGATACAATGAATACAACAATGTCCACCATCCGAGAAGAACTGCCAAACCAGATAGAGTTGATGGACTGTAAACTGAAACGAGAGAAAAACAGAATCGAACCGGTTGATTAGCTAATGAAATGTACTCTGAACAAACATGTATGTACCCAATGTAGCAACCAAAATTAATGTAATCCTCATAGATCCCAACCCTACTTATGAAAAAATAGACATAAGAACAAGTGACAGGTAGCAGAGACAACAAGCAGAGTTGCATACGTACCTGATGATTCCAAACTATAAAATTAAACAAGGGAGGGATAAGAACGGGTGGGAAATATTCGCCTCTTGTCATTAATAAAATTAAGATTATAGGTACACTAAAGCTAGCATAATCTACAATTTTATAACATGGCAGGAGGCTTCGTATTTGCTGTTTTAACGCTCAGCCAACAAATCCAACGCTGATTGTTTCGCTGGTACCTAATCCGGAAGTCACTAGAGCAATCCTAAACAGACCTTCCAACTGCGAGAAGTGACAGAAGACGGATCGATGAAGATGCCAGCTGTCGAGGCACCTCAAATACTGGAAAACACTATCCGCTGTTAGATCCATTGTACGAGGGTTGCGACCTGTTTCCTAGCATCCGGTCCATGAGCTGCCAAGCTGACCTATTCGCCATTTTCCTGTAGGTGTAAACTGTCGAAGGTCATATGCGGACTTAGAGCCGTGAGAAGAAACTGCCACCAGGTCTCGACTCTTGATGTGGATGGTGGCTCCTCCGATCGTGCCAGGGTTACCATGAAATGTGGCCATGCAGGTAAATCTCCAACCTCAAGTTATGCGTCTAAGCCTACCACCAATTCCGTCATAGAACTCATTAGGGTCTTCTCGTTCCCTCATGACCTACCCGGTGGGTATTCTCATCCGAGAATAAATTTATAGAGCAGTCAAACTAGCCGTATCCTAAATTAATCCAGTATTCCAAATGGACTGTGCAACCCGCAACTGCGGTAGAGAAGTAACTCCCCAAGGGACGTCCAATCAGGGTCCCAACTGAACTTGTGTGGTGGAATGGTGGTCGACTATTCTGGGCATAGTCAATCCTGGAAACATTCAGAGGGATGGGAAATGTAAACCGGAATTGAGATTTCCATCCAGATATGTCATCATCTAAGAGTGATAAGATGTACGGATCCAATGTTGATTGAGATCTGTATAACATCAAAGAGTCCTCACGTGCTGTAGTGAGAGAGTGAAATAATCCGCTTACCCGTAGTACGATCCTGTTCCATACACAACCTGTGAAAATTGGTGTAGGGGTTCCTGGTCTATACGCCACCTACAAGATAGGGTATAACGTAGTGAGACCCCTGGGTCCCTACACCTCTGACTGTCCAGGCACGTATCTCCCAGAGTAGGCCCCAGGTCAAGGGACCCAGGAATGTGAATTCGATAACCGAAGTCGAGGTCTCCCTATAGAGGGATACCTCCCTTCTTAGCTTGGAGTCCCGTGAACACATAGCGTTCTCCAATACGCAGGCAAGGCGTAAAGTCCCTTCGCTCACAACAGGTGACTCCAGAGAGCAGATAAAACGAAAACAACAAGGGTCTAGCTTCAACCGTCCGAATCATGTGATGTCCCGATTGAGAATGTCGGCAGCCCTATCTGAGTCTGCTACACATCCTGAGCAGTACCCCAGCGGTAGGTTGCGACCCGACTTTGACGTCCGTGTAGGAGTCGGGGCACCCCGGGTTCCTCTATAGAGTCTCGTAGGTCTCCTTAATGGTAGATGAAAAAGTGGGTTAGCGAGAACCCTAACCAAGATGGCTACCATGAGGGATATAGAGTATAGACGGAGGGCCCTCCATCTCCGAACCATGTTTTCTAGATATGTGTTCAGACGAGTAGGGGCAGTGCTGTCATCTTATCCCGAGATTGTAATGACCAGGGAAATCAAGTCAACTGGGGGTTTCCGGTCTTTCCATGTGTACGGAGTACCTGCAGACCGCGTAGTGGGCCTTCCCTAGTCTTGTTACTCAAGCAAGGCAGTGCCCGTTTGTTCCATGAAGGTCTCAGTATCTCATGTCATGTTGATCTGGGAAAAACTGTCTGCGCAGTTTGTTGGCAATGGTCCAGATATCTAAAACAGAACGAAATTGTCTGTTTTATATAGCGCAGAATATACCAAAACCTGCACTATTGTATACCTGAGGCTCATCCGTTAGCCGTACCGTCTCCAGGATTGTGTGTAATAAGCAGGAGTCTTCCCCCCTGTATAGCTCTGTGAGTATTTATTGCGTGGGGTACAGTGGTCCAGATCCAGTAGATCCCTTACAGAAGGTGAAATAGAGGGATCCAGTCTAAATATGTATCCTGCATGATCCGGCAGCCCTCTATAACGAAAATCGGTAGCACGGTCATAAGATCTAATTGAATGCAGGAGGGACGCCCCTCTATGCAGTCATCATTGTACTGTACAGGTACAAGCCTGTGTGATGCACAAATGGACGGCACCGTATTGCGTTGAGTGTATGAGAGAGCTGCGCCCTCTAATAATGTGACCGAACTCTGTGTCAGTGTTTGGCTGATAGCCTGAGCGGACCACACCCATTAATAACCAGACAGTAGAGTCTACATCCGTGACCGGTTCTCTCTACGAGAATGTGTCACTCAAAACATGACCTCTGTATCCAGATCAGTAACGGGCTGAGGTTGAGGGAGGGCCGCGCCCTCTAATAACAGATCAGTGTCAGGTTCCGTATATGAGAAGGGTTTGCTCTCTGTTCGTGAAAGTAAAATATCATTCTCGGATCGAGGTGATGGAGGGTCGCACCCTCTTGTAATCCAAACTAGAGTCCTTTAGAGATTCAGGGTGACCAACTGCAGGGGTACGCCATTCACTAATATCAGCATAAGACGGAGAACCTGAGATAGGTCTCTCACTGGCCACGAGACCTCTCTCTGAATCGCTCACCTGAGGTGGAATTAACTGGCAGTAAACCAGACCGATGGAAGATGGAATAGTATACAGCCTCGGGCTGTGTCCATCCTTAATAACAGAAAGGGATGGTGAGAAAATGCAACCTACGGAAACAATGACGGGAACTACCAATTGACCGCCCGGATCCGGTGCGCGTGTGCGGGGTCCAGGATGACCGTTGGCAGCCTGAGGAAAGCTGGAGACGTTCTCCGCAATCCACCAGAGCCCAGGAGATCTGAGGAGGCCAAGTCAGGCCTCTCGACGACCCGAGCGATAGGACAATTGGAATGCTTGAAACCAAGAAACGACAAATAATGTAGATAACGGTAAATACGTGTAACGGACCGTTTTGCTCACCAGAGGTTAAAACCCGTTTAGGCGATATTCCCCTTTCCAGATGTACAGGCAGCAACTGTAAGCACCAGTCTCCCGAACTGCAAACACATGAATTCACCAACTCCCGAACTGGAAACACACGAATACTGGAAACAGCCGAACAGGAAAACCATACGAAAGGGTTACACTCCTGGCAGTCAGCATACAATCCAATTCCCCCAATAACGAGACGACACTTCGTTTTGAGGGTCAAGCAGAATCTGACTGTACTGGCACATACAGTCTCTTTTATTCCCAATCCACAAACATAGTACAGCCTACAGGGTTTTACAGAACAACCAATCAATCCGTACAATACTGTCACGTTCACAGTAAATGATGTGGAACACAACTGCAGATTTCTTAGGACTTTGATATTTTATTAAGACACTTAGATGGAACTGAGACTTCAGTTCCAGAATTACAGGTACTGTTTCTTTAAATAATAAACGGTTTGCTTCAGTTAGCAATGACAAGGTTCAGAATTCATTAGAGTCCGTTATTCTTATTCTTAACAGTTCAAATTATAAGAGATTATATACATTGGAATTATCAGTAGCAAGACAGGTGCAGCAGAACTTAAATAGTACTTGTTTTGAGGGATGCTGTAGCAGGCTTGCTGGACAACTTGATAGCAGACTTTAGTAAGTTGAAATAAAGACTATCTGTAGCAAGACAGGAACAGCTGAACTTGAATAATACTTGATTTGAGGAAAGCTGTAGCAGGCTTGCTGGACAACTTGATAGCAGACTTTAGTATGAAGAAATAAGACTATCTGTAGCAAGACAGGTACAGCTGAACTTGAATAATACTTGATTTGAGGAAAGCTGTAGCAGGCTTGCTGGACAACTTGATAGCAGACTTTAGTAAGTTGAAATAAAGCTTTAGCATTGTTAGCTCTTATCTCAGAGACTGTAAGATACTTAGCTTCCAGAAGTAGGGATTGTGTCCCCAGCTCTCCTCTGAGGCGGTTGCTTCAGTGTATGGTTGCAGAGAGTGCAGGCACTTGTCGGTGATGAGGAGAGATGTTGGGGACTTGAATAATCCTCCAGTCCGGTCCAGAAGCATGTGGTCGTCTCAGCGAGGTATGTGAGCCGGTGAGTTAGGTGCGGTACGCGTTTCAATAATCCAGCGTCTATCAGCTGGTGCGGTCTCATTAAATAGCAGACCGCGTCAATGGGGGTGTGGCTAAGCTCCGTCAAACCCGGAAGCATGAGGAGATATCGGGAGGCTTAAGGCCTGACAGTACCCCCACCTTAATGAGCAACCTCAGGGTGCTATCTCAACATGGTTTAGAAGGGTAGCGTCTGTGAAAAGCGGAAATCAATTTGTCAGCATGGATCCCAGAGGAGTTTTCCCAAGTATCTTCATCAATTCCATATCCCTTCCATCTAACGAGGTATTGTAAAGAGCCACGATGAATCCTTGAATTCAGAATTTTGTGAATCTCGTATTCTTCTATACCTTGGACTAGAACAGGATCAGGAGAAGTAGTTACAGCTCCATGGAAAGGATGAGGATGATGAGTTTTAAGTAAGGATACATGGAAAACGGGATGAATTTTCAAAGTAGATGGAAGCTTCAATTCAACAACATTACAGTTGATTATTGACTTAATTGGAAATGGACCATGAAAAAGGGAACTTAAATTCTTAGATGGCCAATTTTTGAAAATGTCCTTTGAGGAAAGCCAGACAAGATCCCCAATCCCATAATCGGGGGAAGATCTTTCTTTAATATCAAAATTTTTTCTTTGAGTGGATGATGCAATTTCCAAAAGTTCATGTAAAAATTTGAATAAAGATGACATGTGAGAGATTTGATTCGAAACGGAGGAGTTAGACGAAAGACTTGTCTGAGCAGGAAACAAGGAGGGATGAAATCCATAGTTGGAGAAAAATGGAGTCATTTTGCTATTAGTATGATAGGAGTTGTTGTATACGAATTCTGCCATGGGCAACCAGGTTACCCAATCATCTTGTAAGTGAGAACAATAACATCGTAGATATTGCTCTAAGCATTGGTTGACTCTTTCAGTTTGTCCATCAGTTTGGGGAAGATATGCGGATGACAGTTTACGTTGGATATGGAGAGAAGCACATAATGCGTTCCAGAATTTGGAGGTAAACTGAGTCCCTCGGTCTGAAATGATTTCGTCAGGTAGTCCATGAAGTTTTACAATATTGTCAAGAAATAATTTTGAAAGTTCAGAGGATGAGGGTAACATCTTTAACCCCTTAAGGACCAAACTTCTGGAATAAAAGGGAATCATGACATGTCACACATGTCATGTGTCCTTAAGGGGTTAAAGGGATAAAATGGGACATTTTCGTGAAGCGGTCCACTACCACTAGAATGGTGGTATGCTGTTGAGAGGGGGGAAGATCTACCAAGAAGTGCATAGAAATGGATTGCCAAGGTTTTCCGAGAATCGGTAGGTGCAATAATTGACTACTTAGGTGCTGATGTCCATGTTTGGATCTTTGGCAGATTGAACAAGTTTTAACATATGATTCAACGGTTTTGTCTTGATGAGGCCACCAATAATATCTCTTGGACAATTCAAGGGTCTTTTTTATACCTGAATGATCTGCCAGGGTAGAATCATGAATAAAATTGAGCACTTGATTTCTGAAAGCAGGAGGTATGTAAATTCGGTCCTTGAAATAGTAGAGACCGTCTTTCTTTGATAGTTTAACTGATGTAGGAAGATTAAGAGTATCTTTACTGAGTCCTTTTATGTCGTCGAGAAGGGAAGATAGAGTCCCAACGACTGTATGAGGAGGAGGTTCCAGTTCGGTGTCCGAATAACAAGAGGGTATAGCTGGTTCTTTAGTAGTCTGAAAGCTTGGAATATGTTGTAAGCATGTTTTCTTACAATAGTCGGAGTTAAAGGTGAGAGGAAAAGGGGACCAAGAAATTTGAGGGTTGTGGTTTCTTAACCAATTGATCCCTATTATAACTGGATAAAGTGGTGATGGAAGAACATTAAATGTAAGAAATTCAGTATGAGTATGATTGGTGGTTACTTTTAGAGGGATGGTTTCATGAAGTATTGGTCCCGATGAGATGAGGGACCCGTCAATCACTCTAACAGGAACAGAAGTTCTTTTACGAATACAAGGAATTTTATTCTTTGTTACAAAGGCTGAGTCGATGAACACTCCATTTGCACCGGAATCGATGACAGCTTCAGTCATAATTCTTTCATTGTCCCACTGTAATATGAGAATGATAGGGGACATTTGAGTATTTGCTGTAGAGGGGAGTGCACTTAGGATGGAAGAGGCATGAGTCTGCCTACTGCCCTTTATCAGTTTCAATAAGGGGCAATCAGAGACCAAATGAACTTGAGAGGCACAATACATGCAGAGGTTTAATATACGTCGTCGATTTTTCTCTTCAGGAGTGAGGGGGCTTCTTATTACCCCTATTTCCATAGGTTCGGTTGGTAAGGATGAGTTGTCAGAAGGCTTTGGAGGATGAAATTATTTTTTCCCAATTGAAGTTGAGAGAGCCTTTTCGGCCTTTCTTTCTCTAAGCCTTCTGTCAATGCTGATCGATAGATGAATCAGAGCGTTCAAAGTAGTAGGGAGTTGGATCCTGCCTATGGGGCGCATCTTTAATCGACGCCTGGCGGCAGCAACGTCAGGGGTAGTTCACCCGAGGCATTTTATCTGGCTTACCCGGCCCTTGCGGGCTGACCTAGCCGTTTGGGATTCCTTTTTGGCGTCCTATAATGGGAGGTCCTACTGGCAGGCCCCGGAGGTCTCTAACGCGGACCTCCATTTGTACACCGATGCGGCGGGCTCGGTGGGCTTTGAGGCCATTCTGGGCGCAAAATGGTGCGCTGACTCTTGGCCGGAGGCCTGGCAGGGAACGGGGCTCCTTCAAAACTTGGCGTTTCTGGAGCTCTTTCCTATTGTGGTGGCTCTGGAAGTGTGGGGTTCTATGCTGGTGGACAGACGGGTGGTCTTCCATTGTGATAATTTAGGTGTGGTGCAGGCGATCAACCAGCTGTCTGCTGCCTCTCCCCCCGTGGTTCGCTAGCTGCGGCGCCTAGTTCTGCGCTGTCTAGAGCTGAATGTATGTTGTAGGGCGGTGCATATCCCGGGTGTTCGTAATGTGATGGCCGATGCTCTCTCTCGTTCACAGTGGGACGTGTTTCGGGCAGTGGCTCCGCAGGCCGAATTGGTGGGTGTCCCGTGTCCGACGGAGATGTGGTCCTTGGGTCTGGCCGACTGATGGAGCTGGTCCGTGGGTCGGTGGCTGCGGCCATGTGGGACCGCTATAACAAAGTCTGGAGGGAATGGGACGGGTGGGAGAGGTCCCAATGGGGTTTCGGGGACTCCCCCGCTCGCCTGCAGGGTTTGGTTCTTCTCTTTCGGGATTGGGAGGCTGCAGGGTTGTCTCCCTCGGCCGTTTCGGCGCGCTTAGCGGGACTCAGCTTCCTGTTTAAGTTGCGGGGTTGGGACGACGCTACCAAAGCGTTCCTCATACGCCAGGCGCTGAAAGGTTTGCGGCGGGGGCGGGTGCCTGCGCAAGACTCGAGGCGCCCGGTCTCGGGCACACTCCTAACTACCTTGTGTGAGGCGTTACACAAGGTGTGCCATTCAGACTTTGAGGTTCGGCTATTTCGCCTAGCCTTTTCCTTGGCATTTTTTGGCGCTATGCGGATTGGGGAGCTGGTGTGCCCCAGCCGACGGCAAGTGGGGGGGTGCTGTTCGGGGACGTTTCATGTACCGCTGACCGGATCTCGTTCAGGATTCGCCGCTCTAAGACTGATGTCTTGGGGAGGGGTAAGTGGGTCCGGTTGGGGTCCGTGCCGGGTTCCGGCATCTGTCCTGTTTGGTCCTTTGGGGAATATTGTGCTCTGCGCCCTTCCCCCGCGTTGCCACTCCTGGTGCACGGGGATGGTAGTTTCCTTTCCCATTTCCATTTTATTAGAGTTTTTCGTTTGGGGCTGGAGGCTGTGGGTTTGGATAGCAGGGAGTTTGGAGGCCATTCGTTCCGTATTGGGGCGGCTACCGAGGCCTCTAGGCTTGGCATGCCGGCGCAGGTAGTTCAAAGGATTGGTAGGTGGGACTCGAGACGTTATGTTTCCTATGTTCGTCCGGACGGTTTATTTCTCTCCGCAGTTTCGTTCCCCCCCAGGATCTGGATCATCGGGCACTCCTATGTTTACTGGGCTGGGCAGCGTGCAGCGATACGGCCTGGAGGCGAAAGGTTGGGTTTCACGCCTTCCGAAGCAGAGGTACTATGGCTCGGGGCAAGGGGTATGAGGTGGTCCCGGCTCCTACCCGAGTTAGCGCAGTTGTCCCTTCTCCTGGGGGTTCCGAGTGTCTTGGTGATCCATCTAGGGGGGAACGATCTGGGCTTGGTGCCCATTTGGGACTTGATCTCATCGGTGAAGCGGGACATAGCCCGCATTATGAATTTGTTCCCCGGGGTGCGCTTGGTGTGGTCGGAAGTCATTGCCCGCAACTACTGGCATGGCGCCAGGAGCCAGAGTGCAATGGAGCGTTGCAGACGCAAGCTCAACAGGCGGGTTTCTCAGTTTGTTTTGGGGGTTCAGGGGATCCCCGTCCGCCACAGGGTTTTTGAGCGGGAGGCGGCTCATTTTTTTCGGGGGGACGGTGTGCACCTAACGGAGGTCGGGCTCGACCTTTTCAATCTTGCCCTTCAGGAAGCTGTGGAACAGGCCATGGGAGGTTTTGGTGGGGTTACCCGCTGATTTAGGGGTAAAGCAGCGGGTCTGGTGGCGGGGGTATGTCCTTGCGAATCAAGTTTGAAGGGTTATGTCTAAGGATGGACTAAGTTTTTATGTTTTTCAGGTCTCAACCTCCCCTGCTTAAAAGGTTAAACATTAGGTTGCCTGAGGTATCGTGCCCATCGAGCGTGGATAAGGTCGGCTGATGGCGGGCATTGGAAGGATTTTTATGACGAGGGGGGAGGTGAGAGGAAGTGGTGATTAGGAACCACTGGATGTTTATTGGCAAGGACGGTTGGGTCGCTGCATAGCACGTTGTTGTTGTTATTATATGTATATATGTTAATTTATGATTATTTATTTATTTCTAACAGAAAGAAGAGTTTAATAAAGTTATGGATGTGTTATGCAGTAATTTATTTATGTTTTAATAAATGCTGTGGCCTGTTCATCCATACTAAGTTGTCTGTCGTTACTGGGGGGTTTTATTGGGGTTATCTATGTTATGTGGTATCGTAATTCCCCACTACGTACATACATGTAGCAGACAGAGGGGATCTCTGTAACATGGCTCCCTCCTGGTGGAACACTCTGGCAGACACGGTCTAACCCCTTTTCGGGGCAGACTAAGGCTGTCCAGAACTGGGGTTATTCTGGACTGAGGTCTGTCTGTCTTGATAACCCGTCGGCGTTGCCATTCTGTTTCCAGGGTCTGTAAGTGATGGTAAAATTGAATGGCTGTAGTGATAGGCTCCAGCGTAAAAGTCTGCCATTATCTCCTTAAACCCGGTTTAGCCACACCAACGTGTTATGGTCTGTAACCAGAGTGAACTCCTGTCCATACAGGTAGGGAGTCAATTTCTTTAAAGCCCACACCAGGGCCAAACAATCCTTTTCCACTGCGGCATAACTGACCTCTTGTGACAGGAGCTTTCGGCTGATGTAGGCAACTGGATGCTCCCCTCGGTCTTTGCCTACTTGGCTGAGGACTGCCCCCAGCCCGAACATGGAAGCGTCTGTGTGGGCGATAAAGCGTTTGTTAGGGGCTGGGGCAGCCAAGACAGGAGCTTTAATCAGTGCATTTTTGAGAGCCTGAAAGGCTGTCTCACAGTGGGGAGACCACAGGACCTGTCGGGGAAGGTTTTTCTTTGTCAGGTCAGTCAGGGGTTTGGAAGACTGTAGTCTGGTATGAATCGCCTGTAGTACCCAGCAATGCTCAGGAAGGCTAGAACCTGGGTCTTGGTGCGAGGTGTGGGCCAATTTGCAACCGCCTCTGTGGCGGAACCTGCCTCGCCACTGGGCATTGGAGAGGCCTGGCTGCCCGCCTCCTACCTGCTGACTATGGCCCCTGGTAAAGTTGTACTTTTGAATGCAATATTTGGGCATATTGTATTTTATTGTGCGGCTACTGGCCCTTTAAGCACAGTGAATGTACTGTGCTGGCCTTTTAAAAACAGTGTATGGACATACTGAAACTTTTTGGGTACTTCCTCTTCCCCTCCCCCGGATCCATTGTTCTCCAGCAGGGTGTTGTCCAAGGGACACTGCCAAACCAGTGGGAACTGGTTTGGACAGGAAAAGTCATGCTTGCAAGTGAAAACAAAGGCCTTCGACCTAACTGTTAAACCCCTGAACCTATTCATGTGAATTTTGGATATGTTTGTGTCAGGGTACCTGTAGTCTCTACCTCTGATAAGAGGAGAGACTTAGACGTTTTCCCATTCAGAAGGGCTGTTTCCTCCGTTCCTCGCGGTCCCTCCGGTCGGTTACACGCCGGCCGCGAGGGATCCACGCCCTTTTATGACGTGACGCTCAGTAGCCGACGTCATGATGCCAAGCCGGCTCGACCTGTCACTCAAACCCTGAACACGAACCAGGACTCGTCGGGGGGGTGATTACCTCCTAGAACCGGGGTATTTAATAGAGCTTGCCGCATTTGCTCATTGCCCTGTCGTGATTCTAGCCCATGGGTCGTCAACCTGGTCCCTACCGCCCACTAGTGGGCGTTTCAGGATTCCAGGTGGGCGGTAGGGATTTCGGCGGCTAAATCTTCTGTTTGAGAGAGTGTGTGGCTGGGCTGGTGTGGCTGGGCTGACAGCCCTAATGATCATTCTGATTAATCCTCCCCTCGGACTGTGCCAGCCTGTCAGTCCGAGGGGAGGAAGGAGGGAGGAGCTGGGGGCTGGTGTGGCTGCCAGCGGCCGCAGGGAGACCTCTCAGTCTCCCTGCACAGTCTGAAACCATTTCAGCCGCATGCCCCGCCCCCAAACGGAAGCTCCGCCCCCCCACACGTTTCTGGAGAGCTGCCACCGGACCAAGAGGAAACTAAAAGGTATTTACCTTTTTACAGCACCCTTCCCACCATTCAAACGCCCCCTACCCACTATAGAGCTCCCCTACCCACTATAGAGCTCCCTTACCCACTATACAGCTCCCCTACCCACTATACTGCCCCCCTACCCACCTCACAGCCCCACTACCCACCTCACTGCCCCCCCACCCATGTCACTGCCCCCCTACCCACCTCACTGCCCCAACCCATGTCACTGCCCCCCTACTCACCTCACTGCCCCCTACCCACCTCACTGCCCCTACCCACTATAGAGCTCCCCTACCCACTATACAGCTCCCCTACCCACTATACTGCCCCCCTACCCACCTCACTGCCCCCCTACCCACTATAGAGCCCCCTACCCACTATAGAGCCCCCCTACCCACTATACAGCTCCCCTACCCACTATACAGCTCCCCTACCCACCTCACTGCCCCCCTACCCACTATAGAGCCCCCTACCCACTATAGAGCCCCCCTACCCACTATACAGCCCCACTATACACCTCCCCTACCCACCATACAGCTCACCTGCCCACCATACAGCTCCCCTACCCACCATACAGCTCCCTTACCCACCTCACAGCCCCCCTAACCACTATACAGCCCCCCTACCCACTATAGAGCTCCCTTACCCACTATAGAGCTCCCTTACCCACTATACAGCTCCCCGACCCACTATACTGCCCTCCTACCCACCTCACAGCCCCCCTACCCAACTCACAGCCCCCTACCCACCTCACTGCCCCCCTACCAACGTCACTGCCCCTCTACCCACCTCACTGCCCCCTACCCACCTCACTGCCCCCTACCCACTATACAGCTCCCCTACCCACTATACAGCTCCCCTACCCACTATACTGCCCCCCTACCAACCTCACTGCCCCCTACCCACTATAGAGCCCCCTACGCAATATAGAGCCCCCTACCCACTATAGAGCCCCCTACTCACTATAGAGCCCCCTACCTACTATACACCTCCCCTACCCACCATACAGCTCCCCTACCCAACTCACTGCCCCCCTACCCACTATAGAGCCCCCCTACCCACTATAGAGCCCCCCTACCCACCTCACAGCTCCCCTACCCACCTCACAGCTCCCCTACCCACCATACAGCTTCCCTACCCACCATACAGCTCCCCTACCCACCTCACATCCCCCTACCCACTATAGAGCCCACCCCTACCCACTATAGAGCCCCTCTACCCACCTCACAGCTCCCCTACCCACCTCACCGTTCCCCTACCCACCTCACAGCCTCCTACCCACTATACAGCCCCCCTACCCCTCACAGCCCCCTACCCACTATAGAGCCCCCCTACCCACCTCACAGCTCCCCTACCCACCTCACAGCTCCCCTACCCACTATACTGCCCCTCTACCCACTATACAGCCCCCCTATGCACCTCACAGTCCCCCTACCCACTTCACAGTCCCCATACCAACCTTACAGCCCCTCTACCCACTATACGGCACCCCCTACCCACCATACGGCACCCCCTACCCACCTCAGTCCCCCTACCCACCATACAGAACCCCTACCCACCATACAGCCCCCCTACCCAGCTTACAGAACACCTACCCACCTTACAAAAATCGAACCAGATAATATTTGGTCTCTCAGCATCAACCTCATTAATCACTAGTAAAGGTCATTTCAATTTACTTTATTGTTTTCTCATTAATCTTTATAAAGTTAAAAACATTATAAACATGGATTAAGTAGAAATAAAAAGATAAATGTACGTACATTTTTTTTTTTATATTCCGCACTTGCGCGAAAACTGGTGGGCGGTAAGGAAATTTTTCCATCAAGAAAGATGCATTAGTGGGCGGTGGGTAGAAAAAGGTTGACTACCACTGTTCTAGCCAGTCTAGTCACTCAGTGCTCTTGTATGTCTATTGTCTCTTGGTTCTGACCCGGCTTGTTTGTATCACTCTGCTTATCTCTGTTATCCTTTGACCCCGCTTGTCTCTCGCTTACCTGTCTTCTCGTTCCCTCGACCTCGGCTTGCCTCTGACCATTCTCTACTTACTCCTTACGTTAAGTCCGGCCATTCTAAGGTCCGGTATACGTACCTACTACACTTTGTACTCTGCGTGTTGGATCCCTGTCCCGATCCTGACATTACGACATGGCCAATGGATCCTGCAGGTACAAGTAGTCAGCTTGGTCCTTCCGATCCTAGGTTTGACGCCATGGAACATAGAATGGATCAGATGTCCTTAGCACTACAGGCGTTATTATCTCGTCCTAATAACCCACCAGAAGAGATGCGTAATAATTCTATCTCCCTTGTAAGTTCAGGTTTAGAGGTAGCCACTGTAGGTGCCTCCTCTCGTATTACCCCACCTGTACGTTATGGTGGTTCTCCTGAGAAGTGTCGAGGTTTTTTAAACCAAATCAGTATCCACTTCGAATTACAACCCCGTTCCTATCCTACAGATAGGGCGAAGGTCGGATTTATTATCACCTTACTCGTTGAGAAAGCTCTGAGATGGGCCAATCCGTTGTGGGAAAACGATAATCCGTTAGTATATAATTATAATGCCTTTGTAGCTGCTTTTAGAAGAACTTTTGACCCTCCTGGTAGAAAGGTCAATGCAGCCAGATTACTGTTGCGCCTTAGACAAGATAACCAAACTCTTGTGGAGTATGCACTAGAGTTCAGGTCCTTGGCGGCAGAAGTTAAGTGGAATGAACAGGCTTATATAGACGTATTTTTAAACGGATTATCAGATGTAATACTTGATGAGGTTGCTACTAGAGAGCTTCCTGAGAATTTGGAGGATTTAATTTCTTTTATCTCTCGCATTGATGAACGCTTAAGAGAGAGACAGAACACTCGAGATAGAACCTGTAGACCTTCCTTCAAACTAGCTCCCTCATTTCTAAGTCCTGAGATCAAAACCTTACCTTTTCCAGAACCTATGCAGATAGGCAATACTCATCTCTCAGAAGAGGAGAGACAGTACAGGAGAAGGGAGGGGCTGTGTATGTACTGTGGAGTCAGAGGTCACTTACGCCTAAATTATCCTAATCGATCGGGAAACGCTCGCACCTAAGTTTCTCTAGAGGACAGGCCTTGGGTGTTTCTATTTTGTCCTCTACTCATAATTATAAAGATCATAGGCTTGTGCTACCCGTTTCCTTAACTTGGGAGAGGGGAGTAGTAGAGACTGTGGCATTGATAGATTCCGGAGCTGCTGAGAGCTTTATCGACCAAGTTTTTGTCACTAAACACACTATTCCATCTCAGTTAAGGGAGACGCCCTTGGCCGTTGAGGCCATAGATGGTAGACCTTTAGTTGAGCCTGTGATTTTTCGTGAAACCATACCCGTTAACTTAACTGTTGGTATTTTACACGAGGAAGACATATCTCTGTTACTCATTTCATCTCCTTCTGTTCCCATAGTCCTGGGGTATTCTTGGTTAAAGAGACATAACCCTATTATTGATTGGGAATTAGGGGAGATAATCTCATGGGGTCAGAATTGTCAGGAGAAGTGTTTACAGAAAGTCTCACCGCTTTGCATAGTTAATGCATCCACTCAGTCTACCGACCCTACAGAAGTACAAATACCTCCACTGTATCTGGACTTAAAGGCGGTATTTGACAAAAAGAAGGCCGATACTTTACCCCCACACAGGTCCTTTGATTGTAAGATTAATCTACTCCCTGGTACCATGCCCCCCAGGGGCAATGTATACCCTTTGTCTACTAAGGAGAACTTAGTCCTAGAGGAGTATATTCGTGAAAATCTAGACAAAGGATTTATTAGGAGATCTTCCTCTCCTGCCGGGGCTGGTTTTTTTTTTGTTAAAAAGAAGGATGGTACACTGAGACCTTGCATTGACTACCGAGGTTTGAACAAAATAACCGTTAGAAATGCCTACCCGATTCCTTTGATTACCGAGCGCTTTGATCGTTTAAAGGGTTCCAAGATTTTCACCAAGTTAGATCTCAGAGGGGCATATAACTTGGTGAGGATTCAGCAGGGTCACGAGTGGATGACGGCGTTCAACACTCGATATGGGCACTACGAGTATACCGTAATGCCTTTTGGTCTCTGCAATGCGCCGGCAGTATTTCAGGACTTGATCAATGAAGTTCTTAGGGAGTTTCAACAGGACTGCGTTATTGTATACCTGGATGATATTCTTATACATTCTAGGGACATTGAGACTCACCACAGTCAAGTCAGAAGGGTTTTGCGCAAACTTCAACATGGCTTGTACTGCAAACTGGAGAAATGTAGTTTTGATCAGTCCCAGACAAACTTTCTTGGTTATGTGATTTCTGGGGAAGGGTTTAAGATGGATCCGGATAAACTCCAGTCCATTTTAGACTGGCCTAAGGGTCTCAAGGCCATTCAGAGGTTTATTGGATTCTCCAATTATTATAGGCGCTTCATTAAGGGTTACTCGTCAATTATTGCTCCTATCACCAATATGACCAGACAGGGGGCTGACACTAAGAATTGGTCTACTGAAGCACTTCTTTCTTTCAAAACCCTCAAAGAACTTTTTGCTTCCGCACCAATTTTAGTTCACCCTGATACTACTCTGCCTTTCCTACTCGAAGTAGACGCCTCAGAGACAGGTGTAGGCGCTATCCTGTCCCAAAGGTTAGGTGTGGATAAACCATTACATCCATGTGTTTTTTTTTCCAAAAAGCTATCTGGCCCGGAGAGCAGATATGACATTGGTGACAGGGAACTACTAGCAGTTATCATGGCTTTAAAGGAATGGAGACATTTATTGGAAGGGACCTTACATCCTGTTACTATTTTGACGGACCACAAGAACTTGTCCTATATTGGGGAGGCCAAGCGATTGTCCTCCAGGCAAGCTCGTTGGTCTTTATTTCTCACCCATTTCAATTACGTACTCACTTACAGACCTGGTTCTAAGAATTCTAAAGCCGATGCTTTGTCTCGCCAATATGAACCTTCTACTGTGTCTGAGCCAGTGTTGTCCTCTATAGTCCCCAAGTGCAATATTATCGCCAACACAAGTCTTAAAATTCATTCTCCACTGCTTGACCGTATCATGAAGTTGCAACATCTGGCACCTAGGCAGACTCCTGTGGCAAGACACTTCGTTCCCCCTGAACTCCAAAGGGAGCTCTTACAGTGTTTCCACGAGAGTAAGGTGGCAGGGCATCCTGGTATTCGCAAGACATATTCCTTAATCTCTAAAGATTTCTGGTGGCCTTCTTTACGAAAGGATATTAAGGATTTCATTGCAGTGTGTGAGATCTGTACTAAGACTAAGCAACCTCATACTCTTCCATGTGGTCTATTACAGCCCTTGGGCATTCCAGAAAGACCATGGTCCTGTTTGGCCATGGACTTTATTGTTGATTTGCCTATTTCTAAAAAACAGACTGTTATTCTCACTGTAGTCGATAGGTTTACTAAGATGGCTCATTTTGTGCCTTTACCTAAACTTCCGACTTCTCCTGAATTGGCGGAAATATTCGCTAAAGAAATTTTTCGTTTACATGGGATACCTTCCGAAATGATTTCTGATAGAGGTTCCCAATTTGTTTCACGTTTCTGGAGATCTTTCTGTTCTCAATTGGGCATCAAATTGAATTTTTCTTCTGCTTATCACCCTCAGTCTAACGGAGCTGCTGAACGTACCAATCAAAAAATTGAACAATATTTGCGTTGTTTTGTCTCCGAACATCAGGACGATTGGGTCGGTTTGATTCCTTGGGCAGAGTTCGCACACAATAATCTTGTTTGTGATTCCACTCGTTCTAGCCCCTTTTTCATGAATTATGGCTTTCATCCTTCCATTCTTCCCTCGGTCTCTCCACCCAAAGGGTACCGTCGATTGATGTTCATGTTGCCAATCTGAGGAAGTTGTGGGATCAGACTCGACAAATTCTCCTACATAATTCCATGTTGTTCAAGAAACACGCTGATAAACGCAGAAGGGCGGCTCCTGTTTTTGTTCCTGGTGATAGGGTATGGTTGAGCACAAAAAACATTTGTTTAAAGGTTCCTTCTATGAAGTTCGCGCCTCGTTACATTGGCCCTTACAGGGTCCTGGCTCGTATTAACCCAGTTGCGTATCGTCTAGTACTTCCATCTGCCTTACGCATCCCTGACTCTTTTCATGTTTCCTTGCTGAAACCGTTAATTTGCAACAGATTTTCCTCCACTGTTTCCTCTCCCCGTCCTGTTCAGGTTGAGGGCCAGGAGGAGTACGAGATCAACTCCATCATCGATTCTCGAATTTCTCGAGGGAGGTTACAGTATCTTGTCGACTGGAAGGGATATGGTCCTGAGGAGAGGACTTGGGTACCTCAGGAGGATGTTCATGCTCCTCACCTCCGCAGGGCTTTTCACTCCCGCTTTCCATCTCGTCCCGGATGCTTCCGCCCGGTGGGCGTTTCTGAGGGGGGGGGTACTGTCAGGGTACCTGTAGTCTCTACCTCTGATTAGAGGAGAGACTTAGACGTTTTCCCATTCAGAAGGGCTGTTTCCTCCGTTCCTCGCGGTCCCTCCGGTCGGTTACACGCCGGCCGCGAGGGATCCACGCCCTTTTATGACGTGACGCTCAGTAGCCGACGTCATGACGCCAAGCCGGCTCGACCTGTCACTCAAACCCTGAACACGAACCAGGACTCGTCGGGGGTGTGATTACCTCCTAGAACCGGGGTATTTAATAGAGCTTGCCGCATTTGCTCATTGCCCTGTCGTGGTTCTAGCCAGTCTAGTCACTCAGTGCTCTTGTATGTCTATTGTCTCTTTGGTTCTGACCCGGCTTGTTTGTATCACTCTGCTTATCTCTGTTATCCTTTGACCCCGCTTGTCTCTCGCTTACCTGTCTTCTCATTCCCTCGACCTCGGCTTGCCTCTGACCATTCTCTACTTACTCCTTACGTTAAGTCCGGCCATTCTAAGGTCCGGTATACGTACCTACTACACTTTGTACTCTGCGTGTTGGATCCCTGTCCCGATCCTGACAGTTTGTCCCCAAGTTATACTGGTTAAAATAATATACGTTTTATGTATGTACGATGTTAACTCACAAAGTTATAAAAATTTATAAAAAGTGTAACTTTTCAGCTTGGAGATAATTGAGTAGATACAGTAATTGACTCAATTATCTCCTAAGCAGAGGGGAGGAATATGCTGGGTGTGTTTATATTGTCCCATTGTGTCTGATTGGCTGCTGTACTTGCATTGTATGTGTCGTAATGTGTTTATTGGTTGTTCTGCAAAACCCTGTGGGCAGTACTATGTTTTGTGGATTGTGAATAAAAGAGGCTGTATGTGCCAGTACAGGGAGTTCCTGTTTTTATCCTCAAAGTGAAGTGTCGTCTCATTCTTGGGGGAGGATTTATTGCATGCTGTTCCAGTTTGACTGCTAGGAGTACAAACCTATTCGTATGGTTCCTATTCAACTGTCTATAGCATTCAGAGGCTTAAGAGGATTTATATGCTTCTCAGATTCGGTGATTGTGGTGTCTGGCAGAGTGCTTGGAGTCCTCAGGAAACGCTAGGAGCATCCTTCAACGGAGGTACCCAGTCGGGGTGCCAGGCGATCCATTTCATTGGTGGCAGCGGTGGGATGGCGTCCTGGTGTGAGAGGAACAACACCATGGAGACACAGGAATTATTATGGAGCGGCATAGAACCAGCGAGTCCCTGGACAGTTTAACTGGAGATTACAGAGCATCTTGGCCACACTGGATAAGCCGAAAGCAGAGGCATCCAGGTTGGCATGCAGAGAGGACGCCCGACAGGGGATGTGGGAAGAAACCCTGGAGCGAAGTGAGCCTCTTCCCAACAAGGAGTTCCTGCTTAACCCTCAAAGTGAAGTGTCGTCTCATTATTGTGGGAGGATTTATTGTATGCTGTTCCAGTTTGACTGCTAGGAGTGTAAACCTATTCGTATGGTTTTTCCTATTCGGCTGTTTACAGCATTCATATGCTTGAGAGCATTCATATGCTTCTCCGGTTCGGTGATTGTGGTGTCTGCCAGAGTGCTTGGAGTCCTCAGGAAATGCTAGGAGCATCCTTCAATGGAGGTACCCAGTCGGGGTGCCAGGCGATCCGTTACAGCCTCTATCTTGGCTGGCTCTGGTCACTGTTTTCCACACCCCACTCGATGACCCAGGTACTGGACCTCGGACATTCCAAAATGGCATTTCTCTGGCTTCAGGGTCAGGCCAGCGGCCCGAATGATCCAGAACCATTCCTACATGAGCTAAGTGGTCCTCCCAGGGCTCACTGTGGATCGCTATGTCATCCAGGTATGCACAAGCAAAATCCTGGAAGCCATCAAGGAGTCTATCCACCAAGCGCTGTAATGTAGCATTTTTCATCCCGAACGGCATAACCTTAAAGTGGTACAAGCCGAACGGGGTGACAAATGCCGACTTGTGGATAACCTCCCTGGCCAGGGGAATTTTCCAGTAACCTTTGCAGAGGTCAATGGTAGTTAGATAGTTTCCCCTGGCTATACAATTGAGTAGCTCACCTACCGTGGGCATCGGGTAGGCATCTGTCACGGTCTTGTCATTGAGTTTCTGATAGTCTACACAAAACAGGGTAGTGCCGTCTTTGGTACCAAAACTACTGGAGAGGCCCAGGTACTATCAGAAGACTCAATGACCCCTAGTCTGAGTATCTTGTCTATCTCTTTTTTCATCTCGGCTTCTGGGATACGATAAGGAGCCTGTCTTAGGGGTTGCTGTCCCGGGGTGTCTACCTGGTGAGTAGCGAGGCTGGCATAACCGGGTTCTTGGGAAAAGGTAGAGCGTTTCTCTTGCAATAATCTGCTTAGCTGCTCCCTCTCTACTGGGTTAAGTCTATCCCCTATCTGTACTTGCTCCACTAAGTCAGGATGGGAGCTCCGTTCTAATAGATTGGGTATAGGGAAGTTATCAGGGTCCTTGTGAGCAGGACTACATATGGCTGCTACCTCTTCCTGTCTCTCAAGACTCTCCTTGAGCATATTGACATGGAAGATTTTCCACAGGTTCTCATGGCGGCAGCTAGCAATTACATATGTGGTGTCCCCTCACTTCTCCACTACTTGGTAGGGTCCCTGCCAGGCTGCTTGCAACTTGTCTGACTTAACTAGCTTGAGTAACTTTTTGCCCTATATAGAAACTCCTTCTCCGGGCCCCCCTGTCATACCATACTTTCACCTCTGAGCCATCTGGAGGTTAATCTGGACCGACCTGGCTAATTGCTCCATACGGTCCCGAAAGCTCCAGCACGTATGGCACGATGGGGACTCCGGCATTCTCAGTCTCTCCCTCACAGTGCTTCCGGATCAAGTGCAGGGGTCCCCAAACCTTGCGTCCGTAGAGCAACTTGAAAGGAGAGAACCTGGTCGTTTCCTGGGGCACCTCCCGATAAGCAAACAGGAGATGCGGTAGGAATGGCTCCCAGTCTCTATTTTACTAGATGAAAGTTTTTAACATCTGATTGAGGGTTCCATTGAGCCTCTCACAGAGCCCATTAGTCTGTGGGTGGTAGGGGGAGATGAGCAGGGATTTTATTTTGCTGTGTGAGTTCAGCGGTAAATTGGGTGCCTCTGTCGGATAGGATTACCTTAGGGAATCCCACCCGAGAGAACACCTGAACTAGCGAGTAGCGAGTCGCATAGTCCACCACGGTAAGGATATACCTTTTGCCGGATGGACTAGGAGTGGCCAGTGGCCCCACTAAATCGATGGCAACCCGGCTGAATGGCTCCTCCATAATGGGCATATTCACCAGATGCGCCTTAGGGTGGTCTCCCCTCTTCCCCACCCGCTGACAGACATCATAGGTATTACAATATACCCTCACGTCCGCATGCACCCCCAGCCAGAAGAAGGCATGGGTGATGCGGTGGAGGGTACAAGTCACGGCTACCTGGCCAGCTAAGGGAATGTCATGGCCCACCCGGAGGATCTCCCGTCTATATTTGTGGGGAATGACTAGTTGCCATCTACGATAGAACCTTCTTTTCAGTATGCCTATATAATCTGCCTCGTTCCCACACAAATCCCCCAGTCTGCCCTTTCCCTATACTTTTGGAGGGTCGGGTTTGTTTTGTTCTCAGTTTCAAAAGCTGCGGGGGTGTCCCAGGGAACAGGGGGGTTGGGGAACGGTCACAGTCTGGGTTGGTCTTACCTGAGTCTCCCGCACTGGTGAAGGGTCTTGTTGTGTCCTTGCTTGTGCCCGGGTGGTCACAGGATGAGCCTTAGTGTTGCAAGAGGGGGCATAGGCTGAAGTCATTGGACCTAGGTCGTTGCCCAACAGGACCTCGGCTGGCAGATTATCCATTATTCCCACATTCACAATTCCTTTCCCCGCTTCCCAATCCAAATGCACCTTAGCGGTAGGTAATTTGTATACATCCCCCCCGGCCACTCGGACGGACACAGTGTGTCCTGAACCTTTTATGCTCGGGGACTAGGCGACTCTGGACCAGGGTGATGGTAGCGCCTGTGTCCCTGAGTACCTGAGCGGTGCGACCCTCCAACCATACTTCTTGTCTGTGATGCTGGCGGTTGTCGGCAGCTGCATACACAGGGTCAGCTTCGTGTAGTGGCCCCAGGTATTCCTCAACAGGGGTCTCTCTGTCCTCAAAAAGCACCCGGGCTGGTCGGGGAGATCCGGACGAGGTAGAGTTGTAGTTTCTGGAAGAGTAGCTGTTGTTGAGGGGGCAACTGGCTATGAGGTGCCCTGGTTGCTTGCACTTGAAGCAAGTAGTTCGTGGGTTGTTGTTGGGTGGTCCCATGTATCAGGTAGGTCCTGCTGGTACCGGAGATCGAAAGTCATTTTGAGTTGTCGGTCTGTAATTTTCTCGGATTTCCATTCGGCTTACCGGTCGGAGATTTAGGGATTCCTGCAATCGTGAGTCCTGATGCTCGTCAGCCAATTTTGCTGCCTCGTTGAGGGTGGCTGGTTTCCTGTCTTTGAGCCATTCCCTCTCTTTCTGTTCTGTGCCATCGGAAAAGTGTTCCAACAGAAATAGTTCCAGTATCTCTGAAGCGGTTACTGCCTGGCATCCATTGATCCAATGTGTGGCAGCCCTCCGCATCCTGTGCGCCCATTCGGTATGTGTATAGTTCGGTTTCTTTTTCGTATTCTAAAATTGCCTGCGATACATGTCGGGGGTAACAGCATAACGTCTCAGTAGGGTATCTTTAATTACCGCATATTGGGTCACTTCCTGTAGTGAGTGTCCAGAATGCGTCCAAGGCTTGTCCCGATAATTTCCTGGCCAGTATGGTGGGCCATTCTTCACTTGGAATCTGGTGGAGTGCGCATTACCTCTCAAAATCTGTTAATAATTTGTTGATTCCCATCTCACTCTCTAGGAAGGGCTTGAATGCTGCAAATGGAATTTTTCGCCTCCCAGTGGTCTCTAAAGGGGTGGTTGTCATGGGCCCATGACGAGCGGTGATTACGCTGAGCTCGTGTGCTCTAGTCTTTTGTATGTCTGCCTCTGCCATCAGCTGCTATATCAGTTCCATAGAGGAGTTTGGCCCGTATAGTGAAAGCCTTTCCCGGACAATCCTCGTTTTTTCGTGGCCAGCCATTACTGGGGTCTCTGCCATGGTGAAGCTCTGGTCCAGCTCTGTTAACTCCGCGATCAGCTCCCTCCTAGGGCGATTGTGTTACGACTCCTGGCCCACCGCATGGCGCCTCTGTGCCCGGCAGGACCACGACGATAAAGCGAGCTACCCTGCTCGTCGGCGAGCCGGGAACAGCTCCTCCGCATCTTCTGGGCAATGTGCCCAAACCAAAGATGGCGCCGACCATGCGGTCGCATCCATCAAAGGCTCCGCCCCTAAAAGGATGTGCGCGTGATGTCACGACGCCAGCGCACGCGCACGTTCTGGGGTCAGAGGTCACCCTCTGACCAATCAGAGCCCAGAGAGGAAAAAAGTCATCCTGGAATACATAAAACTCGCTCTGCTATCTCCAGGAAGTTTTGGTGGCCTACCCTTAGAAGCGACATTAAAGACTATGTAGGGGCATGTCAAATATGTGCTGTTTCCAAAACATCCCACAAATCTCCTCCTCGGTTGGTACAGCCATTCCCAATACCTAACGCTCCATGGACCCATTTAGCCATGGATTTCATTGTGCAACTCCCCAGTTCTAATGGGTATAACACCATCCTTATGGTTGTAGATAGATTCTCCAAGATGGCACATGCCCTGTTGACTCATGGGCACCTTGACTCATGGGCACCTTGCCCTGTTGTGGTTTCCTGTTCCTGGTTCCCGAGAGTGCGTTTATCCTTGTGATTCTGATTTTCTGGTATTTTAACCTTGGCTATTCCTTGTTATTCCGATTTCTGGTTTCCCTGACTTGGCTTGTTAAAACAGTATTTGTGTATTTCTGGCTTCCTTGACTAGCAGTCGTGACATTACAGGGTGGAGTATATGGACCACAGGTTAGATTAGTTTGGCCAAGCGTTCCAGACCTTGCTCCAGAGAACTGCTTATCTGGAAGCACCTCTGGTACCACCGGTAGCTCCACCACCTGTACCTGCACCTGTGGCATATAAACCTCCATCCATAACCCTTTCACCTCCTCCTCGTTTCGGAGGTGATTCTAAGGATTTCAGAGGTTTTCTAAACCAGATTGAATATCATTTTGAAGCTTCCCCCGGTTCCTTCCCTACAGATAGATCAAAGATTGGCTATTTTATGGACCAATTAACAGGGAAGGCTTTAACCTGGGCTAATCCCTTATGGGAGAGTGGGAATCCAGTTGCTTGGGATTATAATGTATTCTTAACGGCTTTTAAAGCTACCTTTGAGCCTAAGGGGAGAGAGAAAAATGCTGCTAGAGCCTTAATGAGAATAAAGCAAGGAACCCGCTCCATAGTCGATTACGCCATAGAGTTCAGGACATTAGCATCTGAGGTGGACTGGACTAACAGTGGTCTGGTGGCTGCGTTTGCTGAAGGGTTGGCTGAAAATATACAGGATGAGACCGCAGCCAGAGACCTTCCGGTAAATCTTAACGATTATTTTACCTATATGATTGATATTGGCGACAGACTCCGGGAGAGGGAGAAAAATAAACAGCGTACTAGACGTACCAACTTGTCTATAGCTCCTCGTTTCTCTAACCCAGTAATTGTTAATCCTGCTCCACCTTCAGTGGTTAAACCCATGCAATTGGGCATTGCTAAACTCACTGAGGCAGAAAGACAATACAGACGCAATGAGGGGTTGTGTCTATATTGTGGTAAGAGGGGACATCTAAGGCTCGCATGTCTGGCTCGGCCAGAAAACCCGCGCACCTAAGGCACGTTCGGGGACTGACCTTAGGTGTGATGTATATGTCCCCTAAATTGACCGCTTCCTTATAAAGATCACCCTGTCTTGTAAGAATACCACTGTTCAGTGTGAGGCCATGATTGACTCATGGGCAGCGGAGAATTTTCTTCATAAGGAATTCTCTGCCAAACATCTCCTGCCTTTATGGCAGAAAGATAGACCAATAGCAGTAGAGGCTATCGATGGGAGACCTCTTACCCAGCCTCTCATCATGCACGAAACCCTGCCGATCACTGTCTCAGTAGGCATCTTACATTCAGAAGAGATGATTTTTCAGGTTATATCTTCCCCTACATGTCCTATAATACTCGGTTTTCCTTGGTTCCAGAAACACAATCCACGTTTAGATTGGGTTGAAGGAGAGATAGTGAGTTGGGGAGAGAGTTGCAGAGGTCATTGTTTACAACAAATGCCACAATGAGTTGGTACCATCAATGTGCCCATAGCGCCTCCCTTAACCACAAAAATCCCACCGCAGTATTTTGATTTAAAGGAAGTATTCAACAAGGTTCAGTAGACCCTATGACTGTGCCATACATTTGTTACCAGGCACTATGCCTCCTAAAGGAGGAGTTTATGCACTGTCTCCTCAAGAAACTCTTTGCTTAGAGGAGTACATTAAAGATGCTTTAAGAAAGGGTCACATACGTAGATCTCCTTCACCTGCTGTGGCTGGGTTCTTCTTCGTCTCCAAAAAGGAGACCTAGGCCCCTGCATTGATTATAAGGGTCTGAATAAAATAACGATTAAAAACGCCTACCCCATTGTGGCAAAACCGACCTCACCACGTTTCCATGGAGGGGGCTGCTTGCCCGCCTCTTGCCTTTGGACTATGGACCCGACTTTATGTGAATGTGTTAACCCAGATAGCTATGCCATGGAGCCCATTCGTGTAGTTAAAGACTTCGGCTCCATGGCAATTGAACTGTGTGAATAGGATCTGAGCGCTATTTGGTAGTTTTGTGCGCTCAGATCCCAGGTATCTGGGGATATGTGACATGTCTGTGTTTTATGTATAAAATGTGACTTTGTGTATTTTATAGTATTTTAATGCTTTGTGCTCACCATGTGCATAATAGAGTATTGTCTCTGTCCTAGGAGATAATTGAATTACTTCTCAATTATCTCCAGGATAGAAGACTCTGAAACCGGTCTGGGCCAGATAGCCATGTGCCAGCCAGGGCCCAAAAGATATTTTGCTAACTTCTGAACCCCTAGTCTGATTCATGTCATTTCTTGATATGTTGTTCCCCTGAATGGATTGATTGTGAATATGTAATTTTTATGTGAATTGGATGTATGGTTTTAGAGTTATTAAAGTTGGGTAAAAAGTATGTTTTAAAATGTATGTATAATTGGATTACCTCCCAGGCTAAGGGGAGGATATCTGTGGGATGTAACCATTGTGTGATTGATGTATTGTAAATCCCTCCCTTGCATGGGAGAATCCTTTATAAGACAGTGTGTGAATAAATCTAGAGTTCCTGTTTTAACCCTCAAAGTGAAGTGTCGTCTCATTCTGGGGGGAGGATTTATTGTATGCTGTTCCAGTTTGACTGCTAGGAGTATAAACCTATTCGTATGGTTTCCTATTCAACTGTCTACAGCATTCATATGCTTGAGAGGGTTTATATGCTTCTTCGGTCCGGTGATTGTGGTGTCTTCCAGAGTGCTTGGAGTCTTCAGGAAACGCTAGGAGCATCCTTTAACGGAGGTACCCAGTCGGGGTGCCAGGCGATCCGTTACACCCATTCCCCTTATTTCTGAGCTATTTGACAGGTTGAAAGGTGCCCGAGTATTCACTAAACTCGACCTAAGGAGTGCATACAACCTAGTTAGAATTAAGGAAGGACATGAGTGGAAGACAGCGTTTTATACAAGAATGGGACATTATGAATGTAACGGATCGCCTGGCACCCCGACTTGGTACCTCCGTTAATGGATGCTCCTAGCGCTTCCTGAGGACTCCAAGCACTCTGGCAGACACCACAATCACCGAATCCGAGAAACCTTTTAATTCTCCCAAGCATATGAATGCTGTAGACCATTGAATAGGAACCATACGAATAGGCTTGTACTCCTAGCAGTCAACTGGAACAGCATGCAATAAATCCTTCCCCCAATAATGAGACGATACATCACTTTGAGGGTAAAACAGGAACTCTGGACTGGCTCATCCAGCCCGGCTTTTATTCACAAACAGGTACATACAGGACACTCCCAGGGGGAGGATGAAATTGACCAATCACATGGATGTACCTCCCACACCTTTCCTCCCCTTAGATTAACACTTAATCCAATTATATAGTACACATTTTTCCCCAATTCCTGGATGTACCCCAAATACATATGATACACCCCTAAAACAGATATCCCCTGATAGCCCTGATCTGGGTGAGCAACATACTCAAAAATCACCCAGATCGGACCAGGGGTTCGGGAGTTATGAGCAGGCAAAGTTTTGACCGACCGCATGGGTAAAGTATCCGAAAACAGTTCCATGCATTTTGGCCCTGCGGTCGGTCACAAACAAGGGAATGAAAACAGGCGAATTGCCTGTGTTATAGAGCCTGGAGAGGGTTTGAATGAATTCCCTTGTTTGAGGGGTTCTTTCTACCGAACGGCGGGCCATTCGGTAGTTTCTATACGAAATCCTGGAAGTCTGGAGGTCTCAGCGGTGTTTGCCTAGTCGAGTGTCCGATTTTAGTTCCAGACGCTCGACGGCAAAACACCGCTGTTCGGTAGTTTAAGATGGCCGCCGCCACGTGTTCGGCTCCCGAATGGCGGCCACCCAGAGGACACAGACCACACTGCACTGATTGCCAATTACCTGTTTGCAACATTGTTGCAAACGGTAATTGGAGGCACACTCATTCCTGGGTGGTCTGGTTGTTCGGTAGTTTCACTCAATATACTGAATGGAGTGATTCTACCGAACAATCAGATGAATGCTGCATACAAATCACCCAGGATAAACTTAACACATCTATAAATACATATATAATATTACAGGCAGTACACTCGAATATGCTTCACAGTCTTAAAGGGACAGTAGTCCCAAAAGTCCCAATATGTCCATAGATGCTGTTAAAAGGGCCAGTAGCAGCAATATACAGTACAATATGCCCAAAATAACCCAGGGGCCATAGTCAGTAGGTAGGAGGCTAGCAAACAGGCTTCTCCAGGGCCCAGTGGCGAGGTTGGTTTCGCCACAATGAATATCTGGTTATGCCGTTTGGCTTGTGCAACACCCCAGCGGTATTTCAGGATTTTATAAACTATGTCCTTAGAGATTACCTCCACATGTTCGTACTAGTGTATCTAGATGACATTCTTATCTATTCCCCAGACCTAGAAACACATCACGAACATGTGAGAATCGTATTAAAGACCTTGTTAGAGAACGGCTTATATTGTAAGCTTGAAAAATGCCAATTTGACCAGACTGAGATACAGTTCCTTGGATATGTCATTTCCCCTTCTAGCTTCAAAATGGATCCACGCAAACTGGAGGCAGTATTACAATGGCCGTTACCTAAAGGTCTTAAGGCTACACAGCGTTTTGTAGGATTTGCTAATTATTACCGCAAATTCATTAAGGGTTTCTCATCGGTAATCGCTCCTATTACCAATCTTACCAAAAAGGAGCAAATTGCAATTCATGGCCCAAGGAAGCAAAGGAAGCATTCGAGAAGTTAAAATCTTTATTTGCTTCAGCATCCATCCTGACGCACCCCGACCCGACCAAACCTTTTATTTTAGAAGTAGATGCGTCAGAAACGGGAGTACGATCCATTCTGTCTCAAAGAGAAAGTCAAGAACTTGGCTTATATTGGGGATGCAAAGAGACTGTCCTCCCGACAGGCTAGATGGTCAGTCATTATTCCTCTCCTGATTATATTTTGTCATTACTTACAGAACACCAAGGCAGATGCGCTGTCTAGACAGTTTGAGACAGATGACATTCCTGAACAAGAGGTATTCCCAATCGTACCTCCAGAATGTCTTATTTCTGCTACGTTTTCCAAAGTGTCTTCTCCACTTTTCTGTGCCAAACTCAGGCACCCTTGGAGAAACCTCCGGACAAACTGTACATCTCTCCATCATTAAGGAAAAAAGTCATCCTGGAATACATAAAACTCTCTCTGCTATCTCCAGGAAGTTTTGGTGGCCTACCCTTAGAAGCGACATTAAAGACTATGTAGGGGCATGTCAAATATGTGCTGTTTCCAAAACATCCCACAAATCTCCTCCTCGGTTGGTACAGCCACTCCCAATACCTAACGCTCCATGGACCCATTTAGCCATGGATTTCATTGTGGAACTCCCCAGTTCTAATGGGTATAGCACCATCCTTATGGTTGTAGATAGATTCTCCAAGATGGCACATTTTACACCTCTTAAAAAATTGCCGTCTACGCAAGATCTTGTCCAAATATTCATGAAAGATATCTTTCGATTACATGGAGTACCAAAAAACATTGTTTCTGACAGAGGTACCCAATTTATCTCCAGGTTCTGGCGTGCCTTCTGTAAACAATTGTATAGCTTTTTTTTCCTCTTTGTACCACCTTCAGATTAACAGCAAAGAGATCCAATCAATCTTTAGAATCCTATTTGCGTTGCTTTATTGATGCCAATCAGTACGAACTCTTACCCATGGCTGAATTCGCCAGAAATAATGCGACTCATGAATCTTCCAATTATAGTCCATTTTTTGTAAATCAAGGTTATCACTGTTTTGCCATCTGAATTTTCAAACACTGATATCCCGGCTTTGAATGCCCGTTTAACTTCTCTCCATGACACTTGGGATTCTGTTCATTTGGCACTACAGAGTGCCTCAAAACGTGCTGAAAAATCCAAGCTGACAAGAGACGGGGTGCCAATCCTGTCTATCAAGTAGGGGACAGAGTTTGGTTATCCACACGTCAAACTTGCTCCTCGATACATAGGTCCATTTCGTGTCCTACGCGGTATAAACCCTGTGACTTATTCCTTGGCACTCCCTGCGCATATGAGGATTGCTAATTCTTTCCATGTGTCATTGCTTAAACCCCTCACTTGCAATCGATACACAAAAATGGTTGTTCCTCCTCCCCCCTTGGTCGTAGGTGATCAAGAGGAGTATGAAGTCCGATCTATATTAGACTCCAAGTTCTCTAGAGGTGTTCTTGTAACAAAATTCTATCTTATGCCTGGGCATATTTACTGCTACCGGCCCTTTAAGAGCTAACTGGGCACATATACAGGAACAGAGACCGTGGATTATAAAGACATATTGTGCATCCAGCCAAATACATCAAAACTGGATATAATTGTATGTGCTTACCTGTTTCGTGGGGATTATTCTTTATAACAGTTCGTGTCTTTGAAAACAATCGCTTAATTGTGAGGCCCAGACGGTATGGATCCAGCATTCATCATACGAATGCAAACTACCGAACACCGGACCACCCTGCTACCTAATTAAGTGGTAATTTACCTCCCTGATCGGCACATCCAGCTCATATGGGAAACGCACGAACGCTTTGTTTCAGTTCCTGGGTGGCCGCCATTTCGGGACTTTTACACGTGTTTGCGGCCATCTTAACTCCCGAACAGCGGTGTTTTGCCGTCGAGTGTCTGGAACTAAAATCGGACACTCAAGTAGGCGAACACCGCCGAGACCTTCATAACACCGGGAATTCGTGCCAAAACACCCTGCCGTTCGGTAGAAAGACTTAGTAGCATATGGGGATTCTGGCGAACATCGAGTTACGCACGGATGGCAAGCCTTTCGGGACTTTTAAAGCACAAACAAAGACCGACCGGAAGGCCAAAACTCATGGAACTATTTTCGGCCACTTGGTCTGTGCGGTCGGTCAAAACGTTAAAGTCCCATATCTCCCGAACCACTGAACCTAATGAGCTGATTTTTTTATATGTTGGTCCCCCAGAATAGGGCTAATCCCAGATATTTGGGGTACATCCAAAACTTGGGGGAAAATGTGTCTTTGTTAATTGGGTTACAAGCTTATCTGAGGGGAGGAGATGTGTGGGATGTACCTTGTGTTTTATTGGTTGTTGTGTTAATTATGTGGGTGTCTCCCTTGCATGGGCAGAATCACACAAAAGGTACCTGCCATTAAAAGTTAGTTCTTTTTGACCCTTCAAAACGTAGCCATTAAAAGTTAGTTCTTCTTGACCCTTCAAAACGTAGCCTTGTCTCGTTCTTGGAAGGGGATTTACAGCATAGCCACCTTGCTCTTTTAATAGCTATGCCTGACTCTTCACTTGGATCTTGTGGATGGGAATAAGCAACTCCACTACTACACAGCAGCTTGCCGGGAAAAAGGACATCTCCAACGGCTGATACCCTCTCACTACCTGGGTAGCCGTTACAGTTCTGTCTTATCTGGTTGACTGGAAGGGATATGGCCCGGAGGAACGTAGTTGGGTTCCTGCTCCCCGTCTTGTCCGGTCCTTTCACAACCGTTTCCCTCACAACCCGGCTCCTTCCCGCCTGGTGAGCGTTTTGCGAGTGGGGGGTACTGTTAGGGTTCCCGGCCCGCCGCATGGCGTGTCTGTGCCCGACCGGCACGACCACACCGATAAAGTGAGCTTACCTGTTCCTCTGCGTCTTCTGGGCAGTGTGCCCAAACCAAAGATGGCGCTGACCATGCGGTCGCGTTATGACGCCAACGCACGAGCACGTTCTGGGGTCAGAGGTCTCACTCTGACCAATCAGAGCCCAGAGAGGGATATTTAAATCCCTGATTTGCCCCAGTACCTTGCCCTGTCGTGGTTTCCTGTTCCTGGTTCCCGAGAGTGTGTTTATCCTTGTGATTCAGATTTTTCTGGTATTTTGACCTTGGCTATTCCTTGTTATTCCGATTTCTGGTTTCCCTGACTTGGCTTGTTTAAACGGTATTTGCTTATTTCTGGCTTCCTTGACCTCGGGTTTCCATTTGACCATTCTCTGTCCCTAACGTATTAGTCCGGCCATTCTAAGGACCGGTTTAAGTTCTATCCTTTTATTTTCTATGTATATGTTTACATAGTTTCTGCGTGTTGGACCACACTAGCAGTCGTGACAGATTGCTAGCGGTTCCACTTCGGCTCTCCAACATATCCTTTAAAGTGGTGCGTTTCAACTTGTCGTAAGTGTTCTCCATCCACTCTGTGTCTCTCCTAGGAAGTCCAGGACGATCCCGCCGCTGCAGCCAAATGTTACGGTTGTCTCCAGGCTAGCTGAAAGTTGGACGACTTGGATATCCTGGTTCCCGATCTTGGAGAGTGGGAGAGCCGCTCCGATCAGCATACAGCAATAATTCCTGGAAATGTAGAAAATCCCACTAGCTATAAGCAAAGCTAGGATAACACGAATCGAGGCTGCGAGTTGATAAACAAAAAATAGACACGCCTTAGGCCAGAGGACCACCCACCCGGACCTGATGGTGCACAGGACAATACAATGTCACAGCCAATAGGGACAAAGTGCATTTTATGAAACACTCCCCCCTACCCTGGAGAAAATTGATCTCAATGGTTACAGTAACTCAATTATCTCCAGAAAACAGAATAAAAATAAATAACTTTCACATTATAATACTAAAATGTCACATCCAACCCATCCCCAGACAGCTTGAATCTGAGCGCACAAAATATACGAATAGTGCTCAGATCTCACGAATGGTATGTGAAAGCCCCGGCAATAAAGTCTGTCTGTATGGCTTTTGTGTCTTTTTGCCCGAACGGATGGGACAACCAGTACCTCAGCAGGATTCGTGCAAACTTGTGTCCGATAATAGTTCCAGTAGTTTGACGATCAAGTCCTGCTGAGCGTTTGATGACAAAAGATGGCCGCCACCTCGTGTTTGCCATACGAGCGGCGACCACCTTGGGGATAAGTGATTATGTTGCGGTTAACCACAGAAACTGCAGCTTCATGGTGGTTAATTGAAGACACACGCCAGGGTCAGGGTGGTCGTCGGTCGGTAGTTCTTTCAGTCCTTTGTTCGGTACCCTGTTCGACCCTTTGTATACGAACGGTGGCCATCCTGATGCCAGTCAATTAGGCTGCAGTTAACCACAAACCGCAGCTCCTGGGGAGGTTGATTGTCGGCACACTCCTCGAGTAGGGTGGTCAGCCATTCGTCGGTTCATTCAGTGTTTTAAAGGTGAACAGGGTTAATTGGCAGCACACGACAAGGGCCGGGTGGTCGGCTATTTGTGCATACGAATGGATGACAAAGCTTGTTCGTATAAAAGTATCCATGTAAAAACAAAAGTATCTGTATTGTATCAGACAGAGGGGGATCTCTGTAACAGACCCCCCTACACATACACACAGACCCCCCCCCACAGACTGCCCCATACAAACACACAGACTGCCCCTCCCCCCACACACACAGACTGACCACCCCATACACTGACTCCCACTTACCAGCAGCTTCCTGGATGCCTGTGTGCACAGCTGAGCTTCCTCTCCCTGTGTCTCCCCTGCGCTGCTCTCTGTGACCCAGGAGGAAGTCCTCCCAGCACAGTGCACAGTAGCATGTGGGAATCCAGCACAGTGCCCCTTCTGGCAGCATGTGGGAAAACAGCACAGCGCCCCCTCTGGCAGCATGTGGGAATACAGCACAGCGCCCCCTCTGGCAGCATGTGGGAAAACAGCACAGCAACCACTCTGGCAGCATGTGGGAATACAGCACAGCGCCCCCTCTCACAGCATGTGGGAATACAGCACAGCGCCCCCTCTGGCAGCATGTGGGAATACAACACAGCGCCCCCTCTGGCAGCATGTGGGAATACAGCACAGCGCCCGCCCTCTCGCAGCATGTGAGAATACAGCACAGCGCCCCCTCTGGCGGCATGTGGGAATACAGCACACTGCCCCCTCTGGCAGGACGTGGGAATACAGCACAGCGCCCCCTCTGGCAGCGCGTGGGAATACAGCACAGCGCCCCCTCTGGCAGCATGTGGGAAAACTGCACAGCGCCCCTTCTGGCAGCATGTGGGAAAACAGCACAGTGCCCCCTCTGGCAGCATGTGGGAAAACTGCACATTGCCCCCTCTGGCAGCATGTGGGAAAACTGCACAGTGCCCCCTCTGGCAGCATGTGGGAATACAGCACAGTGCCCCCTCTGGCCGCATGTGGGAACTTCCATACTTGGATGGAGAGAAAGATGCACTGTCTACAGTGCAGAGAGTCCGGAGGGCCCATCAGGCAAGTGGGAATCAGTGGTGGGAACTGAAAGCTTCCAGCTTGTGAATGGAGACTCAGTGCTCCCACCTTCAATTTCAATTGAGGGGGCACTGCATGATGTGGGGTGCACTGCATGATGTAGGGGGGCACTGCATGATGTAGGGGGGCACTGCATGATGTGGGGTGCACTGCATGATGTGGGGTGCACTGCATGATGTGAAATGGACACTGCATGATGTGGGGGGGGGGGCACTGCATGATGTGGGCGGGCACTGCATGATCTGGAAGACTACAGGGAACTATACAATTACCGTATATACTCGAGTATAAGTCGAGTTTTTCTGCACATTTTTTGTGCTGAAAAACCTCAACTCGACTTATACTCGAGTCAATGTCTGTATTATGGCAACTTACATTGCCATAATACAGACAGGGGGCTGTGTAGGAGGGGGGCTGGCAGAGAGCATTTACTTACCTCTCCTGCAGCTCCTGTCAGCTCCCTTCTCCTCTGCGCCGGTCCGGTCAGCTCCCCTGTCAGCTCCCAGTGTAAGTCTTGCGAGAGCTGCGGGGTCATAGTGCGGCCGCGAGACTTACACTGGGACTTGCAGAGGGAGCTGACCGGACCAGCGCGGAGGAGAAGGGAGCTGACAGGAGCTGCAGGAGAGGTAAGTAAGAGCTTCCTGCCAGCACCCCTCCACTCAATTGCCAATGCCACTGGACCACCAGGGAGTGAGAGCCCCCCTCCCAGCCATGTATCAAGCACGGAGGGGGGGACGAAAAAATATATAAATAATAATAATATATAAAAAATAATAATAAAATAAAAAATAATATAACAAAAAAAATTATTCAAATAATTAAAAAAAAATTATAATAAAAATGCCCACCCCCCACCAAGGCTCTGCAACACACACACACACACTGCACTCATACACACACACACATTGCACTCATACACACACACTGCATTCATACACACACACTGCACTCATACACACACACTGCATTCATACACACACTGCATTCATACACACACTGCACTCATATACACACACTGCACTCACACACACACTGCATTCATACACACACTGCACTCATACACACACACTGCATTCATACACACACTGCATTCATACATACACACACTGCACTCATACACACACTGCATTCACACACACACACACTGCATTCATTATACACACACACTGTAAGTAAATATTCAATTAATATAATTTTTTTAGGATCTAATTTTATTTAGAAATTTACCAGTAGCTGCTGCATTTCCCACCCTAGTCTTATACTCAAGTCAATAAGTTTTCCCAGTTTTTTGGAGTAAAATTAGGGGCCTCGGCTTATATTCGGGTCAGCTTATACTCGAGTATATACGTTAATCCCTGGGATACACAATGTTGGAGAGACAGTCCCTATTTTCCTGTCCTGTTCTGGAGACCTGTTTTTTTTTTCTGGTGTCTCCATCTAAGGAGACAGGACTGTGCTAAAGTGACCTCGTCACTGGTATTTGGAAGGGCCTATTTGCCAGCCTCCTGCCATGTGACTATGGCCCCTGGGATGTATTGTCCTTTAAGGAACTGAGTTGGGGCTTATGGACTTATATTATACTGTTACTGACCCTTTAAGAACTGTATTTGGGCATAATGGATTTTTATAATGCTGTTTCTGGCCCTTTAATTACTTTGGAGCAGTGTTGCAACTTTAAATTGGCACTTCGGATACAGCCGAAGTAGTCGAAGTGGCCGCCATTCGACAAACGAACACGTAGCGGCAGCCATTTTTGTTCATTCGAACGAGGTCAGCGGTATGTGTAGCCAAATCCATGGAACTGAAATCGGCTGCACATTTCAACGAACACCGCTGACCCTTACCTTCTCCTGCACCGAGTTTTCAGCCACAGAGACTAAGTCTCGTTCGAAGATTCGAAGGCACGTTCGAATGGGTCATTTTTGCAGTGTGAAATTGACCGACCGCACAGCCCAAATCTATGGAATTGTTTTGGGCAGGAAAATGTGCCTGCGGTCGGCCAAAAGTGATTTATATCTATCTCCCGAACAGCTGAACGGATTCGAATGATTTTTGGGTATGTTTGTATTTGAAATATGCTGATTAATAATATGTGATTTATTAATATTGGATGTATGGTTTTAGAGTTATGAAAGTGATACCGGAGAAACTGACGGAAGCCAAGCACAGAGAGATGGACACAGGTTTCTTCAGGAAGGAAGAGATTCTTTATTGGATCACCGATCGGGACTCAGAGGGACTAGCGTCACCAAAATACAGCAAAATCTGAGCCCCGGACAATAGTGCAGGCTCCTTATATAGGCATATAACTCCTCCCATATTAAGCTCCACCCGCACATTCTCTTGACCAATCAACACAACTAAGAATTAACTTCCTGTTTGACCGCATGGCTTGTCCAGCACAATGTAGGAGGGGGAATACTATATCCTGTATTCTTGCACATGCTCCGTACACTACTGATCGTATCTTGCCTCGTGCAACCAACTGATCGATACGTCAGCATATGCACGTACACATGCCACGTGGTAATCTCGGCCTACTAAATTTATTTTTACCGAGATTCCACCACATTCCCCCCTTTGATGCCTCTTGATATTTTACAATTACTTGAGGCATCACATAACCTTAGTTTTGTTTACACCGCAAGTTACTTTGAACCAGACCAGACTTATCTTATGATGTGAATCTTCAACATTCATCTTCTTGCATTGGTTCTCCCTGATCTAGAGCCTTATACTTATATATCGCCATTATCTGTGCAGCAGCCTTCCTCTCTGCTATACTTCCTATCAGGCTTTGCACAGACCTAACTACTAAGGGTATAAGACACGGTAGGAGTAGACACAACAGTAAAATCAGTAGGACTCCACCTACCACTGCCTTAAGCCCTCCAAACCACTCATACCAGCTACCAAACCAACTACTTGGATTGTACCCTTTCCATACCTGAGTAGGCACATGCGCTAGTTTAACCATATGGCTAGTAAGCTCAGCTATTGCTTGCCCTTCGTCGTCTATTTGAAGACAGCAATTGCTTAGGTTAAACTTCCCACATACACCTCCCTCTACTGCCAAAAGGTAATCCAAGGCTAATCTATTCTGGTATACTGCTGTCCTCATCCTGGTGTTATGCTTCGCTAGAAGATTGAGCGCCTGTGATGTTTCATTTGTGATAATCTCAACCACCGCCTGTAATCTTATAATACGGTTGAGCATATAAATAGGGGTTCTATAACCAAAGGTACCATCCTCAGCCCACGTGGCTGGCCCATAATAGTCTATGATACGCTGGGGAGGCCATTCATTATCTTCCCAGGTGCCTATCTCTATGGGTCCCCTTTTCTTCCTATGATTCACATCATACACTTTAACACCTAAAGTCTCACCTGTTTCAATCGGTAACAAGAAGAAGGATGGTTTGAGCATACCCAACACACATGCCCCTTCCCAGTCCTGTGGCAGCTCCGAATAGGCTTTCTTACCACAGATCCAGTACAAATTTGCTGGGGCTCTCCAGGTTGATGTGATGGATAGATCAAACCACACGTCCTTTAAATTGGCGTATCTAGCAAACGGGTTTGATGGTTCTGAGACATTTGAAGCCGACCACCAAGTTGTATTCTTTGTATCATCATCATAAGCTTTTTGCCCTAGACAAGTTAATTCTCCTACAGAAGTATTATACATTATTCCTTTTCTTGCTATGCAAACATAACCTATGATGGAGGTCTTTAATCTCCACTCAGATTTACCTCTAACACTCATATGATAATCGGCTTGTGTAGATATTAATTGGTCAACTGCCTCAGAACCGGACATTACCTCCTTTGCTTCCCAAGGCCATTGGTCTCCCATGTTAGTACCTCCACACACATAGCAGTTGGTAACATTAAGACTACCGGCAATACTTTCAGCTAGATCAATGAACAGGTTTTTAGCGTTATGGGGGATCTTATTATCTATACTCATCTCTTCGTAAAAGGAATGGTATACTTGATGAGTCTGGGAGGATACCGTATCAGTCTCTATCCCTATAAACAATAATGTCCCAGGATCTAAACCCGTCCCGTATATCTGAAACCCAAATAAATTTCCATACTTATCTAAGAACTTGTCGGGGTTATTAATGAGTATATGGACTGGGTTGCATTCCATAGACTTACAATAAGGGCTAGTCGGCAACTTAGTCACTATCATGTCTTTGTCTACTGTCTGTCCCCAAGTCGCCCACCCCACACAAGACCAATATGGACAAAAGTTATAGTCTTTATTTGGGCATCTAGGACTTACATATTTATTTTTGCTACTGGGACAAATGTATTTATCGTTAGACCCATACGTCCTCTCCCATCTAAGATCCCCACATACATTCCACGGCTTTCTACCACTCGATATCGCTTTGCACGCATCAAATAGCAGAACACCCGAAGAATGTACGGATTCTAACACCGTCTTATTAATTAGGGTCCCCTGAGGATCTCCATTCCTGAGAGTCAACCAAATTGTACGAGGTTGATACTCCGGACTGAAGAACTTAGGTTCTCCTACTCCTAAATGGCACACACTATAATCTATATTTAGGTATCTACATCTCGATACATCTCCTTTACACTCGTATTGTGAATGCCAAATTAGGGTTTGGGAAATATGGTTACCTGTTCTCGTAGTCTTAATGCATACCTCACAGCTAGGAGTGTCGGTACCTCTACCTTCCTGAATATAAAAACACATGTAAATAAACACAATCAAAAGCACATCTTTCGCCGTCATCCTCAGTCTTCGTCCGTGCGATGGAACCTCAGCTTCCAGGATGTGAGGGCTGCAGGGAATGGAGTTCTGCTCGTCTTCACAGGTGTCCCTTCGAGACTTTCCTGGCTTATACACTATGTGATGGTAAGCGGACAGGCTTTATTATGGCCTTCTCACTCACACCTGTAACAATAAAATTTGTAATCCACAATAATTCCTCGTTACTCCGACTGAGTAGTGCGTTTCAACCGGATCTTGCAGGGATTCTCTGGATCTGCTGTAACTTGCCAAGAATCGACTGCTGCTGGTTTAACCCTGGAGTGATGTATCCACGGAGTCACTTCTGCTACTTTTATTGCTGTAGGGGTAGACAAAAGAACAACATAAGGACCTCTCCACTTGGGCCCTAACGGTACATTATTCCACTCTTTAATCCACACTTGGTCTCCTGGATGATAACTATGAACAGGGGGATAAATATTCACAGGTAATCTATCTTGTACCCATTTCTGTACCTCCTCCATAGTCTTACCCAACTCTACAACCTGCTGCCGGGTAATTCCTTCTCCCAACTGACTCAAATCCCCCCTTAAGTTACCAAGTACGGGAGGTGGTCGCCCATACATAATTTCAAAAGGAGAGAGGCCCATCCTTCTGGTAGGGGTACTGCGGATTCGCAATAGAGCTATAGGTAAGAGAACGTTCCACTTAAGTTGGGTTTCCTGACACATTTTAGCCAACTGGTTCTTTATAGTTCTATTCATTCTCTCTACCTTACCAGAACTCTGGGGTCTATATGCAGTATGAAGCCTCCACTTTATACCAAGCATATGAGTCAGTTGTTGTAGGCACTGGTGAACAAAAGCTGGACCATTGTCCGATCCTATAGAGCAGGGTAGTCCATATCGGGGTATTATTTCTCGTAGCAGGAATCTTACAACTTCTCCTGCTTTCTCGGTACGAGTGGGACATGCTTCTACCCAGCCTGAATAGGTGCACACAATTACCAGCAGGTAACGATGTCCACCCGATTTAGGCATCACTGTAAAGTCTATTTGTAGATCGGACATAGGGAGTCCCCCCATAAACTGGACTCCTGGTGGCTTTACTGGTCCTTGTCTTGCATTATTCTTAGCACACGTTACACATCTACGTACAATGGCCTGAGTCAAGTTGGACAATCTTGGTATGTAGAAATGTTTCCTGAGAGATTCTTCAGTACTGTCTCTCCCAGAATGTGTCCCGTTGTGATAATTTTGGACAATTTCTACCGCTAGTGATGCTGGTATGACTATTCTTCCATCTTCTAGCTGATACCACTTGTTCTCCAAATACTTTCCCGGTTCAGTCTTTAACCACTCCTCTTCTTGAGCTGTATAAACTGGAGTCCATTGGGACAGTGGAGTTGGTATAAGAGCAGCTATATGCCCCACATACTCCTGTCTTCCTGATTCAGCAGCACGCTTAGCTGCACTATCTGCCATCCGATTTCCCTTGGTTACATCACCATCTCCTCTCAGATGCGCTCGACAATGTATGATACCGACTTCTTTCGGCTCCCACACTGCTTCCAATAGTTGTAGGATTTCAGCTGCGTATTTGATTTCTTTGCCTTCTGAATTCAGTAGTCCTCTTTCTTTATACAAAGCTCCGTGGGCATGAGTGGTTAAAAACGCATACTTAGAGTCCGTATAGATATTCACTCTTAAACCTTCAGCCAATTGTAACGCTCGTGTTAGTGCTATTAATTCTGCCTTTTGTGCTGATGTTCCTTTCGCCAGTGGCCGAGCTTCTATCACCTTGTCTATTGTTGTCACTGCATATCCTGCATAGCGGATCCCTTCTTTCACATAACTACTGCCGTCGGTGTAATATTGAACATCGGGGTTCTGGATGGGAAAATCACGAAGATCTGGTCTACTTGAGAATACTTCATCCATTACTTCCAAACAATCATGTTGACTTTCAGTAGGTTGTGGCAAAAGGGTAGCTGGATTTAAGGTGTTTACAGTCTCTAAATGCACTCTTGGGTTTTCACACAACATTGCTTGATACTTGGTCATACGGCTGTTACTAAACCAATGATTTCCTTTGTAATCCAACAACGTCTGTACTGCATGTGGGACTCGTACATAAAGTTCTTGACCCAGAGTGAGTTTATCGGCTTCAGCTACTAGCAGGGCGGCTGCAGCTACGGCTCTTAGACAAGGTGGAAGTCCGCTGGCCACTGCATCCAGTTGCTTGGACATGTAGGCAACAGGTCTTTGCCATGATCCCAAGTACTGTGTCAATACTCCCACAGCCATTCTTCTTTGCTCGTGTACATATAAGTAGAATGGTCGTGTGTGATCAGGTAGACCTAATGCTGGGGCACTCATCAAAGCCTTCTTCACATCTTCAAATGCCGTTTGCTGTTCTTGGGTCCATAAGAAGGGGTCGTGCTCTGTACCTTTGATGGCTGCGTACAGAGGTTTTGCTAGTATCGCATAGCTGGGAATCCATATCCTACAGAAGCCTGCTGCCCCCAAGAATTCTCGCACTTGTCTTCTATTCTTGGGTATTGGTATTTGGCAGACAGCTTCTTTTCTCTCTGGCCCCATAATTATTTGACCTTCAGAGATATGGAATCCCAGATACTTGACAGTTGGCAAACACAACTGAGCCTTCTTTCTGGACACCTTGTATCCTGCCTTCCAGAGAATATGTAGTAGATCGTGCGTTGCTTGCTGACAGATTTCTTTTGTAACTGCTGCTATCAACAAGTCATCTACATACTGTAACAATACACACTCTCCTGGGATGGACTCGAAATCCAATAGATCTTGACTTAGGGCTGAACCAAATAGGGTAGGTGAATTTTTAAACCCTTGGGGCAGTCTTGTCCAAGTCATTTGGCGTTTTGAGCCCGTTACAGCGTTCTCCCATTGGAAGGCGAAAATACATTGACTTTCTGCGGCAATTCGGAGGCAAAAGAAGGCATCTTTGAGGTCTAAGACTGTAAAGTAAGTAGCCCCGCCCGGAATTAAAGCAAGCAGGTTATATGGATTGGGTACAACTGGATGTATGCTAACAACCGCATCATTGACTGCTCTTAAGTCCTGCACAGGTCGATACTCATCTGTACCGGGCTTTTGAACAGGCAGCAATGGGGTGTTCCAGGGGGAAGTACAGAATTTTAGGATACCATACCGTATGAACTTATCCAGATAGGATTGGATGTTCTTCTTAGCCTTCTGCGGAATGTGATATTGTCTTAGGCTCACTGGATAAACCCCATGTTTCAGTTCAATTTTTATTGGTGGAATATTGCGGGCCAGTCCTGGTGGGTTGTTCTCTGCCCAAACTCCTGGTATGTTAAACAATGTCTCATCACTCCTAGGGTTTTGGCTAGTCAACACTGTATAAAGTCGCCACTCTTCTTCCTTTGGTACGGATAAAGTCATAATACCTGAAGGTCCATTAAACTTTAAGGATGTTGTTCCATTTGGTAGGAACGTAATCTGCGCTTGTAATTTTGATAGCATATCACGTCCCAGCAATTGGACTGGACATTCAGGCATATAAAGGAATTGGTGTTTTACTACGTGGCCTCCCAATGTACAGAGTCGACTTTTAAGAACCGGTCTTTCAGCACTTCTTCCAGTTGCTCCTATCACAGTAATAGTCCTTCCAGATGGAGGAGCAACTAGATTAGTCACCACTGAATGTTCAGCACCAGTGTCGATCATGAACGCACTCCTTTTCCCCCCTATTGATACATCGACCATAGGCTCCGCTCGACCAAGGGGGATGGAGCCCGGTCGGTATCAATAGTCCTCCATGACCGTGTCAGCCAATCCTACGAAGTCCCTACCTTCTCTATCGCGGGACCTTTGCGCTGCTGGAATATACCTATCTTCCCTCACACTTCCTCTGTTCCCATTACTCCCTCCGGGGCCTCCTCTACCTCTCGCTCTGCCTCTAAAGTTTCCGTAACCTGACCTAGGTCTGTCTCTCTCAGACTGTTCTCTTCGCGGACACTCATTTCTCCAATGCCCTTCTTCCCTACAGTAAGCGCACTGATTTTTACCTAGAGGTTCCTCATTCCATCTACTATCGCCTCTATCTGGGCCCCGTCTATCTACGCCTGCGATCGCTACCGCTAGCATATCAGCCTTTTTACGCATCTTGCGCTCTTCCTCTTTCTTGCTTTCTGTATCCCTGTTCATGTAAACCTTATTTGCTACCTCCATTAGTTGGGTGATGGACATACCTGCAAACCCTTCTAACTTTTGTAGCTTGCGCTTAATATCTCCGTATGCTTGGCTGACAAAGGCGGAGTTAACCATTCGGGAATTGTCTGCGTCTTCCGGATTAAAGGGGGTGTACAAGCGGTACGCCTCCAATAATCGGTCATAAAAGACACTAGGCGCTTCATCGCTTTTCTGAATCACCTCAACTGTCTTCGACATGTTAATGGCTTTCTTTCCTCCGGCTTTCATGCCAGCAATTATAGCGTCTCGATAGGCTCTGAGTTGAACCATATCAGCACCATTTACGTTCCAATCGGGATCAGTGTTGGGATAGTGTGTTGCGGCCCATGCTGCTGGATTAGCTTGGTTCAAAGCACGGGCTCTATCTTCTAATGCTTTAATGGCTGCTTGATTTATTCTTGTCCTTTCCTCATTGTTAAATAAAGTCATTAGTAACTGCTGGCAATCAGCCCATGTCGGATTATGCGTCTGTACTATTGAGGTGAACAGATCAGTCATGGCTTGTGGTTTCTCAGTATACGAGGAATTATGGGTCTTCCAGTTTAAAAGGTCGGTAGTGGTAAATGGGACATATACGAAGACAGGGTCAGCGTGTGCCATTTGACCTGCGGCATCGATATAAGCTGACCCGGGATTTAGGCGAAGAGGCATCTGATAGTGCTTTAATTGTTGGGCACCAGTCAACTGTCGGGTTTGGATGGGGCTACGTAGAGAGGCGTCAGTCATGGGTTCCGGTCGGGGAGAGATAGGGTATGGGGATGTGGGAGGTTGGTTTTGGGAAAAGGTGGTAAATAGAACACTTCGGGCCGAGCTAGATGAAGCTTGACCGGAAGTCTGAAGTGGCGCCAAATCAGGATATTCGTTTCTAATGGGGGTGGGTTCTGGTTCCGGAAGGGGAGATTTAGTACGAGGGGGGGTGGATCCTGTACTGGAGGAGGAAGCGGAAGTGGATGAGGGTAATGAGGGGAGGGGTGCAGGACTTCCTGCGTTTGCGTCACTTCTTCTTAACGGAAAGTAAGGGGGCGGCAAAGGGATCTCGGACTCAGGGGGCGTGTCCAAAATGGGCCTAACACCAGTCCTAGTGGACGAACAAGTCCTAGCTACCATGAGGCGACACTGCTCCTCGTGGCATGTCTGGAGCCATTTTGGCGAGTCATTTACGGCCTGTCTCCAACAGTCAATATAAGGAAACTGGCCGTAAAGTTCAGGCCTACCTGATACAGCCACGTGTAAGCGCTGTACCAGAGTTGGATCCAAACTGCCACGTGGCGGCCATGCCGCAACCAAAGTAGGCCACTCCCTAGTGCACAAAGTGACCAAACGTACAGGAGACATCTTTACCCCAAAATCACAAACTTTGAATCCCTTTTTAAAATTCTTAACCATACATCCTAAGGGATCCGGAATCGTTGACTGCGACGCACCCATATTAAACAATGGAACGTCGTCGACAACGAATACTATACACGCGTACTATTCAACAGTCACACCCGTTTCCTCTGGCAACAGCACCACGTAGTACGGTTACCAAGTGAAACGTACACAATAACAATAAACACTCAGGGAATTCCCGTACACACACAGCTGTTACACCAGTCACTATATAATCAATATTATGCCCTTTGGCGTAACTGTACAGTCACCCACGCTATAATTCTCTATATATGAATTACCCGTCTATAACACACCCCAGTAACATCGTCTTTTACAAATAGCGGTTACAGTACGGTTAGCATAGGTCAAAGCACAAGTTAAGGTCACAATACAATTATTAGTGGTTATGGTGTTAAACATGCAATGGACGACAATGATTAGTACTTATTATACAATGTCAGTAAATATACAGGGTTATGGTACCGTGCACTATAATACAGCAACACACTATTAACACTCTCGCTAGACGGCTGAGCTCGCGCTATCTAACAAGATATACACTTTACTAAACAATCGCTAGCACATTTACAATTCCCAACTAAACTATTGGCCAGTACCTTGAATGGACTACCTAAAAACAATCTACATACGTTTTGGTTAGCCACACTGCCCAATCACCACATATATAGCGAGCTAGAGAACCGAATTTACACAGACGCCTCTTAGTCGCACTATACAACGAGCTAGAGGACCGAATTTACACAGACGCCTCTTAGTCGTACTATCAAAAGTCTAGTGGGTTCCAAATTTACACGCCTTCCCACTTAGCCCAGATAGGATGAGAACTAGCGAACCGGATTTACACAGACGCCGCTTAGTCTCCCGGTCCCTCCGACCTAGCGAACAAAATATACACCCTAGAACGCTAGTCTAGACAAGACACCGGTGTCCGGCTAGGGCTATTTTACACCAGAGCGCCCCGCCTGACTAACCAAATCAAACGGTCTGACTAAAGAGCGTTCGATCGAGCGGTGCGCCTTCGCTCCTTCCCTCCGACAGAGGGGGCAGATACAGATTCAAAAACCCCTTTGGGCCTACCGCACAATCGGTATACCCCTAGCGGGTCCTGCCGTCTAAAACAGCAGTTGTCTTACCTCCTCGTTCCTGAACCTGAGTTCACACTCATCGACGGGGACACCCCAGCACTTCTCACGTAGAGGCCGATGATCTCCTGGACAACAGACCAGTGGCGCCGAGACGAAGGGAGGTCCACGCAGAAGTTCAGGGGTGCAGCCGTAGAGAACGTGGGCAAAGATAGACCGTCTCACGCCTCTGCCTCTCAGCTACCGTTGAACGATGAGCTTCCCGGCCAATGCACCAAATGATACCGGAGAAACTGACGGAAGCCAAGCACAGAGAGATGGACACAGGTTTCTTCAGGAAGGAAGAGATTCTTTATTGGATCACCGATCGGGACTCAGAGGGACTAGCGTCACCAAAATACAGCAAAATCTGAGCCCCGGACAATAGTGCAGGCTCCTTATATAGGCATATAACTCCTCCCATATTAAGCTCCACCCGCACATTCTCTTGACCAATCAACACAACTAAGAATTAACTTCCTGTTTGACCGCATGGCTTGTCCAGCACAATGGAGGAGGGGGAATACTATATCCTGTATTCTTGCACATGCTCCGTACACTACTGATCGTATCTTGCCTCGTGCAACCAACTGATCGATACGTCAGCATATGCACGTACACATGCCACGTGGTAATCTCGGCCTACTAAATTTATTTTTACCGAGATTCCACCACAAAAGTTGGGTAAAAAGTATGTTTTAAACTGTACGGCTAATTGTGTTACCTCTCAGGCTAAGGGCAGGAGATGTATGGGAGTGTTTATACTGTATACTACGTGTTTATGGGTTGTTCTGTAAAACCCTGTGGGCGGTCCTGTATGTGTTAAACCTGCATACAATAAGGCCCTTTGGTGGCAAGTAAACAGAGTTCTTCTTCACCCTCAATCTAGAGTCCTGTCTCTTATTGGGGACTCCCTTGGATAATCACTCCTAAGCTCTTTTAAGAGCTTGTTCCTGTCTTGCTCTCTGAAGGAGTCTACGGTGGTTATGGTGTCTGCTGGAGTGCTTGGAGTCCTCAGGAAGCGCTAGGAGCATCCTTCAATGGAGGTACCCAGTCGGAGTGCCAGGTGATCCGTTACAAGGACACCTACAACACTGAGTGTGGTAACTGCAGTTTAGGACTAGATCTGGAGACCTGGGGCAGGTGGCTGGTATAATTAAGGTTTTCTATACGCTATGTGTGAGATTTTCAGTGAAAGAGATGGGAAACACGATACAATACCCAAACAATGCGGCAAGATGAATGGGGATAAATCTAGTAATGGGAGATATTGCTTTTTCCTGTGTAAATGGTTTATGTGTGCTCCCTGTTCTGTTTTATGTCATTTTTCATGTTTACACATTTTAGAAGCCATTACGTCAGTTTTTCCCAGATCTGTGGGCACTGTGTATAATGCATGGAGAGCACACTGTGAATCCCGGGTGCCAGGGATTGTATCGTTCCCCGTATCCTCCCAGATCTGTGGGCACTGTGTATAATGCATGGAGAGCACACTGTGTATCCCGGGAGCCAGGGATTGTATCGTTCCCCGTATCCTCCCAGATCTGTGGGCACTGTGTATAATGCATGGAGAGCACACTGTGTATCCCGGGAGCCAGGGATTGTATCGTTCCCCGTATCCTCCCAGATCTGTGGGCACTGTGTATAATGCATGGAGAGCACACTGTGAATCCCGGGAGCCAGGGATTGTATCGTTCCCCGTATCCTCCCAGATTTGTGGGCGCTGTGTATAATGCATGGAGGGCACACTGTGTATCCTGGGAGCCAGGGATTGTATCGTTCCCCGTATCCTCCCAGATCTGTGGGCGCTGTGTATAATGCATGGAGAGCACACTGTGAATCCCGGGAGCCAGGGATTGTATCGTTCCCCGTATCCTCCCAGATCTGTGGGCGCTGTGTATAATGCATGGAGAGCACACTGTGTATTCCGGGAGCCAGGGATTGTATCGTTCCCCGTATCCTCCCAGATTTGTGGGGGCTGTGTATAATGCATGGAGAGCACACTGTGTATCCCGGGAGCCAGGGATTGTATCGTTCCCCGTATCCTCCCAGATCTGTGGGCGCTGTGTATAATGCATGGAGAGCACACTGTGTATCCCGGGAGCCAGGGATTGTATCTTTCCTCGTATCCTCCCAGATCTGTGGGCGCTGTGTATAATGCATGGAGGGCACACTGTGTATCCCGGGAGCCAGGGATTGTATCATTCCACGTATCCTCCCAGATCTGTGGGCACTGTGTATAATGCATGGAGAGCACACTGTGTATCCCGGGAGCCAGGGATTGTATCGTTCCCCGTATCCTCCCAGATCTTTGGGCGCGGTGTAGAATGCATGGAGGGCACACTGTGAATCCCGGGAGCCAGGGATTGTATCGTTCCCCGTATCCTCCCAGATCTGTGGGCGCTGTGTATAATGCATGGAGGGCACACTGTGAATCCCGGGAGCCAGGGATTGTATCGTTCCCCGTATCCTCCCAGATCTGTGGGCGCTGTGTATAATGCATGGAGGGCACACTGTGAATCCCGGGAGCCAGGGATTGTATCGTTCCCCGTATCCTCCCAGATTTGTGGGCGCTGTGTATAATGCATGGAGAGCACACTGTGTATCCCGGGAGCCAGGGATTGTATTGTTCCCCGTATCCTCCCAGTTCTGTGGGCGCTGTGTATAATGCATGGAGAGCACACTGTGTATCCCGGGAGCCAGGGATTGTATCGTTCCCAGTATCCTCCCAGATCTGTGGGCGCTGTGTATAATGCATGGAGAGCACACTGTGTATCCCGGGAGCCAGGGATTGTATCGTTCCCCGTATCCTCCTAGATTTGTGGGCGCTGTGTATAATGCATGGAGGGCACACTGTGTATCCCGGGAGCCAGGGATTGTATCGTTCCCCGTATCCTCCCAGATCTGTGGGCGCTGTGTATAATGCATGGAGAGCACACTGTGTATCCCGGAAGCCAGGGATTGTATCGTTCCCCGTATCCTCCCAGATCTGTGGGCGCTGTGTATAATGCATGGAGGGCACACTGTGTATCCCGGGAGCCAGGGATTGTATCGTTCCCCGTATCCTCCCAGATCTGTGGGCGCTGTGTGTAATGCATGGAGAGCACACTGTGTATCCCGGGAGCCAGGGATTGTATCGTTCCCCGTATCCTCCCAGATCTGTGGGCACTGTGTATAATGCATGGAGAGCACACTGTGTATCCCGGGAGCCAGGGATTGTATCGTTCCCCGTATCCTCCCAGATCTGTGGGCGCTGTGTATAATTCATGGAGAGCACACTGTGTATCCCGGGAGCCAGGGATTGTATCGTTCCCCGTATCCTCCCAGATCTGTGGGCGCTGTGTATAATGCATGGAGGGCACACTGTGTATCCCGGGAGCCAGGGATTGTATCGTTCCCCGTATCCTCCCAGATCTGTGGGCGCTGTGTATAATGCATGGAGAGCACACTGTGTATCCCGGGAGCCAGGGATTGTATCGTTCCCCGTATCCTCCCAGATCTGTGGGCACTGTGTATAATGCATGGAGGGCACACTGTGTATCCCGGGAGCCAGGGATTGTATCGTTCCCCGTATCCTCCCAGATCTGTGGGCGCTGTGTATAATTCATGGAGAGCACACTGTGTATCCCGGGAGCCAGGGATTGTATCGTTCCCCGTATCCTCCCAGATCTGTGGGCGCTGTGTATAATGCATGGAGGGCACACTGTGTATCCCGGGAGCCAGGGATTGTATCGTTCCCCGTGTCCTCCCAGATCTGTGGGCGCTGTGTATAATGCATGGAGGGCACACTGTGTATCCCGGGAGCCAGTGTAGAACACGCGTTTGATATTTGTCTTTGTGACTCTCCTGGGTTATTCGCTGACCCGCGGCTTCCCATTTCCGCACATTACATCCTCTGGCTGTAAACGCAGACTGTCATTTTCCCAAAACTCTTCTCTCATTCTTCCCATTACACAGAGCAGAGCTTTCTGAGCCACATCTGAATATAATCAGACAGTGAGCAGGGGATCGGCCCATGAACGACAAGGTTAGAATGCTCCTAATCCCAGCTGTTGAGTTCAGGGGAGGAAACCTCATGTTTATTGATCACTTTTCAGATTAACGGCTGCAAAACAACCAGCACAACTGAATGGGAACCAGTCAACAAGCTGTGTCTGTAAATAAACACCGAAACATGTGTGTTAAACAGTTACCTCAGTTATGTGTTGTTTATTTGATTAACAGTCATGACGGCCATGCTGCCGACATTAGCGACCTCTTATTAATCACTGTACACCTAAATCATTCCAAATAATTTATGCATGGCTTTTAAACCTGAAGATTTAACAAAAGTGGAGAACAGGAAAGGAGTATTGTAGCAGACCTAGTTCCCTTGTCTAATATGCATTAGGGCAGTGGAGGCGTCATCCTCCCTGCCTAATCGCTCAAACGTAAGTTTAAATTCCGCAAGGAATTCCTGGTAATTGTGTGCAATGCTCCTACTACTCTCCCATAACGGATTGGCCCAAGCTAAAGCTTTACCTTTAAGTTGGTTCATAAGGTAACCAATTTTAGCTCTGTCAGTTGAAAAAGATCCCGGTGAGGCCTCAAAATGATACCCAATTTGGTTAATAAATCCCCGGCATTCTTGAATATTACCATCAAAATGCAGGGGAGGCGATAGGGAGATAGTAGGTGCCTTATGTGGCTTCTTATGCGGCTTCTCCGGAGGTGACACAGTCGGAGAAGCCGCAGGTTGCAAATGCGCTGTTCTAGTAAGGATTTTACTGAAAGCCTGGGCAAATTGACCCATACGGTGATCATTCTCCACTAGCTTTCTCTCGCAAGCAGCTATGTGCTGACACAATTTTACAGGATCTATGGCCATGTCGTGGATTACTAGTTGATCCAGCACGTAGAATTGTGTCACACAGATGACTAATAGGTAATGTATTACAGGGCCGTAGAATGGCCGGACTTAACGTACCAAAGAATAGTCAGGATACTTGCCGAAGTCAGGGGATACAGAAAGAGACACAACGATAAGAGAAAGCCAGAAGTCAGGGATACCAGAATACAGGGAAGTCAAAATCAAAGCCAAAGTCAAAAACCAGAAGAAACTTGAATCAGGAACACGCTCTCAGACAACCACAAGGGAAACCACGACAGGGCACTGAGCTGGATGAGAACTGGGCCTAAATACCCCTCCTCTAGATCTGATAGGCTGTAACCGGCCTTGGACCCCAAAGGCAGTTACCAGGTTCCCATTTGCATAATTGCTACTCAGCATTAACCCTTCTGTGGATTTGGTTGCTGCTCTACACAACTTTTCCTGACAGTAAATGCCATTAACCACATTTTTATAAGTGGATGAATACATGACACCAGGTTCCAGTGGGTGAACCTCTCTTCCTCCAGAGAGTCAAGCAGGAATAGCTCTTACAAGAGCTCAGAGAATCCAAGGGAGTATAATGATTATAGCAATCCCTTGTAGTGATATAGCTGTCCCCTCCACACAAGAGACAAGACTCAAGTTGATGGTGAAGAGCTACTCAATTTTAATGGAGGCACACTGGCCTTTTATGAAAGTTTCCCAACAAGGGTGACACCCACGTGGATCTTGTTGGGCACAGGGACACAAAATTAACAAACCAATAAAAACAGAGTTATACAGTGAGATACTGCCATACAGTATACACAATCCCTCCCCTCTGCTTGGGAGATAAATAAGGCAGATAACAACATTTACAAAAATCACCCAGATCAGGGGTTCAGAAATGTTATGGAAGTCATAGTTTTGCCCAGGAGCAGGCATGGTCCCATGCCCAAAACAGTTCCATAGAATCGCGGCTAAGTGCCGCGGCTAAGGACCGACCGGGAACCACAAGGTTTTCATGCCGAAAATAGTTCCAGGGCATTCACTGCTAAGTCTCCCTGAAGCCTATTCGCGGATTTGGCCCATGCAAACTAGATGGCCGCCACCACATGTTCGAATGGCAGCCACTTCGACTATTCGGGAGTTTGAAGTGCCACTTTGAAAGTTCGAACTGTGGCCATAAAATTCCAAAAAGGCACGAACAGTGATTTAAACCAAGTTTTATCACAGGGGCCATAGGAGGCAAGTATGCCCCTCCAAGACCTAGTGGCGAAGTTGCTTTCACTACACATCTTCCCTCCCAGGGAGAGACTAACCAGGAACCTGACCTCCTGTCGGTCAGTGCCTGAGTTAGTCGAGTAACCCCCCCACGACAAACAATTGCTGGACCTTGTGGCCTCTGGTATCGGGCTCTGTCCTGTATGGCCCAGATTGCTGAATGGGTGTCCGTCACCCCCAGTCTTTTCCGTGGTCCCAGGCAGGGCTCGAGTCCTGCAGGAACGCGTGGGAACAGCGTTCCTGCACTTTTTTTAGAGCAGGAACGCCGTTCCCGTTTATGGTCCTGCAGGCACTCTGGGGGCAGCATTTTTTGCCCCAAATGTCCCCGTGTTCCCCCTGTCATGGGGGGCCCAAGAGGTGGCCTAATGGCCACCTGAAGGATCCCCCCCGGCCGGCTCTTGTCTCGCTGTCAGACGCGGCGAGGGAGCTGTGTCCTCTCTGCTCCCTCTCGCCGCGCCGTTTGCTGATGCTGGGAGCCGGAATATGACATAATTTCCGGCTCCCGGTATCAGCAGACAGCCCGCGCGGCGAGAGGGAGCAGAGAGGACACAGCTCCCTCGCCGCGTCTGACAGCGAGACAAGAGCCGGCAGCACTGAAGCCCCTCTGGACCCCAGGGACAGGTCCACGCCAGCTCTCCAGGTAGGGAGGCTGGGTGGACATTTTTAAATTAAAAAAAAATATACAAATAATTTTTGTGTATGTGAGTGTGTGTGTCTGTGTGTGAGTCTGTGAGTGTATGTGTGTGTGTCTGTGAGTGTGTGTATGTGTCTGTGTATGTGTGTGTGTGTGTCTGTGAGAGTGTGTGTGTGTGTGTGTCTGGGAGTGTGTGTGTGTGTGTGTGTATGTGTATGGGAGTGTGTGTGTCTGTGAGTGTATGTGTGTGTGTCTGTGAGTGTATGTGTGTGTGTCTGTGAGTGTGTGTATGTGTCTGTGTGTCTGTGTGTGTGTCTGTGAGTGTATGTGTGTATGTCTGTGAGTGTATGTGTGTATGTGTCTGTGAGTGTATGTGTGTGTGTATGTGTGTGTGTGTGTCTGTGAGTGGATGTGTGTGTGTGAGTGTGTATGTGTCTGGGAGTGTGTGTGTGTGTGTGTCTGTGTGTGTATGTGTCTGTGAGTGTATGTGTGTGTGTCTGGGAGTGTGTGTGTCTGGGAGTGTGTGTGTCTGGGAGTGTGTGTGTGTATGTGTCTGGGAGTGTGTGTGTCTGGGAGTGTGTGTGTGTATGTGTCTGGGAGTGTGTGTGTATGTGTCTGGGAGTGTGTGTGTGTGTGTGTCTGTGAGTGTATGTGTCTGGGAGTGTGTGTGTATGTTTGCGTGTGTGTACGTGTGAGTCTGTGTGTGTGTCTGTGAGTCTGTGTGTGTGTCTGTGAGTCTGTGTGTGTGTCTGTGAGTCTGTGAGTGTGTGTACTTGTTTATATATGCATGCAAGTTTTTTTTCCTGGTGGTGGGGTGAGGGTGGAACTCGAGTGAGTTCCCACACTTTATTCCCCAGGACTTGACCCCTGCTCCCAGGCATAGAGTTGTGGGTAACTGCTCTGGTGAAAGCGCTTCTGCTGGGGGGACCCGGGGACAGTCCATCACCGTATTAAGGGTACTGCTAGGGTAGAGGCAAACTGCACTCTGTCCTGTTGCCAGCACTTCTGCTGGGTTGGTCGGTGGGGATTCAGGTTTTGGACAAGGGGAACTAGAGACTAGTGGCCCTCGATCCAGATGGCAGCTCTTCAGCTGGGGGGACCGGTGCATAGTCCTGCCTGGTAGCAAGGGGACAGTTAGGGCAGAGGTCAGCGGCGCTCTGCCCTGATGCCAGCTCTTCAGTGGTGGTTAAAGTCTCATCCACTAACCCCAGTGGAGGAATGGGCTGTGGGAAATCGCTTACCTCCTCCTCCTGGTACTCATGCAGGGTTAGTTGGGGATCTGGATCGGCCGTCCAGCATCCCTGTGGCTCCGATACAGAGACTGCGGTCCCATCTGTACTATTGCTGTCCCCCTGTAGCTGGGGAAAGTGACCAGCTGTCTCCTCTCCTGGTATCTCCGGCTGCTGCTGGACAGAGAGACCAATTGTGTTGTGTTGGATGGAGACCCATTGTTATGGTTTGTGCATAAAAAGCTGTGTGCCCAAATAAACATTGTAAACATTGTACCCTGGAACTGTGTGCTGTCCAGTTACTGGGGAAATGGATCTGACCTACTATCTTAAAAAGGGGGTAACCATCCAGGTTACCCAGGTCCGGCTACAGGAGGGCTCAATGCAAACGGGTTCAGTTCAACTCCTGAACGGGGACAACAAAGAAACCTCATTTAGAATGTTGTCTTAGAAAGTTCACACCTCCATAACGAGGTTTGAAAACCACAAATCGCAAGGGGAGCCTCTCGCGCGTGCCGATCCTGAGTGGGGGCCCGTTCGTTAGACAAACGCCATCTAGTGGGAGCATTCGTGGATTGCTTCCCATCCCGTTCGGTTCCCAAAAGAGGACCTCCCCAGTGCCCCTTGAAATGTTCGGACCAATCAATTAGAACGTTGGCAACTTGCCACAAAAGTGTGAAACCACAAGGGAAGTAATTAATGAGTGCTTCCCTGGGTGGCCGCTGTGACGAGACCAATCTCGCCACTGTGCATTGGAGGAGCCTAGTTGCCCGCCTGCTGCCTTTAGACTATGGCCCCATGTTGAAACGCTTGATTTTCCCCTGCAAAGACACGAAATCCGGGTCATTCGGTGCTTGCCCTGTTTGAGCGGTGATATCCCAGATAGCTATGCCATGGAGCCCATTCGTGTAATGAAAGACTGTGTGATAATTCAGTAATAATGTGTGCTCAGATCTGAGCTATCTGGGGATATGTTGAATGTACCTGTTTTATGCAATGGCTGCACAGTTATATATTTTTATGTATTTTATTGTCTTTGGCTGCCATGTGTTCAATGGAGTTTTGCCTCTGTCCTTGGAGATAATTGGATTACTTACTTCCCAATTATCTCTAGGATAGAAGACTCTGTGGAACTGTTTTTGGGCAGAAAAGCCATGTTTCATTTGGTCACTATCTTTTGAACCACTGGACCAATTTGTATGATTTTGACGTATGTTTGTATTTGGAGTATGCTGATTCTGAAAATGTAAATGTATGTGAATGTGATGCGTACTTTTACAGTTATGAATAATGTGGAAAAACTGTATTTCTCTGCCTGCGATAATTACATTAACCCATTGTGTGAGGTAATTGTATCACAGGCAGAGTGGAGAATTTTGTGTGGGAGTGTATTGTACGTGTTTATTGGTTGTTTTCCAAAACCCTGTGGGTGGTACTAATGTGTGTATATAAGAACAATAAACTCAGTTCCTGCTTGACCCTCAAAACGAAGTGTCGTCTTGTTATTGGGGAATTGGATTGTATGCTGATTGCCAGGAGTGTAAGCTGATTGTATGCTTTTCCTGTTCGGCTGTTTCCAGAATTCGTGTAGTTTGCAGTTCGGGAGATTGGTGCTTACAGTAGCTGTCGGTACATCTGCAAAGGGGAATATCGCCTAAACGGGTTTTAACCTCTTGTGTGCAAAACTGTCCATTACAGTCCCTGCTTTGCTTTTTGGATTCCCGGAATCGCCTGCGGTACACCTCGGGGGTGACTGCGTACCTGGCCAGAAAGGCTTCCTTGACAGCAGAATAGTGATGGATCTCATCGTCGGGTATAGCTCTAAAGACTTTGGCAGCTCTATCTGACAACTTTCCCGGGTCTCATGATCAGCGGTAGCCATCACCTTTGAAATGATGTCCGCAGGAGGGTTTGGTCCATACAATGCCAATCGCAACCGAATGGTTTGCAGCAAGTCGTCCTCCGCATTCGGGAATAACGGTTCAGGCATAGTGTCTATTAGGTCCATCTCCAGCAGTTCTGCAAGTATATAGTGATATAGCACTTCAAGAATCAGGGATACAGCTGCTATAGCTTTCTCCCACAACTAAATTATCTCTCAGGTCCAGAGATACATTTATTACACCTCAAAACATACATTTTACAAACAGGTACCCCCTCAAGTCCTATATCACCGGATAGCTTGGATCTGAGTGCCCAACATATCCCGGAAGCGCTCAGATTCCGTGAATGAAATGCCACTGGGGTGAAGTTAAGACCGACTGCACACGAGGCGCCTGCCCAAAATAGTTCCATGGAATTGTGCTGTCGGTCTCTTTCGTGGGTATGAAATACAAGAAAATGTCGAACATAACCATTCGTGAGCATGCTAAGTCATTGTCTCTCGTTCGGGAGTGTGCTCCCACCGAACCACGTGCTTTCCAGTCGAAAATAGCCGAACGTAGGTGGAGGTGGAAGTTTCAGCTGTGTTCGAGTGGTCAAGTGTCCGATTTGAGTTCCACACACTCAAAGACCAAACACTGCTGTATTTGTTTGTGACTCAAGATGGTCGCCGCCACGTCTTTTCACAGACGAACGGTGACCACCCAGCCGACCGTTTAGAATGTTGTGGTTATTGTGGTTAATGAGGTGATGACAGAGGTTTGAAAGGGTCAATTCGGTTTTAACGCACAGAAGCTCACGAACGTAGACCGGCCACAGTCTATTTTATCATGGAACTGTTTTGGGCTACAACCTCGTGGCCAGCCGGTCAAAACTTTACCCAGATGGCGATTCCGTTCCACCAAATGGATCAGAGCGCTATTTGGACAATGTGGGCGCTTGAATTTGGGTTATCCAGGGTTATCCAGGGATAAAACTTGTGGGGTTCCTGTGGAAATTGAGTGTGGTTTTGGGATATTTGCTGTGTGGTTTCTTGTAACTGAGAGATAATTGAGTTACCGGCAATTATCTCGCAGACACAGGGAAGCCTGGGAAGGGTTTGCATTTCATTGTATGGAGACTCCATTCTGGAATAAACCAGTCTACTCCCAGCATTAAGTCTCGGCTAATGTCTGGGGGAAGAAGCTAAAATCACTGACTGGGATCCTGGGAAGGGCAAAGGACATCCTTGGCGGCGAGACCCGTGTCCATACCGAGTGGCCGTCACATGTAGCCTGAGTGGGTCTGTTCTCAGTGTGAGTGGGGGTGTGGTCAGGGGTGGGGCTGTTCTGTGTGTGAGTGGGTGTGTCTAGGGGTGGGGCTGTCCTGAGTGTGAGTGTGGTTGTGGCTTTTCTAAGCATGCGTGGATGTGGTAGCCAGAGTTGGGCTGTTCTGAGCATGTGTGGAGGTGTGGCTAGGGGCAGGGCTGTTCTAACTCACTAATAACAAAATTATAGAGCTAAAATGTATCTCATTGACACAGACTGATTTCTAAACAAAGTATCACAGAAATGAACAGAATTAACTGATCACAAAACCAGGTGCTAAAACTGAGAGTAGAAATATCTAGAAATCTAAAGTAAGTCCAAGTACCTCCGATGAAGTGACCATGAAGAGTCCCGAAACTCGTTGGTGAAGGAGTTTTATACAACATACTCTACGAAGCGCCGATACCGCCTCTCATCCAAGCCGGGAATTCAGACAGTGTGCTGGAACGCACGATGGTCACTCGTCTCATCCGAGCCGAGAATTCAGACAGTGTGCTGGAACGCACGATGGTCACTCGTCTCATCCGAGCCGGGAATTCTGACAGTGTGCTGGAACGCACGATGGTCACTCGTCTCAGCCGACACGGAGAGGAGTGCATCCTGTAGCTGGAACTCTGGAGATTTTTATTCTCTATGTTCATTCAGCTCACTACCTCTATTCTGGTTAAAAGTGACCGGGATATCAGATTTTTACTGGTATTGATTGAATACTATTCTATTACAGCATTAAGTGTCTAAGCTGTGATTGCAAGTCACTTATTGACACCCTTTTTGCTACGTTATTTGACCTATTAAAGACATTTGGGAATGCAAGTTATTTTTGTGCAATAAATTAATTAACTATTTTACGTCTTCTGAACGTTATATTATTCCTACTCTGAGTTTTAGCTCCTGGTTTTGTGATCTGTTAATTCTGTTCATTTTTGTGATACTTTGTTTTTTGGGTATTTTATGGTTTACGCAGTCTAGTTTGTTTTCACTATATCTCTCCCTTTTTGTCCCTTTTGTTTATTTCTAAACACATTGTAGTTTAAAAGACACTTTACTGGGAGTATTGTTACTGTGGAGCTCTGTTATACACTCAGACACATTACTGGGAGCATTATTACTGTGGAGCTCTGTTATACACTCAGACACATTACTGGGAGTATTATTGCTGTGCATCTCTGTTATACACTCAGACACATTACTGGGAGTATTATTGCTGTGGGGATCTGTTATTCACTCAGACACATTACTGGGAGTATTATTACGGTGGAGCTCTGTTATACACTCAGACACATTACTGGGAGTATTATTGCTGTGGAGCTCTGTTATACACTCAGACACATTACTGGGAGTATTGTTACTGTGGAGCTCTGTTATACACTCAGACACATTACTGGGAGCATTATTACTGTGGAGCTCTGTTATACACTCAGACACATTACTGGGAGTATTATTGCTGTGGAGCTCTGTTATACACTCAGTCACATTACTGGGAGTATTATTGCTGTGCATCTCTGTTATACACTCAGACACATTACTGGGAGTATTATTGCTGTGGGGATCTGTTATTCACTCAGACACATTACTGGGAGTATTATTACGGTGGAGCTCTGTTATACACTCAGACACATTACTGGGAGTATTATTGCTGTGGAGCTCTGTTATACACTCAGACACATTACTGGGAGCATTATTACTGTGGAGCTCTGTTATACACTCAGTCACATTACTGGGAGTATTATTGCTGTGGAGCTCTGTTATACACTCAGTCACATTACTGGGAGTATTATTGCTGTGGGGCTCTGTTATACACTCAGACACATTACTGGGAGTATTATTGCTGTGGAGCTCTGTTATACACTCAGACACATTACTGGGAGTATTATTGCTGTGGAGCTCTGTTATACACTCAGACACATTACTGGGAGTATTATTGCTGTGGAGCTCTGTTATACACTCAGTCACATTACTGGGAGTATTATTGCTGTGGGGCTCTGTTATACACTCAGACACATTACTGGGAGTATTATTGCTGTGGAGCTCTGTTATACACTCAGACACATTACTGGGAGCATTATTACTGTGGAGCTCTGTTATACACTCAGTCACATTACTGGGAGTATTATTGCTGTGGAGCTCTGTTATACACTCAGTCACATTACTGGGAGTATTATTGCTGTGGGGCTCTGTTATACACTCAGACACATTACTGGGAGTATTATTGCTGTGGAGCTCTGTTATACACTCAGACACATTACTGGGAGTATTATTGCTGTGGAGCTCTGTTATACACTCAGACACATTACTGGGAGTATTATTGCTGTGGAGCTCTGTTATACACTCAGACACATTACTGGGAGTATTATTGCTGTGGAGCTCTGTTATACACTCAGACACATTACTGGGAGTGTTATTAGTGTGGAGCTCTGTTATACACTCAGATACATTACTGGGAGTATTATTGCTGTGGAGCTCTGTTATACACTCAGACACATTACTGGGAGCATTATTACTGTGGAGCTCTGTTATACACTCAGACACATTACTGGGAGTATTATTGCTGTGGAGCTCTGTTATACACTCAGTCACATTACTGGGAGTATTATTGCTGTGGGGCTCTGTTATACACTCAGACACATTACTGGGAGTATTATTGCTGTGGAGCTCTGTTATACACTCAGACACATTACTGGGAGCATTATTACTGTGGAGCTCTGTTATACACTCAGTCACATTACTGGGAGTATTATTGCTGTGGAGCTCTGTTATACACTCAGTCACATTACTGGGAGTATTATTGCTGTGGGGCTCTGTTATACACTCAGACACATTACTGGGAGTATTATTGCTGTGGAGCTCTGTTATACACTCAGACACATTACTGGGAGTATTATTGCTGTGGAGCTCTGTTATACCCTCAGACACATTGCTGGGAGTATTATTGCTGTGGAGCTCTGTTATACACTCAGACACATTACTGGGAGTATTATTGCTGTGGAGCTCTGTTATACACTCAGACACATTACTGGGAGTGTTATTAGTGTGGAGCTCTGTTATACACTCAGATACATTACTGGGAGTATTATTGCTGTGGAGCTCTGTTATACACTCAGACACATTACTGGGAGCATTATTACTGTGGAGCTCTGTTATACACTCAGACACATTACTGGGAGCATTATTACTGTGGAGCTCTGTTATACACTCAGACACATTACTGGGAGTATTATTGCTGTGGAGCTCTGTTATACACTCAGCCACATTACTGGGAGTATTATTAGTGTGGAGCTCTGTTATACACTCAGAAACATTACTGGGAGTATTATTGCTGTGGAGCTCTGTTACACACTCAGATACATTACTGGGAGTATTATTGCTGTGAAGCTCTGTTATACACTCAGTCACATTACTGGGAGTATTATTGCTGTGGAGCTCTGTTATACACTCAGACACATTACTGGGAGTATTATTGCTGTGGAGCTCTGTTATACACTCAGACACATTACTGGAAGTATTATTGCTGTGGAGCTCTGTTATACACTAAGACGCATTACTGGGAGTATTATTGCCATGGGGCTCTGTTATACACTCAGACACATTACTGGGAGTATTATTGCCATGGAGCTCTGTTATACACTCAGACACATTACTGGGAGTATTATTGCCATGGAGCTCTGTTATACACTCAGACACATTACTGGGAGTATTATTGCCGTGGAGCTCTGTTATACACTCAGACACATTACTGGGAGTATTGTTACTGTGGAGCTCTGTTATACACTCAGACACATTACTGGGAGTATTATTGCTGTGGAGCTCTGTTATACACTCAGACACATTACTGGGAGTATTATTGCTGTGGAGCTCTGTTATACACTCAGACACATTACTGGGAGTATTATTGCTGTGAAGCTCTGTTATACACTCAGAAACATTACTGGGAGTATTATTGCTGTGGAGCTCTGTTATACACTCAGACACATTACTGGGAGTATTATTGCTGTGGAGCTCTGTTATACACTCAGACACATTACTGGGAGTATTGTTACTGTGGAGCTCTGTTATACACTCAGACACATTACTGGGAGTATTATTGCTGTGGAGCTCTGTTATACACTCAGACACATTACTGGGAGTATTATTGCTGTGGGGCTCTGTTATCCACTCAGACACATTACTGGGAGTATGATTGCTGTGGAGCTCTGTTATACACTCAGACACATTACTGGGAGTATTATTGCTGTGGAGCTCTGTTATACACTCAGACACGTTATTGGGAGTATTATTGCTGCGGAGCTCTGTTATACACTCAGACACATTACTGGGAGTATTATTGATGTGGAGCTCTGTTATACACTCAGACACATTACTGGGAGTATTATTACTGTGGTGCTCTGTTATACACTCAGACACATTACTGGGAGTATTATTGCTGTGGAGCTCTGTTATACACTCAGACACATTACTGGGAGTATTATTGCTGTGGAGCTCTGTTATACACTCAGACACATTACTGGGAGTATTATTGATGTGGAGCTCTGTTATACACTCAGACACATTACTGGGAGTATTATTGCTGTGGAGCTCTGTTATACACTCAGACACATTACTGGGAGTATTATTGCTGTGGAGCTCTGTTATACACTCAGACACATTATTGGGAGTATTATTGCTGCGGAGCTCTGTTATACACTCAGACACATTACTGGGGGTATTATTGCTGTGGAGCTCTGTTATACACTCAGACACATTACTGGGAGTATTATTGCTGTGGTGCTCTGTTATACACTCAGACACATTACTGGGAGTATTATTGCTGTGGAGCTCTGTTATACACTCAGACACATTACTGGGAGTATTATTGCTATGGAGCTCTGTTATACACTCAGACACATTACTGGGAGTATTATTGCTGTGGGGCTCTGTTATCCACTCAGACACATTACTGGGAGTATGATTGCTGTGGAGCTCTGTTATACACTCAGACACATTACTGGGAGTATTATTACTGCGGGGCTCTGTTATACACTCAGACACATTACTGGGAGTATTATTGCTGTGGAGCTCTGTTACACTCAGACACATTACTGGGAGTATTATTGATGTGGAGCTCTGTTATACACTCAGACACATTACTGGGAGTATTATTGCTGTGGAGCTCTGTTATACACTCAGACACATTGCTGGGAGTATTATTGCTGTGGAGCTCTGTTATACACTCAGACACATTACTGGGAGTATTATTGCTGTGGTGCTCTGTTATACACTCAGACACATTACTGGGAGTATTATTGCTGTGGAGCTCTGTTATACACTCAGACACATTACTGGGAGTATTACTGCTGTGGAGCTCTGTTATACACTCAGACACATTACTGGGAGTATTATTGCTGTGGAGCTCTGTTATACACTCAGACACATTACTGGGAGTATTATTGCTGTGGAGCTCTGTTATACACTCAGACACATTACTGGGAGTATTATTGCTGTGGAGCTCTGTTATACACACAGACACATTACTGGGAGTATTATTGCGGTGGAGCTCTGTTATACACTCAGACACATTACTGGGAGTATTATTACTGTGGAGCTCAGTTATACACTCAGACACATTACTGGGAGTATTATTGCTGTGGAGCTCTGTTATACACACAGACACATTACTGGGAGTATTATTGCGGGGGAGCTCTGTTATACACTCAGACACATTCCTGGGAGTATTATTACTGTGGAGCTCAGTTATACACTCAGACACATTACTGGGAGTATTGTTGCTGTGGAGCTCTGTTATACACCCAGACACATTACTGGGAGTATTATTGCTGTGGAGCTCTGTTATACGCTCGGACACATTACTGGGAGTATTATTGCTGTGGAGCTCTGTTATACACTCGGACACATTACTGGGAGTATTATTGCTGTGGAGCTCTGTTATGCACTCAGACACATTACTGGGAGTATTATTGCTGTGGGGCTCTGTTATACACTCAGACACATTACTGGGAGTATTATTGCTGTGGAGCTCTGTTATACACTCAGCCACATTACTGGGAGTATTATTAGTGTGGAGCTCTGTTATACACTCAGCCACATTACTGGGAGTATTATTAGTGTGGAGCTCTGTGATACACTCAGACACATTACTGGGAGTATTATTGCTGTGGAGCTCTGTTATACACTCAGACACATTACTGGGAGTATTATTGCTGTGGAGCTCTGTTATACACTCAGACACACCAACAACATGGAGGTCCTATAAAAGAGGGACATTAGGATAGAAAAAATCATACAGAGGGATTTGGGTCCAAAATAGGGACTGTCCCTCCTAAATATGGACACTTGGGAGGTATGACTCTCACATACCTGTCCCTTGCTCTCTCGTAAAGGGCCACACTCCACTCTGTCCTCCAGTTATGCATCAATCCCACCGTGTTGTTTAGTTGCCCTTCCTATTGTGTTTTATACCCAACCTCCTCTAGATTGTAAGCTTGTTTGAGCTGGATCCTCATCAACCTATTGTTCCTGTAACATTTTGTAATTGTCTCATTTATTGTTAAATGTCCGCCTCTTATAATATTGTAAAGCGCTGCAGAATATGGTGGCGCTCTCTAAATGATGTGCTCATTCTGCCTAATACATTCTCTGTTATTTGATTTGTTGCGTTGCTCCTCTTCCAACTATTCTCCAGAATCAGAATGAAGTTGAATACTGTACCGCAGGTACCTCCGCTATTTACCTTCCTTCTAGCCTCAGAGTATGGCAATAGTGCACATAGCTCTTATTGTCATTCACTAGCCAAAACTTAGTGTGGCTAAAAGAAGCACAAATCTATTGGCTCACAGATACAGGGTGCATTGACAGGGGGTGAGATTAACAGAACGATAGCAGTCACCTCCCGGTATGAACCGTTACCTCAATTATCTGGATTACGTTTAAAACTATATTTGTGTGTGTGTGTGGACCCAAATTTCCTAATGCGTAATCGCCAAAATTGTACCTTGCCTCAGAACCCATAGCCTCAGCCATACTCAGTCTACAAAGTGCTCGGATTGGAGATTCCTGGCCCAAATTACAACACTTTAATGGGCCATTGTTCGATCTGGCTCAGAGTTCTATGCATGTGGCTGTTTAGCCCAAAAGAACAATGTTTGATGTGGGTGCTTGATGCGGCTACACCTGCTAAAGCCAAAAGGGGGTGTCTGATGGGCAATAAAAATGGTTTGTTTTTGTCCGTAGAATATCTGTGGGACTCAATAATTTGGAATCACTCATAGAGACCTTATATTAAAGAAACATTACCACAGTTGCATGACCACTAAAGTTCCTCAGACCACTTCAACTCAATGTAATATCCCAATGATGTTTCTCGATAATGTATCCCAATGATGTTTCTCGATGAATTTAACCCTGCAATGTAAAACATTGTATATTTTTCAATCCACCTCTCGTGGCTGTCTACCTGACAGTCTCTTGATGTGCTTCCTCAGTGAACTCGGCCCTGGATTGTAGGATCATGGCATTTGGCTGCACATTCGTAGTACCAATCCATGGATTCTCTATGAAAAGCCCTGGATTGGAGGATCATGGCGTTTGGCCGCACATTCGTAGTACCAATCCATTGATTTGCCCTGGATTGGACGTTCATGGCGTTTGGCCGCACATTCGTAGTACCAATCTATTGATTTGCCCTGTATTGGACGTTCATGGCGTTTGACCACACATTCGTTGTACCAATCAATTGATTGGCCCTAGATTGTAGGATCATGGTGTTTGGCTGCACATTCATAGAACCAATCCATTGATTCTCTATGAGAAGCCCTGGATTAGAGGATCATGGTGTTTGGCCGCACAATTGTAGTACCAATCCATTGATTCTCTATGAGAAGCCCTGGATTGGAGGATCATGGTGTTTGGCCGCACATTCATAGAAACAATCCATTGATTCTCTATGAGAAGCCCTGGATTGGAGGATCATGGTGTTTGGCCGCACATTCGTAGTACCAATCCATTGATTCTCTATGAAATGCCCTGGATTGGAGGATCATGGTGTTTGGCTGCACATTCATAGAACCAATCCATTGATTCTCTATGAGAAGCCCTGGATTAGAGGATCATGGTGTTTGGCCGCACAATTGTAGTACCAATCCATTGATTCTCTATGAGAAGCCCTGGATAGGAGGATCATGGTGTTTGGCCGCACATTCATAGAAACAATCCATTGATTCTCTATGAGAAAGCCTGGATTGGAGGATCATGGTGTTTGGCCGCACATTCATAGAAACAATCCATTGATTCTCTATGAGAAAGCCTGGATTGGAGGATCAGGGTGTTTGGCCGCACATTCGTAGTACCAATCCATTGATTCTCTACGAAAAGCCCTGGATTGGAGGATCATGGTGTTTGGCCGCACATTCGTAGTACCAATCCATTGATTCTCTATGAGAAGCCCTGGATTGGAGGATCATGGTGTTTGGTCGCACGTTAATAGTACCAATCCATTGATTCTCTATGAGAAGCCCTGGATTGAAGGATCATGGTGTTTAGCCACCCATTTATAGTACCAATCCATTGATTCTCTATGAGAAGCCCTGGATTGGAGGATCATGGTGTTTGGCCGCACGTTCATAGTACCAATCCATTGATTTGCCCTGGATTGGACGTTCATGGCGTTTGGCCGCACATTCGTAGTACCAATCCATTGATTTGCCCTGGATTGGACGTTCATGGTGTTTGACCACACATTCGTAGTACCAATCCATTGATTCTCTATGAGAAGCCCTGGATTGGAGGATCATGGTGTTTAGCCACCCATTTATAGTACCAATCCATTGATTCTCTATGAGAAGCCCTGGATTGGAGGATCATGGTGTTTGGCCGCACGTTCATAGTACCAATCCATTGATTCTCTATGAAAAGCCCTGGATTGGAGGATCATGGTGTTTAGCCACCCATGTATAGTATCAATACATTGATTCTCTATGAGAAGCCCTGGATTGGAGGATCATGGTGTTTAGCCACCCATTTATAGTACCAATCCATTGATTCTGTATGAGAAGCCCTGGATTGGAGGATCATTGCGTTTGGCCGCACATTCGTAGTACCAATCCATTGATTTGCCCTGGATTGGACGTTCATGGCGTTTGGCCGCACATTCGTAGTACCAATCCATTGATTTGCCCTGGATTGGACGTTCATGGTGTCTGACCACACATTCGTTGTACCAATCCATTGATTGGCCCTGGATTGTAGGATCATGGTGTTTGGCTACACATTCATAGTACCAATCCATTGATTCTCTATGAGAAGCCCTTGATTGTACCAGATTGCAAAATACAATTGGCCCTGGAGGCCCTGGTTTGAATGTACATGGTGTTTGGCCGCACATTCGTCGTACCAATCCATTGATTCCCTATGAAATGCCCTGGATTGGAGGATCATGGTGTTTGGCTGCACATTCATAGAACCAATCCATTGATTCTCTATGAGAAGCCCTGGATTAGAGGATCATAGAGTTTGGCCGCACAATTGTAGTACCAATCCATTGATTCTCTATGATAAGCCCTGGATTGGAGGATCATGGTGTTTGGCCGCACATTCATAGAACCAATCCATTGATTCTCTATGAGAAGCCCTGGATTGGAGGATCATGGTGTTTGGCCGCACATTCATAGAAACAATCCATTGATTCTCTATGAGAAGCCCTGGATTGGAGGATCATGGTGTTTGGCCGCACATTCGTAGTACCAATCCATTGATTCTCTACGAAAAGCAATGGATTGGAGGATCATGGTGTTTGGCCGCACATTCATAGTACCAATCCATTGATTCTCTATGAGAAGCCCTGAATTGGAGGATCATGGTGTTTGGCTGCACATTCGTAGTACCAATCCATTGATTCTCTATGAGAAGCCCTGGATTGGAGGATCATGGTGTTTGGCCGCACGTTCATAGTACCAATCCATTGATTCTCTATGAGAAGCCCTGGATTGGAGGATCATGGTGTTTAGCCACCCATTTATAGTACCAATCCATTGATTCTCTATGAGAAGACCTGGATTGGAGGATCATGGTGTTTGGCCGCACGTTCATAGTACCAATCCATTGATTCTCTATGAAAAGCCCTGGATTGGAGGATCATGGTGTTTAGCCACCCATTTATAGTACCAATACATTGGTTCTCTATGAGAAGCCCTGGATTGGAGGATCATGGTGTTTAGCCACACATTTATAGTACCAATCCATTGGTTCTCTATGAGAAGCCCTGGATTGGAGGATCATGGTGTTTAGCCACACATTTATAGTAGCAATCCATTGGTTCTCTATGAGAAGCCCTGGATTGGTGGATCATGGTGTTTAGCCACACATTTATAGTAGCAATCCATTGGTTCTCTATGAGAAGCCCTGGATTGGAGGATCATGGTGTTTAGCCACACATTTATAGTACCAATCCATTGGTTCTCTATGAGAAGCCCTGGATTGGAGGATCATGGTGTTTAGCCACACATTTATAGTACCAATCCATTGGTTCTCTATGAGAAGCCCTGGATTGGAGGATCATGGTGTTTGGCCGCACATTCGTAGTACCAATCCATTGGTTCTCTATGAAAAGCACTGGATTGGAGGATCATGGTGTTTAGCCACACGTTTATAGTACCAATCCATTGGTTCTCTATGAGAAGACCTGGATTGGAGGATCATGGTGTTTGGCCGCACATTCATAGTACCAATCCATTGGCTCTCTATGAAAAGCCCTGGATTGGAGGATCATGGTGTTTAGCCACACATTTATAGTACCAATCCATTGGTTCTCTATGAGAAGCCCTGGATTGGAGGATCATGGTGTTTGGCCGCACATTCGTAGTACCAATCCATTGGTTCTCTATGAAAAGCCCTGGATTGGAGGATCATGGTGTTTGGCCGCACATTCGTAGTACCAATCCATTGATTCTCTACGAAAAGCCCTGGATTGGAGGATCATGGTGTTTGGCCGCACATTCGTAGTACCAATCCATTGGTTCTCTATGAAAAGCCCTGGATTGGAGGATCATGGTGTTTAGCCACACATTTATAGTACCAATCCATTGGTTCTCTATGAGAAGCCCTGGATTGGAGGATCATGGTGTTTAGCCACACATTTATAGTACCAATCCATTGGTTCTCTATGAGAAGCCCTGGATTAGAGGATCATGGTGTTTGGCCGCACAATTGTAGTACCAATCCATTGATTCTCTATGAGAAGCCCTGGATTGGAGGATCATGGTGTTTGGCCGCACATTCGTAGTACCAATCCATTGATTCTCTACGAAAAGCAATGAATTGGAGGATCATGGTGTTTGGCCGCACATTCGTAGTACCAATCCATTGATTCTCTATGAGAAGCCCTGGATTGGAGGATCATGGTGTTTGGCCGCACGTTCATAGTACCAATCCATTGATTCTCTATGAGAAGCCCTGGATTGGAGGATCATGGTGTTTAGCCACCCATTTATAGTACCAATCCATTGATTCTCTATGAGAAGCCCTGGATTGGAGGATCATGGTGTTTGGCCGCACGTTCATAGTACCAATCCATTGATTCTCTATGAAAAGCCCTGGATTGGAGGATCATGGTGTTTAGCCACCCATTTATAGTACCAATACATTGGTTCTCTATGAGAAGCCCTGGATTGGAGGATCATGGTGTTTAGCCACACATTTATAGTACCAATCCATTGGTTCTCTATGAGAAGCCCTGGATTGGAGGATCATGGTGTTTAGCCACACATTTATAGTACCAATCCATTGGTTCTCTATGAGAAGCCCTGGATTGGAGGATCATGGTGTTTAGCCACACATTTATAGTACCAATCCATTGATTCTCTATGAGAAGCCCTGGATTGGAGGATCATGGTGTTTAGCCACACATTTATAGTACCAATCTATTGGTTCTCTATGAGAAGCCCTGGATTGGAGGATCATGGTGTTTAGCCACACATTTATAGTACCAATCCATTGGTTCTCTATGAGAAGCCCTGGATTGGAGGATCATGGTGTTTAGCCACACATTTATAGTACCAATCCATTGGTTCTCTATGAGAAGCCCTGGATTGGAGGATCATGGTGTTTGGCCGCACATTCGTAGTACCAATCCATTGGTTCTCTATGAAAAGCCCTGGATTGGAGGATCATGGTGTTTAGCCACACATTTATAGTACCAATCCATTGGTTCTCTATGAGAAGCCCTGGATTGGAGGATCATGGTGTTTAGCCACACATTTATAGTACCAATCCATTGGTTCTCTATGAGAAGCCCTGGATTGGAGGATCATGGTGTTTAGCCACACATTTATAGTACCAATCCATTGGTTCTCTATGAGAAGCCCTGGATTAGAGGATCATGGTGTTTGGCCGCACAATTGTAGTACCAATCCATTGATTCTCTATGAGAAGCCCTGGATTGGAGGATCATGGTGTTTGGCCGCACATTCGTAGTACCAATCCATTGATTCTCTACGAAAAGCAATGGATTGGAGGATCATGGTGTTTGGCCGCACATTCGTAGTACCAATCCATTGATTCTCTATGAGAAGCCCTGGATTGGAGGATCATGGTGTTTGGCCGCACGTTCATAGTACCAATCCATTGATTCTCTATGAGAAGCCCTGGATTGGAGGATCATGGTGTTTAGCCACCCATTTATAGTACCAATCCATTGATTCTCTATGAGAAGCCCTGGATTGGAGGATCATGGTGTTTGGCCGCACGTTCATAGTACCAATCCATTGATTCTCTATGAAAAGCCCTGGATTGGAGGATCATGGTGTTTAGCCACCCATTTATAGTACCAATACATTGGTTCTCTATGAGAAGCCCTGGATTGGAGGATCATGGTGTTTAGCCACACATTTATAGTACCAATCCATTGGTTCTCTATGAGAAGCCCTGGATTGGAGGATCATGGTGTTTAGCCACACATTTATAGTACCAATCCATTGGTTCTCTATGAGAAGCCCTGGATTGGAGGATCATGGTGTTTAGCCACACATTTATAGTACCAATCCATTGATTCTCTATGAGAAGCCCTGGATTGGAGGATCATGGTGTTTAGCCACACATTTATAGTACCAATCTATTGGTTCTCTATGAGAAGCCCTGGATTGGAGGATCATGGTGTTTAGCCACACATTTATAGTACCAATCCATTGGTTCTCTATGAAAAGCCCTGGATTGGAGGATCATGGTGTTTAGCCACACATTTATAGTACCAATCCATTGGTTCTCTATGAGAAGCCCTGGATTGGAGGATCATGGTGTTTAGCCACACATTTATAGTACCAATCCATTGGTTCTCTATGAGAAGCCCTGGATTGGAGGATCATGGTGTTTGGCCGCACATTCGTAGTACCAATCCATTGGTTCTCTATGAAAAGCCCTGGATTGGAGGATCATGGTGTTTAGCCACACATTTATAGTACCAATCCATTGGTTCTCTATGAGAAGCCCTGGATTGGAGGATCATGGTGTTAAGCCACACATTTATAGTACCAATCCATTGGTTCTCTATGAGAAGCCCTGGATTGGAGGATCATGGTGTTTGGCCGCACATTCGTAGTACCAATCCATTGGTTCTCTATGAAAAGCCCTGGATTGGAGGATCATGGTGTTTGGCCGCACATTCGTAGTACCAATCCATTGATTCTCTACGAAAAGCCCTGGATTGGAGGATCATGGTGTTTGGTCGCACATTCGTAGTACCAATCCATTGGTCCTCTATGAAAAGCCCTGGATTGGAGGATCATGGTGTTTAGCCACACATTTATAGTACCAATCCATTGGTTCTCTATGAGAAGCCCTGGATTGGAGGATCATGGTGTTTAGCCACACATTTATAGTACCAATCCATTGGTTCTCTATGAAAAGCCCTGGATTGGAGGATCATGGTGTTTAGCCACACATTTATAGTACCAATCCATTGGTTCTCTATGAGAAGCCCTGGATTGGAGGATCATGGTGTTTAGCCACACATTTATAGTACCAATCCATTGGTTCTCTATGAAAAGCCCTGGATTGGAGGATCATGGTGTTTAGCCACACATTTATAGTACCAATCCATTGGTTCTCTATGAGAAGCCCTGGATTGGAGGATCATGGTGTTTAGCCACACATTTATAGTACCAATCCATTGGTTCTCTATGAGAAGCCATTGATTGTACCAGATTGCAAAATAGAGAGTCCTGGCACTGGAAACCAGGTTAGTAATCATTATGTAACTTTATATATATTTTTTTAACCAAAGGGGGGGTGGAGAGAAGATAACATATAGTCCTGAAAAAGCGATGCTATTTTCTGGGACTATATGTTCCCTTTAATAAAGAAATATTCAACATCTTCATGAAAAAGAACACAGAGATGTCCCGTTTCCATGATACCACAGTACACAACCATCTGGGAACAGAGCGGGTCTAGCTACGCCAGTCCTGGACATCAAGAGACGAAAGGTGAAGGCAAAAATGTTTCTCCTGAAAAAAGACATCTTTCCAGTTAAAAATGAAAAGCCAGGCTTGACACAGAATACGATGAATTAGTAAGCAAACAATTCCACATGGGCTAGATCAATCATGACAGAACTGGAAAAGCGGCACTTACTTCAAAAAGAAAAAACATTCAACAACAGCCGTAAAACAAGAACTATGACATCTGCTTATACCACAATTGTAAAACATCCTCAGTAATCTCAGGGATGGAATGTGACTGGGCTAAAACATGGCTTTAACACGATGGTCCATCAGACAGGTGTCTCCAGATCTCAGACTAATCCAAAGACAAATCGTTCTCAGTGAACAAATCACATAAACTGGATCTTTCACAGTTCCTGTTATTGCAGACAGGGGGGAGAAAAGCTGTGTCTTGTGATGGGGATTGCCAGGGATTTGGGTGCAGATATTATCCAACTGCTACACTGTGTGCGTTGCGCATGATACAGTCTGATCCCCCTTGCTGCCGTGTAACTGCACGTCCATTTAAAGACAAAGTTAACTTCTAGAAACGGGTTCAAAGAGCTTTTTAAATTTTATTACATGGAATGACACTTTACTATTACATTTATTACACGCTATCACACACTACTACACCTTGTTACTTTGCATTACATCTCATAACACTTTATTATGCAGTATTATGCCTTATTACACGTTGTACTGTATATTGCCTTTTTACACATTATTATACTTTATTATACAGTATTCCGCCTTATTACACCTTGTTACACTTTATTACACAGTATTATGCGTTAATACATGCTGTTAGTATTTATTACACAGTATTATGCGTTAATACATGCTGTTAGTATTTATTACACAGTATTATGCGTTAATACATGCTGTTAGTATTTATTACACAGTATTATTCCTTATTACATGCTGTTAGTATTTATTACACAGTATTATGCGTTATTACACCTTGTTACACTTTATTACACAGTATTATGCCTTATTACATGCTGTTAGTATTTATTACGCTGTATTATGCGTTATTACATGCTGTAAGTATTTATCACACAGTATAATTGTAACGGACCGTTTTGCTCAAAAGGATAAAACCCAGTTTATGCGATATCCCCCTTTTCCATAGACCAGCAGCTACAGCAATCACCAATCTCCCGAACTGCAAACTGTACGAATTCTGGAAACTCCCGAACTGGAAACACACGAACCCTGGAATCAGCCGAACAGGAAAAGCATACAATCCGCTTACACTCCTGGCAGTCAGCATACAATCCAATTCCCCCCAAAACGAGACGACACATCGGTTTGAGGGTCATGCAGAATCTGAGGCTGGCACACCCAGCCTGGTTTTTATTACAGTTGTTGAGAATACAGGACCGCCCACAGGGAGGGACAAAACAACCAATCAATCTGTACAATACACACAGACACTCCCACACAAAATCCTCCCCTCTGTCTGTGATATGATTGTAGATTATGCTAGCTTTAGTGTACCTATAATCTTAATTTTATTAATGACAGGAGGCGAGTATTTGCTTAAGTCTCTCTTTACTAGAACTCCACAGCAGCACAGAAAAAAACAACCAATCAGAAAAAAGTTAGATACTATAAAACTCCCCTCCCCATGCATCATTTCCTCTTTCAAGCTGCGACAAAAACAGAATAAAAGGCAGAGAACATCATGGGGAAGAAACGAAGTCCTAGACACGATGAATATAATGACGTCCACCATCCGAGAGTAACCGTCAAACTAGATAGTGTTGATGGACTGTAAGCTGAAACGAGAGAAAAACAGAATCGAACAGGTTGATTATCCAATGAAATGTACTCTGAATAAACATGTGTGCACCCATGTAGCAACCAAAATGTCCTAAAATTCTAGATATCCCAACCCTACTTATGAAAGAAAAGACATAAGAGCATGCAACAGGTAGCAGAGACAACAAGCAGAGTTGCATACGTACCTAATCAAACCAAACTATAACACAGAACAAGGGAGGGATAAAAATGGGTGGGAAATACTCGCCTCCTGTCATTAATAAAATTAAGATTATAGGTACACTAAAGCTAGCATAATCTACAATTTTATAACATGACAGGAGGCTTCGTATTTGCTGTTTCAACGCTCAGATCACCAATCCAACGCTGGTTGTGTCGCTGGTACCTATTCCAGGAGATAGCGGAGTAATCCTAATAGTACTTACCAACTGCGAAAAACGACAGTAGACGGATCAATGAAGATGTCAGCCGATGAAGTATCTCAAAACACAGAAAAAACACCATCTGCTGATAGATCCAACAAACTTGTTGTTGTCACCCGCTTCCTAGCGGTTGGGACCCGAGCTTGCAAACTGACCTATCAGCTATATTCCTGTAATTGTAAAAATAACAAAGGCCTTTTGCGGATGCAAGGCCGCGAGAAGAAATTGCCACCTTGTCTCAACTCTTGATCTGTAGGGTGGTTCCTTCGATCGTGTCAGGGTCATCCGGCGACGCGATCTTGCAGGTAGATCCCCAATCACAAGGAATGTGTCTAAGTCCACCACCAAGACGCAATATAACCGAGTATGATCCTTCGTTCACTCCTGGTCTACCTGGTGAGATGCCTCATCCGAGAATAAAACTGTAGTGTTGTCAATTAGCCGTATCCTAAGTGATTCCGACATTCCAAATGGACTGTGTAATCCTCGGACTCTGTAGAGAAAAGATTCCAAAAGGACGTCCAGTCATGGTTCCGAACTGAACTCGTGTGGAGGAACAGTGGTCGACTAATTTCTGGAATAGAGAATCCCAGAAACATTCAAAGGGATGGAGAGTGCAAACCGGAGTGCAGATTTCCATCCAGGTATGTCCTCGCCTAAGAGTGAAAGGCGTCTGTGTAGGAGTCGGGGTACCCCAGGTACTCTCCCAAGGTCCGTAGGTCTCCTCGACGGTAGTTGAAGAGTAGGTTAGCGTGAATCAAAAAGCAGAATGGCTCCCGCGAGGGGTAAATAGCTAAAGGACGGAGAACCCATCAACTCCGAATCCTGTTCGCCAGGTAAGCGTTCCGAGGAGATGGGGCCGTCCTGCCCCCTTCCCCCAAGATCGTATGAGCAGGGAACTCAAGCCAACCGGGATGTCCGGTCTTACCATGTGAACCCTGTGTGCGGTTACCTAGGGACCGGATAACTGGCCTTCCTTAATCTTGGTACCCGAGCAAGGCAGTGTCCTTTCGCTCCATGAAGGTTTCCGTAGCTCCTGTCATCTTGACATGGGAGAAACGGTCTGTGCGGTTGGTCCGCAATAGTCTGGATATCCAAAAACAGAAAGCAGGTTTCCGATTTATAAGGTGCAGAAAATACCAAAAACCTGCACTCTCGTAATACCTGAGGCCATCCGTTAGCCGTACTATCTCCAGTAGTGTGTGTACCTAAGTGATCCGGACCCAGTAGAGCCCTCACAGGAGATAGAATAGGGGGATCCAGACTAAATTTATATCTTGTATGACTAGGCAGTCCTCTATAACGAAATCAGTAGTACGGGCGTCAGATCTAATCGAACGCAGGAGGGACGCCCCGCTATGCAGTCGCCGATGTCTTGCACAGGTACAAGCCTGTGTAGAGTGTCGAGTGTACGAGAGAGCCGCGTTCTCATCTAATGAGATCGACTAACGTGATAGCGTCCGGCCGATAGCCTGAGCGGCCGCGCCTGTTAACAACCAAAACAGTAGGGTTACATCCGTGACCGGTTCCTTCTATGAGAACGCGTCCTCCGAACATGTACTCTGTATCCAGCCCAGTATTCGGCCGAGGTTGAGGGCCCAACCAATAACGCCCTCCAATAACAAATCAGTGTCCGTCCTGTATCTGAGAGGGTACGCTCTCTGTTCCTGAAAATAAAGTATTCTTGAATCGGGATGATGGAGGGCCGCACCCTCCTGTGGTCCAAACTAGAGTCCCTAGAGAATCAGGGTGACCAATTGCAGGGTACACCCAATACCAATATCAGTATAAGGCTGATGGCAATCCACGGAAGAAAACAACAATGGAAAAGAAAAAACTACCAACTGTCCGCCCGGATCCCGTGCGCGCGCGCGGGGTCCAGGACGACCGTTGGTAGCCGGAGGAAAGCTGGAGACGTTCTCCGCAATCCACAAGCACCCGGGAGGTCGGGGGAGGTCAAGTCAGGCCTCTCGACGACCCGAGCGAAAGGAAAAAGAAGTTACGAAAACGAAAAAATTAACTCAGATAAGAGAAAAATACGTAAATTCTTGAGCACCGATCCTTGCCCGTGCGAAGTCTTCCTTGGAGATGTATGACCGGGTACCTTATAAAAAACCCTGCCCTTCAGGCATGAGGTTTAGGGCCTTCACCCTAACCACCGTATTCAGATGGCCGTATACTGGTTTCCTCTTGGATAGGTTGGCAAAGATGCCAGTCTGGACACCTGCCTATTTCCATGTCACTGGTGGGCACCGGCATTTCCCCAGTGATATTCCCCCAGGTCAGCGGCCTAGCAGGGGTACGGCACCCAGGCATAACAGGCCGTCTTAATAGGTACCGACATTCTTAATAGGCACAGACGTAGTCGGCCGTACTTATGGGCACAGACATAGCAGGTCGTACTTATGGGCACAGACATAGCAGGCCGATCTTATGGGCACAGACACAGCAGGCCGATCTTATGGGCACAGACATAGCAGGCCAATCTTATCGGCACAGACATAGCAGGCCGATCTTATGGGCACAGACATAGCAGGCCAATCTTATGGGCACAGATATAGCAGGCCAATCTTATGGGCACAGACATAGCAGGCCAATCTTATGGGCACAGACATAGCAGGCCAATCTTATGGGCACAGACATAGCAGGCCGATCTAATGGGCACAGACCTAGCAGGTCGATCCTATGGTCACCGACATAGCGGGCCGTTCTTATGGCACAGACATAGCAGGCCAGTCTTATGGGCACAGACATAGTAGGCCATTCTTATGGGCACCGACATAGCAGGCCGTTCTTATGGGCACAGACATAGCAGGCCAATCCTGAATTGTGTATTATAGTTATATCATGATAACCTGTTATTCATATAGCGCTCTCCGATTCCGTAGCGCGTTCCAATGGGTATGGAGTGAGCAATGGGGACCTCCGAGTTTCAGCAGAGGTCCCTAAAAAAGGCAGATCCTCAGAGCATCCTGTGACATAGGACCTCTAGACGCCAACCCATAGGCAGCGTAACGCCGTATGAATAACCTGAACCGGGACTCGCAGTCCCTCAATGCCCAGCAGGCAAATAGTGGTATTCCATCCGTATAGGGTATAAGCGGAAGTTGTTCCAGTGACTACCATGTCCATGAATGTAAGATGCACTGAGCAATACTCTCCGTAAACTGCGAATTGGTATGCCCATGTTCACACAGATCTGTGGAAATTTCTTATCATATTATAGATTACCCTCATCATACCACCTGAAGGGTATTGAAACCATGGGCACGTCCAGGAGTAGGGCTAACGATAGCCAACTCAATGAATTCCCCCGGGAAACTGGTAAAAAATTATGGTATCAGCGTAGACTGGTCTCCCTTACCAGTTTGAGTCAGAGCCAGGTCTGTAAGCGAGAAAAATATGCCAGGGACAGAGAAATCATACCAGAGTAGTCTCACAGAGACTTCCAGCTGGGCAGAAAAAATATATACTGAGACGGAGATGAATCCTAGAGCTAACTGGCATTGTAAACACCCTGTACAGAGTCAGTGTAACTGAGTTCATATATATCTGCAACTCACAATAACCTGTGACGTATCCCATCAGGCACTCACAGAAACCTGCAGATATACACTGACAGTAAACTCACAGCGATCCGTGACATACACCGTCAGCAAAACTCACATCAATCTGCGATGTACACAATCAACAGAAACACTCAGCAATCCGCGCTATACACCGACAACAAACCCACAGTAAACCGTGATACACACTGTCGGTAAAACTCACAGAATCTGTGATATACACTGTCCGCAGAGCAAACTAACATGTGATATCCACTGTCAGTAAAACCGATGTGTGATCTACACTGTCAGTAAACCAATATGTGATATACACTGTCAGAAAACTAATATGTGATATACGCTGTCAGTAAACTAATATGTGATATACGACGTCGGTAAAACTAATATGTGATATACATAGACAGCAAAGCAAAGCTAAAATGTGAGCTCCACTGTCATAAAAACTAAATGTGATATACACTGTCAGTGAGACTAATGTGATATACACTGTCGGAAAGGCTAATGTGATATACACCGTCAGAAAACTAAAATGTGATATACACTATCAGAAAACTAAAATGTGGTATACCCTGTCAGTAAAACTAATGTGTGACGTACACTGTCAGTAAAAACTAATGTGACATACACTGACAGCAAAACTAATATGTGAAAAACACTGGCAGAAAAACTATGTGATATATGCTGTCAGTAAAAACTAATATGTGGTTGTCAGAGAGAAACCAGAGCAAGACAGAATATCCAATAAAAACTCACAATATACAATATATCTGAAGAAGTGAAAAATGCCCTAAGACACACAGTAATCTGTGAGATATAAGCTGCAAATACATAGTACATGGGAGGAAGGCATGGGATGCAGCACAGAGCCCTCCGTTCCACACAAAACGGAAGGAAATCCGCCGGGGAAAAAGCAGGGCAGCGATAGCCGCGATCCGACCACCGTGGGCGGAGGAGAGGCCGCGGGTATGTGCACACTCCTCCACCCGGTCGGCCGCCTGCGGCTCTGTGAAGAAGTCGAGCGCGGCGGTCGGCCATGTGGTGGACGGGGCGGCCACGTGTGTGAGTGGAACGGCCGGCGGGTACTCGCGTCCGACCGCGAGCACCTCGGTCGCCGGAATGGAACTAGGGGAACGGGGAAATCAGGAGGCAGCCAGAGGCTAGTCTCCTGAAACCCCTATACCGCGCAGGCAGCCCGCGGAAAATGGCGGGCGAAGAGAGTGGGCAGTGAGGGGAGGGAGGGAAGACATGCGAAACAGGGAAGACCCCCAAGAACTCCCCTAAAACTACCACATGGAAGGGAAGAAATCCCTAAGACGACAGGGGAAGCAAAGGCAAGGGAAGAAGAAATATATGTAAGCAGACAATGACACAAAAAATAACATAATATATAGAAGTACAGAACACATGGTACTAAATAAAGGTACAGATAACAAATAAGTAAATATACTAAGAAATCAAATATAAATCCTAATAAATCATAATACAACCCAAAGCCACCCACATAAGCAGGAGGCAGTGGTACTCTGACCTGTACTGATGCGGAGCAGCAAAGAAAGAGGAAATGATGCATGGGGAGGGGAGTTTTATAGTATCTAACTTTTTTCTGATTGGTTGTTTTTTCTGTGCTGCTGTGGAGTTCTAGTAAAGAGAGACTTAAGCAAATACGAAGCCTCCTGTCATGTTATAAAATTACTGAACACAATGGGTAATCTCATTATCACAGGCAGAAGAATACAGTTTTATAAAACATATCACAGGGACCCCAAAACATGCAATAACCCCATATAAAGTATATCCTCAGAACCAGGGGATCTGGGTGAACCACATATCCAAAATTCACCCAGATCCATTCAGTAGTTTGGAAGATACAGTTAAATGCCGATTCTGCAGAACATATACAGATTATATTAAAAAAAATTACTGTATAATGTGTCCCCTGTTGTATAGTTTGAAACTACTGCACAATCTCTTTGTGTACCAAATACCGGCGAGATGGCACCGTGTAGAAAAGTCACAACAATGTCTGTGAGTTAAAATGGCCGCCATCCATTGTTCTCACCATGTGCTTCATCCATTGTTCTCACCATGTGCCTCTGATACATGAGATGGTGGCCACCCAGTAACTCCACAGTATGTCTCCAGATGGTTCTTAAAGGGCCAGTAGCAGCATAATATAATACAACATGCCCAAATCAGTTTCTTAAAGGGCAATCTATCCCAGGGCCATAGTCGCAGGGCAGGAGGCTAGCAACCAGGCTCCTCCAGTGGACAGTGGCGAGGTTGGTTTCGCCACACCTCCCCTTTACCAACTAGACTAACAGGGTATCTGACCTCCTGCTGGTCAGTGCCCTGGTTAGTCCAGCAACCCACCCACAAAACAGAAATAGCAGTACAGCCCACCCACAATAACTGGTTACTACACCTGGGTAGAGGAGAACTTTATCCATGTCCAGGTGCATCACCACAACTGTGTGGGGAATTGTTAGGCTGCCTTGGTGGGTTGCTGAGTGGGCAGAGACCCGCGGTACTCTGCCCTGATGCCAGTGCTACCACGGAAGTAGCCTGGTTGGAGCCTGGTCGCTGGAGGGGGAGAACGACTGTCTCCCCACTGGATACACCGCTCTGTGGCTGGGGGGCAGGACCGACCATCCTTACCCCTTGTGCTGCCGGTGCAGAGACTACGGTCCCCTCTGCATCATTGGGGGGCGCAACATCTCCCCTTGGTGGGCTAGGCTGCTGCTGGAGAGAGGGTGTAACAAGCTCCTCTCTCTGGACTGTCAACTGCCGCTGGGGAGAGGGGCTCTTCTCTCGGACACTTTCTCTGCTGGTGGAGAGGGGAACCAGCTGTCTCCCCTTTCATTATTTTGTCCTGCTGCTGGGGTGCGAGACTGACGGTCTCTGCTCTCTTTAGGACATTCTGTCACGGGGGAGGAAGGACGGCACCTTCAGCTCCCTGGGGTGCACACTGCCGCTGGGGAGGAAGGACGGCACCTTCAGCTCCCTGGGGTACACACTGCCGCTGGGGAGGAAGGACTGCACCTTCAGCTCCCTGGGGCACACACTGCCGCTGGGGAGGAAGGATGGCACCTTCTGCTCCCTGGGAAACACACTGCCACTGGGGAGGAAGGACGACACCTTCAGCTCCCTGGGATACACACTGCCGCTAGGGAGGAAGGACGGCACCTTCTGCTCCCTGGGACACACACTGCCGCTGGGGAGGAAGGACGACACCTTCAGCTCCCTGGGACTCCCGCTGCCGCTGGGGAGGAAGGACAACACCTTCAGCTCCCTGGGACTCCCGCTGCCGCTGGGGAGGAAGGACGGCACCTTCAGCTCCCTGGGATACACACTGCCGCTGGGGAGGAAGGACGATACCTTCTGCTCCCTGGGACACACACTGCCGCTGGGGAGGAAGGACGACACTTTTAGCTCCCTGGGGTACACACTGTCGCTGGGGAGGAAGGATGGCACCTTCTGCTCCCTGGGGTATACACTGCCGCTGGGGAGGAAGGACGGCACCTTCAGCTCCCTGGGACACACACTGCCGCTGGGGAGGAAGGACGACACTTTTAGCTCCCTGGGGTACACACTGTCGCTGGGGAGGAAGGACGGCACCTTCTGCTCCCTGGGACACACACTGCCGCTGGGGAGGACGGACGAAACCATCAGCTCCCTGGGTTACACACTGCCGCTGGGGAGGAAGGACGACACCTTCAGCTCCCTGGGTTACACACTGCCACTGGGGAGGACGGACAACACCATCAGCTCCCTGGGTTACACACTGCCGCTGGGGAGGAAGGACGACACCTTCAGCTCCCTGGGATACACACTGCCGCTGGGGAGGAAGGACGGCACCTTCAGCTCCCTTGGACACACACTGCCGCTGGGGAGGACGGACGACACCATCAGCTCCTTGGGCTACACACTGCCGCTGGGGAGGAAGGACTGCACCTTCAGCTCCCTGGGACTTACTCTGCCGCTGTGGAGGAAGGACGACACCTTCAGCTCCCTGGGATTCCTTTTTGGCCAAATCTACTAGGGATTGCAGGTACTCTCCTGCTAGTTTCCAGGCGAGCTGCACGGCTCTCTCCAGGGGGTTGGGTCCATAGCCAGACAGCACCTCATTAACCTCTCTGTCAAACTCCTCCTGAGTGTAGTCATATGCAATGCTTGCTCTGCTGAAGTTGATTCTTTTGTAGATAGGGTCGCTGTACGGGTACTAGCGTTGCCCTCAATTTGTAATCCACGGAATGGTGTTGCCCTGTAGCTGTCCTTCTGGGCTGTGGAAATGATCCCGCCGCTTGCCACCAATTGTTGCGGACCGTTTCGCTCATAAAACCGTTTAGGCGATAATCCCCTTTTCCACAGACAAGCAGCTACTGCAAGCACCAATCTCCCGAACTGCAAACTGTACGAATTCTGGAAACTCCCGAACTGGAAACACACGAACCCTGGAATCAGCCGAACAGGAAAAGCATACAATTCGCTTACACTCCTGGCAGTCAGCATACAATCCAATTCCCCAAAAACGAGACGACACATCGGTTTGAGGGTCAAGCAGAATCTGAGGCTGGCACACCCAGCCTGGTTTTTATTACAGTTGTTGAGAATACAGGACCGCCCACAGGGAGGGACATAACAACCAATCAATCTGTACAATACACACAGACACTCCCACACAAAATCCTCCCCTCTGTCTGTGATATGATTACTGAACACAATGGGTAATCTCATTATCACAGGCAGAAGAATACAGTTTTATAAAACATATCACAGGGACATATTAAAAAAAAAAGGTAAAGCACCCCGTATCGAAACGGGCTGCTCTCCTTTAAACCACCCCAGAGACAGCGTCTAAGAAAAACAAATACATTTTATTGAATAACCATTAAAAACAAATCACCTAGGAACTCCTATGGCAAGCCTATTAGTTGCAAGGTTATAGTGACAATTGCAAATGAACAATCACTGGTAATTGTAGCAATTAAAAACTTATACAAAGTTACTGCTAAGAGTGAAATTTGCAATAGAAGCCCAGCCTTGCAAAAGGTCAGGGCTTGCAGGGTTACAGGCACTTTAGTAGAAATCGAAAGGATAGGAGAGATAATATACATAGAGAAGAAAATATAAAGAGTAGGAATGTTTAAATCCAGTCAAAAACAGGAGAAAACTGGAAAAGATTAAATAACCTAACAAATAACAAATCCTACTAGGGCTCACCCCAGCGTACTGAGCCAGACCCGATCAATCCCAGAAGTGGCTATGACACCCTATCAATAGGAGTCCGCAAAGGTGTAGAGAACAAAATAACTAAAAATCACATAGGTGAAAAAAGCCCTGCCCGACGCGCGTTTCGGCGGGATAACCGCCTTTCTCAAGGGCAAAGTAGACTGCTTAGAACTCACCCGTCCTCCGTGTTTAAATAGCTCCTTTGTGTCTCCCGCCGGCTCTCGTTAAACGCTATCAGCCGGTATGATCCAATCATCTCATTACGAGTGATTGGACACTGCGCATGTCTAGTGGACCCTTCGCGCATGCGTGCCAAACATAGAATCTGTTCACATCGTCAGTTCATATTTGCACATGCGCACCAAACTTAGAATGTGTAACTAATTCGTCAGTGCGCATGTCGGAACGTATTTATCGACGTGAACATAGCGAGTTAAGGCACAGAGTGGAATAGAAAAACACTCATGTTACATTGTGTGTGTGGGTAATTAAACCCTTTGGAAGTTAATACCGGGTAAGCGGCAAGTGTCCAATTAGGAAGAGGAATAAGAGTGGGCAAATTGCGCATGTCCGGCCAAGGCCAAGCGCGCATGCGCACCAAACAGGGAATCTTCCACAGTATGCATGTGCAAAAATATCCACATATACGCAAGGGGAAATATAGATTCCGTTCTCTCCAATCACAATATAAATAGTGCGGGCAATAAGCCCCCCAGGGGGAATTAACAATCTTAACTTCAGAGGTGCTAATAAATAATAATAGAGCATAGAGCCGGTATAGAGTAGGAGGAGGGAGGAGGGGATGAGAAAACTAAGATCGTGTTGGTATAGTATAATAAAGATAAATATAAACAAAGTATATACATTATAGACAAAAAAGTGGTTCAAAGTAAAAAACTTTCAATATAGCTGGTAGTAACAAATATAAATATAAATTTAGAGAAGGTAGATGATATATATATGAACGTATATATATATATATATCTATGTATGGTCATAGTGTTGTATCATATGAAGGGGGCAAAAGAGAATCCCTCATTCAGACCAAGAGGTTGGAGTGTTCTAAGTTCGTATATCCATCTCGATTCCCTCTGTCTGAGTGTTTTATCAAAGTCCCCACGTCTCTGGGTCCTCTTAACCAGTTCCAATCCGCAGAATCTAAGGTTATTAGGGTCCCCATGATGAAAATCTCTAAGGTGTCTCGAGATCGGTGTCTCAAGACGGTTCCTAGGGGACCTCACGTGTTCCATGATCCTATCCTTGAATGCCCTAAATGTTTTCCCCACATATTTCTGTCCACATGTGCACGAGAGCAAGTATACAAGGCCTTTCGTTTTACAATTAAAGAAACTTCTAACTTTAAAGGAACCTTGTCCTTGACTATCGCTGACGGTCTTAGAGTTCTTAAGAATGAATTTGCAGGCTACACATTTGCCACAGCCATATGTGCCAGTTGGTGGGGTGCCCAACCAGGTGGCTCGAGGTTGTAGTTTAGTGGAGAAATAACTGGGTACCAGTAGGTCGCGGATGTTGCGTCCCCTCCTGGCTGTGATATTAACATGTGGGCTTAGGACTCCCTTGAGATGTGTATCATTTAGTAGGATCGGCCAGAACCTCTCGAGTGACTTACGTACTTCCGGCCACCCCCTGTCAAAAGTAGCGATCATACGGATAGTTCCCGCATCCTCCTTGGTCGTCTTTTTAGGGAGGTCACACAATAAATCACCCCTCTCAGTTTGTAGTGCCCTTTTATATGCTCTTTTTAAGCAGCGATTCTTAGATCAGAACATGCTGGGAGATCTCATCCCTTGAGAACTATATGAGCAAAGAAATGATACCGAGAGGTCTTAGAGTAATGAACATCCCTTCGTCTTATTCTGATAATTCAGATTTGATGAAGGAGTGGGAAGCTGCGGCTGGTTCTTGCTCTAAAACGTTTATGCAGATTATCTGCAAATTTGAACAGGAACAACTCAAAACAGTAAACATTGACCTTGATGAGGAAATTAATGGGATCAAACAATTTAAAAATGACCCAAATTTCTCTTTCCTTGAATCCAGGTTAAAACAAAACCTGGATAAATATTAGGAATCAGTCAAATTTAGAAAACATGATAAGTTCTTAAGAGATTCTAATGACTACCAGACTGGGAATGTTTATAAATCCTTTAACCGTAGAATGCGACGTACGTCCGATAATGGCTTAACTTCAGACTATGACTCCTCAGACACAGATTCTGGGAGCCAAGTCCAAACTAATCCAGTGGACTTACAAACACAGCCCACTCCACCCATAGTGAATTCTAACCCCAGAGGAACCCTGAAAAAGGGGGTGAATTTTTTAGCCCCAGGTTATCAGGAGGAATTCCCGAGCCAGCGGACGAGATACCAGACTCGCAATATGAGAGGAGGAGGGAGGAGGAGGAGGAGATACTAATTGACACCCAGAGTGTAGAACATAAGTCTCAGATTATTAACCTGTCCTCACGTACATTAACGGCTGATCAAAGGGTCGTTTTAGGAAAGGGCCTCTCTTTCGTACCTACCCCTTTTTGTTGACAAGTTTGGCTGGATTAAGGATCTCAACCTCTTCGTTAGAAAGTTGGCCTTACAAAAATTCCATTCTGTCCAAAACGAAAGAAAGGCCCGAGACCTTGGGCTTGCATCACAAGACTACCAATGCCTCACCACCCTACTAGCTCTCTTAGACGAAAGCGATTCTAATACTATCTCGAACCGTACCGGCCTTAAACCTAAGAGCCGCTATACACCCAACTTTGCGAGCTTTAGGAACATCGAGCTGTTCTTAGAGGCAGCTAAAACAGAGATTGAAAAAATTAACTTAAAATCTCTCCGCATCCATTCCAGGGATAATCTCCTCAGACGGGAACAAAAAGCTTTAAAGACCTTACAAGATGATGTTGATATCATCATCAAACCCGCTGATAAGGGGGGAAATATTGTAGTGATGGATGTGGATAAATATCTGGAAATGGCCGAACGGGTTCTCAGGGATACTGAGACATATGCAGTCCTTAAAAAAGACCCTACGGATGACTTCTTGTCCAAATATAGGGAGATACTGGAAGAGGGACGCAGTGGGGGGTTGCTATCGGGTGACGAGTTTGAATTCATTCTTACTCGTCACCCCAAAGTAGCAACCTTCTACTGCTTACCTAAAATTCATAAGAGCTTGGAGACACCCCCAGGACGCCCAATCGTCTCTGGGGTTGATAACCTCACACAAAATGGCAGCCTGTATATAGACAGAGTCCTAAGACCTTTTGTGGAATCACTACCTTCCTACATCAGGGATACCAAGCAAGCTTTGAATAAACTCTCGAGCCTTAAATTCTTCCCCACTGTACAATTATGCAGTTTGGACGTTGAATCCCTCTACTCCTCCATACCTCACGATAGGGGAATTGAACACGTGAGATTCTTCCTTGACCAGAGGGCCCCTAGAGATGATTTACACACGGCTTTTGTCCTACGCCTTCTTGGATTCATTTTGTCACACAATTATTTTTTATTTAATAATCGTATGTACCACCAAATAAGGGGAACCGCTATGGGGATGGCCTGTGCCCCCTCATATGCGAATCTCCACCTTGGCTGGTGGGAACATCAGATCCGTAATTCAGGCATGTTGAGAGAATACCTACCGAAAGTCCTATGGTGGGGTCGCTACATCGACGACATTTTGATTGTCTGGCAGGGCACCCCCAGGGAGTTCTCTGATATGGTAGAACTACTCAACCGCAATGATGAAAACCTTCGGTTTACATCTGAATTCGGAGGACTTTGTATAAACTTTCTTGATGTGACCATCAGTATCGGCCAAGATGGTACAATCCACTCTACACTGTTCAGAAAACCTACGGCAACTCTCTCCTACACTGGACTAGTCACCACCCCCGACCCCTCAAAGAGGGTATTCCGGTAGGCCAGTATCTCCGTCTTCGTAGAAACTGTAGTGACATCCAGAACTTCATCACGAAAGCGAAACAACTTCGACAATATTTTAAGGAGAAGGGTTATCCGAATCGCTGCTTAAAAAGAGCATATAAAAGGGCACTACAAACTGAGAGGGGTGATTTATTGTGTGACCTCCCTAAAAAGACGACCAAGGAGGATGCGGGAACTATCCGTATGATCGCTACTTTTGACAGGGGGTGGCCGGAAGTACGTAAGTCACTCGAGAGGTTCTGGCCGATCCTACTAAATGATACACATCTCAAGGGAGTCCTAAGCCCACATGTTAATATCACAGCCAGGAGGGGACGCAACATCCGCGACCTACTGGTACCCAGTCATTTCTCCACTAAACTACAACCTCAAGCCACCTGGTTGGGCACCCCACCAACTGGCACATATGGCTGTGGCAAATGTGTAGCCTGCAAATTCATTCTTAAGAACTCTAAGACCGTCAGCGATAGTCAAGGACAAGGTTCCTTTAAAGTTAGAAGTTTCTTTAATTGTAAAACGAAAGGCCTTGTATACTTGCTCTCGTGCACATGTGGACAGAAATATGTGGGGAAAACATTTAGGGCATTCAAGGATAGGATCATGGAACACGTGAGGTCCCCTAGTGTCAGGATCGGGACAGGGATCCAACACGCAGAGTACAAACAGGTAATAGGTACGTATACCGGACCTTAGAATGGCCGGACTAACGTAGGTGAAAGTAAAGAATGGTCTAGAGACAAGCCGAGGTCGAAGAAACGAGAGAGCAGGTAAGCGAGAGACAAGCCGAGTCAAGGGTAATAGAGGTAAGCGAGGTATAACAAACAAGCCGGGTCAAAACCAAAGAGACAGAATATAACAAGAGCACTGAGTGACTAGACAAGCTAGAACCACGACAGGGCAATGAACAAATGTAGAAAGCCCTACTTTATACCCTGGTTCCAGATAGGTAATCACGCCCCCGACGAGTCCTCATTCGTGCTCAGGACTTGATTGACAGGTCGGGACGGGTTGTCGTCATGACGTCGGCTACTGAGCGCCGCGTCATAAAAGGAAGTGGATACCTCGCGGCCGGCGTGTAAACGACCGGGAGAACCGCGAGGAATGAGTGATTCAACCCTTTTGGGAGGAAGAACGTCCAAGTGTCTCACCTCCTCAGAGGTAGAGACGACAGGTACCCTGACAGTACCCCCCCTCTCAGAAACGCCCACCGGGCGGAAGGAACCGGGACGAGATGGAAAACGGGAGTGAAAAGCCCTGCGGAGGCGAGCTGCATGCACATCCTCCTGAGGTACCCAAGACCTCTCCTCAGGTCCATATCCTTTCCAATCAACCAGATATTGTAACTTCCCCCTAGAGATTCGAGAATCGATGATGGAGTTAATTTCATATTCCTCCTGTCCCTCAACCTGAACAGGGCGAGGGGAGGATACAGTGGAGGAAAACTTGTTACATACTAGAGGTTTCAACAAGGAAACATGAAAGGAGTTAGGAATGCGTAAGGCAGATGGAAGAGCCAGACGATACGCAACTGGGTTAATTCGAGTCAGAACCTTGTAAGGACCAAAGTAACGAGGAGCGAACTTCATAGAAGGAACCTTTAAGCGAATGTTTTTGGTACTCAACCATACTCTATCACCTGGAACAAAGACTGGAGCCGCCCTTCTATGCTTATCAGCGTGTTTCTTGAACAACATAGAGTTATGCAGAAGAATTTGTCGAGTCTGATCCCACAACTTCCTCAAATTGGCAACATGAACATCAACCGACGGTACCCCTTGGGAAGGAGAAACCGAGGGAAGAATGGAAGGATGAAAGCCATAATTCATGGCTTGAATACCCATTTGAGAACAGAATGATTTCCAAAAACGGGAAATAAATTGGGAACCTCTATCGGAAACAATTTCGGAAGGTATCCCATGTAACCGAAAAATCTCTCTTGCGAATATCTCAGCCAATTCAGGGGAAGATGGAAGTTTAGGTAAGGGCACGAAATGTGCCATCTTAGTAAACCTGTCAACCACCGTGAGAATCACAGTCTGTTTTTTAGAAACAGGTAAATCTACAATGAGGTCCATGGCCAAACAGGTCCATGGTTTCTCTGGGATTTCCAAGGGATGCAAAAACCCACATGGAAGTGTCTGAGGTCGTTTAGTCTTCATACAGACCTCACATGCTTCAACAAAATCCCTAATATCTTTACGTAATGAAGGCCACCAGAAATCTTTAGATATTAGGGAACACGTCTTGCGAATGCCAGGATGCCCAGCCACCTTACTGTTGTGAAAGCATTCTAATAGCTCCCGTTGTAGTTCAGGAGGAACAAAATACCGTGCCCCGGGACCCTGTCTAGGAGCCAGATGTTGTAACTTCATGATCAAGGCAAGCAACGGAGAATGAATCCTGAGGCTCGTGTTGGCGATAATATTACACTTGGGAACTATAGAAGACAAAACCGTCTCAGATATAGTAGAAGGCTCATGTTGGCGAGACAAAGCATCGGCCTTAGAGTTCTTAGAACCAGGTCTATAAGTGAGCACGTAATTGAAATGAGTGAGGAACAAGGACCAACGAGCTTGCCTGGCGGACAAGCGCTTAGCCTCCCCAATATAGGACAAGTTCTTGTGATCCGTCAAAATAGTAACAGGATGTAAAGTCCCTTCCAATAAATGTCTCCACTCCTTATCTGCTTTCAGGCCCAGATAATTTCTTGGAAAAAAAACCACATGGATGTAACGGTTTATCCACACCTAACCTTTGAGACAAGATAGCACCTATACCTGTCTCTGAGGCGTCTACTTCGAGTAGAAAAGGCAAAGTTGTATCGGGGTGAACTAAAATTGGTGCAGAAGCAAAAAGTTCCTTGAGTGTTTTGAAAGCAACGAGAGCTTCAGTAGACCAATTCTTAGTGTCAACCCCCTGTTTGGTCATATTAGTAATAGGAGCAATAATAGAAGAGTATCCTTTAATGAAGCGCCTATAATAATTGGAGAATCCAATAAACCTCTGAATGGCCTTGAGACCCCTGGGTAATGGCCAATCTAAAATAGATTGGAGTTTATCCGGATCCATCTTAAAGCCTTCCCCAGAAATCACGTAACCAAGAAAGTTTATCTGAGATTGGTCAAAACTACATTTCTCCAATTTGCAGTACAACCCATGTTGTAGGAGTTTGCGCAATACCCTTCTGACTTGTCTGTGGTGGGTCTCAATTTCTCTAGAGTGTATTAGTATATCATCCAAATATACAATAACACAATCATGTTGAAATTCCCTAAGAACTTCATTGATCAGATCCTGAAATACAGCCGGTGCATTACAAAGCCCAAAGGGCATTACCGTGTACTCATAATGCCCATAACGGGTATTGAACGCTGTTTTCCACTCGTCTCCCTGCTGAATTCTCACCAAGTTATACGCCCCTCTGAGATCTAACTTGGTGAAAATCTTGGAACCCTTTAAACGATCAAAGAGCTCAGTAATCAGAGGAATCGGGTATGTATTCCTAATAGTTATTTTATTCAAACCTCGATAATCAATGCAAGGTCTTAACGTGCCATCCTTCTTATTCACAAAAAAAAAACCTGCCCCGGCAGGGGAGGAGGATCTTCTAATGAATCCTTTGTCTAGGTTCTCACGGATATACTCCTCTAAGACTAAGTTCTCTTTAGTGGATAAAGGATATACATTGCCCCTCGGAGGCATAGTACCAGGTAGAAGGTTAATCTTACAATCAAAGGACCTGTGTGGAGGTAAAGTATCATCATTCTTCTTGTCAAAAACTGCCCTTAAATCCAGGTACAGGGGCGGTATTTGCATATCTGTAGACTGGGTAGAATTAACCGGTGTATTAACTAAGCAAAGTGGTGAGACTTTCTTTAAGCAACTGCTCTGGCAACCCTGACCCCATGAGGTTATCTCCCCTAGTTCCCAATCAATAATAGGGTTATGTTTCTTTAACCATGGATACCCCAGGACTATAGGAACAGAAGGAGACGAGATAAGCATAAGAGAGATAACCTCCTCGTGTAAGATACCAACAGTCAAGTTAACAGGTATGGTCTCACGAGAAATAACAGGTTCAGACAATGGTCTACCATCAATAGCCTCAACGGCCAAAGGAGTGTCCCTTAGCTGGGATGGGATAGAGTGTTTAGTAACAAAAACTTGGTCGATAAAGCTCTCAGCAGCTCCGGAATCTATCAATGCCATAGTTTTTAGTACTCCCTTCTCCCAAGCTAAAGAAACAGGTAGCAAAAGTCTGTGCTCTTTATAATTGTGTATAGAGGACAAAATAGAAACACCCAAGGCCTGTCCTCTAGAGAAACTTAGGTGCGAGCGTTTCCCGGGCGATTAGGACAATTTAGGCGTAGATGCCCTCTTACTCCACAATACATACACAACCCCTCCCTTCTCTTGTACTGTCTCTCCTCTTCTGAGAGGCGAGTATTGCCTATCTGCATAGGTTCTGAAAAAACTGGAATTGTGGATTAAGAATTTTGAAATAAGGGAGCAAGTTTAAAGGAAGATCTACGAGTACTATCTCGAGTGTTCTGTCTCTCTCTTAAACGTTCATCAATACGAGAAATGAAAGAAATTAAATCCTCTAAATTTTCAGGGAGCTCTCTAGTAGCAACCTCGTCTAGAATTACATCTGATAATCCGTTTAAAAATACGTCTATATAAGCCTGTTCATTCCACTTAACTTCTGCCGCCAATGACCTGAACTCTAGTGCATAATCCACAAGGGTTCGGTTATCTTGTCTAAGGCGCAACAGTAATCTAGCTGCATTGACCCTTCTACCTGGAGGGTCAAAAGTTCTTCTAAAAGCAGCGACAAAAGCATTATAATTATAGACTAACGGGTTATCATTCTCCCACAGAGGATTGGCCCATCTCAGAGCTTTATCAATGAGTAGAGTGATAATGAATCCAACCTTCGCCCTATCTGTAGGGTAGGAGCGGGGTTGTAATTCAAAATGAATACCAATTTGGTTTAAGAAACCACGACACTTCTCCGGGGAACCCCCATAACGTACAGGAGGGGTAATACGGGAAGAAGCACCTACAGTGGCTACTTCTAGACCTGAACTTACAGGAGAGATGGACGTAGCTCGCATCTCCTCTGGTGGATTACTAGAACGAGATAATAAGGCCTGCAGCGCTAGAGCCATCTGGTCCATTCTGTGATCCATGGCGTCAAACCTAGAGTCGGAAGAACCAACCTGAATGTTTGTACCTGCAGGATCCATGGCCCTGTCGTAATGTCAGGATCGGGACAGGGATCCAACACGCAGAGTACAAACAGGTAATAGGTACGTATACCGGACTTTAGAATGGCCGGACTAACGTAGGTGAAAGTAAAGAATGGTCTAGAGACAAGCCGAGGTCGAAGGAACGAGAGAGCAGGTAAGCGAGAGACAAGCCGAGTCAAGGGTAATAGAGGTAAGCGAGGTATAACAAACAAGCCGGGTCAAAACCAAAGAGACAGAATATAACAAGAGCACTGAGTGACTAGACAAGCTAGAACCACGACAGGGCAATGAACAAATGTAGAAAGCCCTACTTTATACCCTGGTTCCAGATAGGTAATCACGCCCCCGACGAGTCCTCATTCGTGCTCAGGACTTGATTGACAGGTCGGGACGGGTTGTCGTCATGACGTCGGCTACTGAGCGCCGCGTCATAAAAGGAAGTGGATACCTCGCGGCCGGCGTGTAAACGACCGGGAGAACTGCGAGGAATGAGTGATTCAACCCTTTTGGGAGGAAGAACGTCCAAGTGTCTCACCTCCTCAGAGGTAGAGACGACAGGTACCCTGACACCTAGGAACCGTCTTGAGACACCGATCTCGAGACACCTTAGAGATTTTCATCATGGGGACCCTAATAACCTTAGATTCTGCGGATTGGAACTGGTTAAGAGGACCCAGAGACGTGGGGACTTTGATAAAACACTCAGACAGAGGGAATCGAGATGGATATACGAACTTAGAACACTCCAACCTCTTGGTCTGAATGAGGGATTCTCTTTTGCCCCCTTCATATGATACAACACTATGACCATACATAGATATATATATATACGTTCATATATATATCATCTACCTTCTCTAAATTTATATTTATATTTGTTACTACCAGCTATATTGAAAGTTTTTTACTTTGAACCACTTTTTTGTCTATAATGTATATACTTTGTTTATATTTATCTTTATTATACTATACCAACACGATCTTAGTTTTCTCATCCCCTCCTCCCTCCTCCTACTCTATACCGGCTCTATGCTCTATTATTATTTATTAGCACCTCTGAAGTTAAGATTGTTAATTCCCCCTGGGGGGCTTATTGCCCGCACTATTTATATTGTGATTGGAGAGAACAGAATCTATATTTCCCCTTGCGTATATGTGGATATTTTTGCACATGCATACTGTGGAAGATTCCCTGTTTGGTGCGCATGCGCGCTTGGCCTTGGCCGGACATGCGCAATTTGCCCACTCTTATTCCTCTTCCTAATTGGACACTTGCCTCTTACCCGGTATTAACTTCCAAAGGGTTTAATTACCCACACACACAATGTAACATGAGTGTTTTTCTATTCCACTCTGTGCCTTAACTCGCTATGTTCACGTCGATAAATACGTTCCGACATGCGCACTGACGAATTAGTTACACATTCTAAGTTTGGTGCGCATGTGCAAATATGAACTGACGATGTGAACAGATTCTATGTTTGGCACGCATGCGCGAAGGGTCCACTAGACATGCGCAGTGTCCAATCACTCGTAATGAGATGATTGGATGATACCGGCTGATAGCGTTTAGCGAGAGCCGGCGGGAGACACAAAGGAGCTATTTAAACACGGAGGACGGGTGAGTTCTAAGCAGTCTACTTTGCCCTTGAGAAAGGCGGTTATCCCGCCGAAACGCGCGTCGGGCAGGGCTTTTTTCACCTATGTGATTTTTAGTTATTTTGTTCTCTACACCTTTGCGGACTCCTATTGATAGGGTGTCATAGCCACTTCTGGGATTGATCGGGTCTGGCTCAGTACGCTGAGTTTTTAATTGCTACAATTACCAGTGATTGTTCATTTGCAATTGTCACTATAACCTTGCAACTAATAGGCTTGCCATAGGAGTTCCTAGGTGATTTGTTTTTAATGGTTATTCAATAAAATGTATTTGTTTTTCTTAGACGCTGTCTCTGGGGTGGTTTAAAGGAGAGCAGCCCGTTTCGATACGGGGTGCTTTACCTTTTTTTTTTTGAATATTTTGCGCTATATGCAGGGTTATGCCCTTACTACCACCCCTATAACCCACTTCTCTCCGTACTCCCTATTAGATTTTCTATCTAGGAAGTACCCTTTATGAATATCACAGGGACCCCAAAACATGCAATAACCCCATATAAAGTATATCCTCAGAACCAGGGGATCTGGGTGAACCACATATCCCAAATTCACCCAGATCCATTCAGTAGTTTGGAAGATACAGTTTAATGCAGATTCCGCAGAACATATACAGATCATATAAATAATAATTACTGTATAATGTGTCCCCTGATGTATAGTTTAAAACTACTGCACGATGTCTTTGTGCACCAAATACCGGCTAGATGGCACCGTGTAGAAAAGTCACAACAATGTCTGAGTTAAAATGGCCGCCATCCATTGTTCTCACCATGTGCTTCATCCATTGTTCTCACCATGTGCCTCTGATACATGAAATGGTGGCCACCCAGTAACTCCACAGTATGTCCCCAGATGGTTCTTAAAGGGCCAGTAGCAGCATAATAAAATACAACATGCCCAAATCAGTTTCTTAAAGGGCAATCTATCCTAGGGCCATAGTCGCAGGGCAGGAGGCTAGCAACCAGGCTCCTCCAGTGGACAGTGGCGAGGTTGGTTTCGCCACAATAATGCCTTATTACACATTGTTATTATTTATTTCACAGTATTACGCCTTATTACACATTGTTACACTTTATTACACCGTATTATGCCTTATTACATGTTGTTACTGTGACGAAAGCAACTTTGCCACTGTTTTTTGGGGGGTCTGCTTGCCCGCCTCCTACCCTGGGACTATGGGCCCTGTGATAACCCATGTTCAAAAGTACTGTTTCTGCCCCTTGGACTTTTAACTGGAACAGATTCAAACATGTGGCGGCGGCCATCTTAAATTGTCCAGCAGTGTTTTGTCGTCGAGTGTATGGAATTGTTTTGGGCATGGGACCATGTGCACGGTGGGGCAAAAATAAGATTTCCAGGAAATTCCTGAACCCCTGAACTGATCTGGGTGATTTTTGGATATGTTGCTCACCCAGATCGGGGCTATTTGTGGGGATATGTTGTATTTTGAGGTACTTTTGGGGGTTTGTAATAATATATGTTTTTTTCTGCTTAGAGTTAATTGAGTTAGTCCATTGTCTTTGTTAATTATATCAAAGGCAGAGGGGAGGGATTGTGTACACTGTATGGGAGTGACTGAATGTAAAACTATGTTTTTATTGGCTTGTTGTACCTGTGTCCCTGTGCCCCACAAGGTCCACTTGTGGGGGACAACTGTATAAAAGACCAAGCTGTTCAATAAACCCTCTGATCTGCTGAGTTCCTGTTTGACCCTCAACACGTAGTCTTGTCTCGTGATTGGAGGGGAACTGCTATAATCACACTGGGGATTGCTATACTTTGTATACTCCCCTGGGCTCTAATCACTTGGTTCTTTTAAGAGCTGTTCCTGTGACGCTCTCCTGGAAGAGAGGTCTCTCCCACACGGTCCTGGATGTCAGAGGTTGATTCAGAGTGGAAGGAAGACGGCGGGATTCCAGTTAAGCTACGGCAGTTGTGGAGTCTTCAGTGGTTGTGGTGTCTGGTGCGGTGCTTATAGTCCTCGCGTCAGCTAGGAAGCATCCGTTAACGCCAGTCGGGGTGCCAGGGGATCCCTTACAGTTACATTTTATTACACAGTATATTTTGCCTTATTACACGTTGTTACATCTTATTACACAGTATTATGCCTTATTTCACGTTGTTACACTTTATTACACAGTATTACGCCTTATTACATGTTGTTACATCTTATTACACAGTATTATGCCTTATTACATGTTATACTTGATTACACAGTATTACGCCTTATTTCACGTTGTTACACTTTATTACACAGTATTACGCCTTATTACACATTGTTACACCTTATTACACAGTATTATGCCTGATTACATTATTATTATTATTATTATTATTATTATATTATTTATAGAGCGCCGTCAAATTCCGCAGCGCTTTACAATGGGTGGACGAACAGACATGTAGTTGTAACCAGACAAGTTGGACACATTACATGTTACACTTGATTACACAGAATTACGCGTTATTACATGCTGTTACACTTTATTACACAGTATTACGCGTTATTACATGCTGTTACATGTTTTTACACAGTATTATGCATTATTACATGCTGTTAGTATTTATTACACAGTATTATGCGTTATTACATGCTGTTAGTATTTATTACACAGTATTATTCCTTATTACATGCTGTTAGTATGTATTACACAGTATTATTCCTTATTACATGCTGTTAGTATTTATTACACAGTATTGCGCGTTATTAGATGTTGTTACACTTTATTACACAGTATTATGCATTATTACACGTTGTTAGTATTTATTACACAGTATTATGCGTTATTACATGCTGTTAGTATTTATTACACAGTATTATGCATTATTACATGATGTTAGTATTTATTACACAGTATTATGCGTTATTACATGCTGTTAGTATTTATTACACAGTATTATGCATTATTACATGATGTTAGTATTTATTACACAGTATTATGCGTTATTACATGCTGTTAGTATTTATTACACAGTATTATGCGTTATTACATGCTGTTAGTATTTATTACACAGTATTATGCATTATTACATGATGTTAGTATTTATTACACAGTATTATGCGTTATTACATGCTGTTAGTATTTATTACACAGTATTATGCGTTATTACAGGCTGTTAGTATTTATTACACAGTATTATGCCTTATTACATGCTGTTAGTATTTATTACACAGTATTATGCGTTATTACATGCTGTTAGTATTTATTACACAGTATTATGCGTTATTACATGCTGTTAGTATTTATTGCACAGTATTATTCCTTATTACATGCTGTTAGTATTTATTACACAGTATTATTCCTTATTACATGCTGTTAGTATTTATTACACATTATTATGCCTTATTACAAATTGTTAGTATTTATTATACAGTATTATGCCTTATTACATGCTGTTACTCTTTATTACACAGTATTATGCCTTATTACATGCCGTTAGTATTTATTACACAGTATTACGCCTTATTACACATTGTTACATCTTATTACACAGTATTACGCGTTATTACATGCTGTTACACTTTATTACACAATATTCCGCGTTATTACATGCTGTTACATGTTATTACACAGTATTATGCCTTATTACATGCTGTTACATGTTATTACACAGTATTATGCGTTATTACACGTTGTTAGTATTTATTACACAGTATTATGCCTTATTACATGCTGTTAGTATTTATTACACAGTATTATTCCTTATTACATGCTGTTAGTATTTATTACACAGTATTATGCATTATTACATGTTGTTACACTTTATTACACAGCATTATGCCTTATTACATGCTGTTAGTATTTATTACACAGTATTATGCGTTATTATATGCTGTTAGTATTTATTACACAGTATTATGCGTTATTACATGCTGTTAGTATTTATTGCACAGTGTTATTCCTTATTACATGCTGTTAGTATTTATTGCACAGTATTATGCGTTATTACATGCTGTTAGTATTTATTACACAGTATTATTCCTTATTACATGCTGTTACTCCTTATTATGTTAGTTGGAAGTGGGTGATTGGGATTTAGACCTTTCCTACTTTGCCTAGAGACCAGCATGGATCTGCAATTCTTAATCCCATGCACTTCTCACCTAGAAGAACTATTAGTATTCGTTAAACCCTGTAGTGAAATAGATTGTCCTGTCCCATTTAATCACCAGTCAAGGCTTAGTGTACTATGAACTAATACACGATATTTCTATCCACATCCTTCACCTAGTTAACAAACAGCACCCAATGACATCATTTGTCCAGGTTTGTCCATATAACTTGCAGATAACTTGTGATTGGATAACTCGAGACAAGGTGCTACAGCTATTAAAGAAAATTTATGTAAATAAAGCTCCGGGGCCTGACGGTATTCACCCACAAGTACTTAAGGAGCTAAGTAGGGAAATAAGTGAACCACTGTATTTAATCTTTCAAGATTCTTTTGTTCCAGGTATTGTACCGAAGGATTGGAGGAAAGCAGATGTTGTTCCTATATTTAAAAAGGTTTAACAATTCTTGCCTGGAAATTATAGACCTGTAAACTTAACTTCTGTGACTGGGAAATTATTTGAATGGCTATTAAGGGATAATATTCAGGAATTCTTTGCCAAGAACTGTGTTATTAGAAATAGTCAGCATGTTTTTATGAAACATAGGTCATGTCAAACTAACCTAATTGCATTCTATGAAGAAGTAAGTAGAAGTATAGATCAGGGTGTTGCAGTGGATGTGGATTGGATTGAATCTACTTGGATTTTGCAAAGACATTTGATACGGTTCCTCACAATAGGCTAGTCTTCAAACTAAAAGAAATTGGTCTAGATGAATATTCTTGTTCTTGGGTAGAACATTGGCTTAAGGATAGAGTACAGTCATTAATGGTACATTTTCAAGCTGGACAAAAGTGATAAGTGGTGTCCCTCAGGGTTCTGTTTTAGGACCGCTTCTATTTAACATATGTTTAAATGATCTTGAAATAGGCATTGAAAGCCATGTATCAGTGTTTGCAGATGACACAAAACTTTGTAAAGTAATAAAATGTGAGCAGGATATTGCCTTGCTGCAGAGGGATTTGGCTAGATTGGAGGACTGGGCACTAAAATGGCAGATGAAATTTAACGTACAGAAATGCAAAGTTATGCACTTCAGGGTTAAGAATGCACAAGCAATTTACACCCTAAATGGTAGTGAACTATGGATAACCACACACAAGAAGGATTTAGGAATTGTTATAGACAACAAATTAGGCAGCAATATGCAATGTCAGTCTGCCGTTGCTAAGCCCAGTAAGGTTTTGTCATGTATAAATAGGGGCATAAATTCTCGGGATGAAAATATAATTTTGCCTCTTTATAAATCGCTGGTAAGACCACTCCTTGAATAATTTTGGGCACCTGTTCTAAAGAAAGAAAGATATGGCACATGCTTTTCAATGCTTTCCTATGGGGAATTGAGCGATGCTGGAGGTCCTCACACAGCGTGAGGACGTCCAGCGACGCTCTAGCACAGATTTTCTGTGCTATGATGCAGGAAGTGCCCTCTAGTGGCTGTCTAGTAGACAGCCACTAGAGGTGGAGTTAACCCTGCAAGGTAATTATTGTAGTTTATAAAAAACTGCACTAATTACACTTGCAGGGTTAAGAGTAGTGGGAGTTGGCACCCAGACCACTCCAATGGGCAGAAGTGGTCTGGGTGCCTGGAGTGTCCCTTTAACCCTGTATATCATTTGAAAGACTTATCCAAAAATGTTAAATCAAAGTCAATGTTACCTACTGTTCGCTTGATGTTTTTTGTGTGTGTTTGTTACGGTGTAAGACTGTGTGTTGTTCTTCTGATGTTTATTGTGTGTGTGTTACTGTCAATATGTGTATGTTTGTGTGTTTAATTTTATTTGCTAGTTCTATTCTTAATTCTATCCAGTGTGTGTGTGTCATTATGTATCTTTGTCAATATTGTGTGCGTCAGTATGTGTTTAATTCCGTGTGTCTCACTGTATGTGTGCTTCGGTGTGTGTTTGTGTCATTCTGTGTGTCACTAAGGGTGTCATTGTGAATGTATCATTTTGTGTGTCTCACTATGTGTCTTACCCTGTATGTGTTGTGTGTTTTTAATACTATGTGTGTCAATCTTTGTGTGTGTCAGTCTGTGTGTTTGTAATTCTGTGTATGTGTCAAATTGTGTCACTGTTTGTGTTTGTCATTGTGTGCGTTTTTTTCACTGTGTGTTTCACTGTCTCTATTTGTGTCACTGTCTGTTTTTCTGTGTGTGTGTCATACTGTATGTGTCACACTGTGTCTGTCACTGTGTGTGTGACTCGATGCTTGTGTCACTCTGACTCTATGAATGTGTCATTCTGGGTGTATGTCACTTTGTGTGTGTCACTGCATGTGTCATTCTGTGTGTGTATGTTTTACTCTGTATTTGTGTCATTTTGTGTGTCTATCAATGTGTGTTACTGAGGGTTCCTGTTGGCCTGATGTGTATTCTGTGCAGGGGCAGATCCAGAACCTAATCTTGGGAGGGAAACTGGTAGGTTATTTTTAAAGGAACAATCCAGGCACAATAACCACTGCATATCTCTGTAGTGGTTATGGTATGGTGCCAGGAGGGGTGTGGCGCCCTCCCAAAGTAAGTAGTCAAACCGTTTAAGAACAGTTTGACACATTACCTGTGCTCTGCCGGGATTGGGACTGTAGTAGGGGATATGAGCAGTAGTATATGTGTGTGAGGGGTGCAATGTGTGTATGTGAGGGGTGCAGTGTATGTCTGTAGGAGTGCAGTGTGTGTGAGGGGTGCAGAGTGTGTGTGTGTGTGTTACGATGTCAGATTCTACTCTATTTTCTGCCTGTTTATCTCACTTTGATCAATTAATAACTTTTTTCTCTCTGGCTTTTGTTGTTGTTTCCAAGTTTCCTCCAGCTTTGCTACTCCTCTATTTCCAACTGGTGTCTTGTTCACATCAACGTTATGGCCCCGAACCGGGAAATGAAACCATCCTGAGGCATTGCTCCAATCTGTGTGAGTCTGTGCCTGCGTCAGGAGAACCTCGTAGTCTAATCCTGGGAACCGTATTCATACCCCCAACATTTTACATTAGCAAAGAGGGACACCTTCAGTTTAGGGGGGTTAGCAGTGATGTGGCCTGGAGCGGAGCTGTTTTGAGTTTGTTGGGGGGCAGAGGGGTGGTAGTACAGGGAAAGGAAAGTTCTGAGTGGGGGGTAGTACGGGGGCAGGACGGTTCTAAATGGGGTTGGTAGTGCTGGGACAGGATTGTTCTCAGTGAGGGGTAGTACAGGGACAGGACTGTTCTGAGTGGGGGTAGTACGGGGTCAGGACTGTTCTGAATTTGTGGGGAGTATATTCTCTCTCTCTCTGCCTGGGAGATATTGAGATAAGTTAGGGAATAACCCAATTATCTCCAGGCAGAGGGCACACAATTTCCCCAAAAATTAGAACACCCCTTTGTACAACAGGTATCCCCACAAATTACATATCCCCTGATAGCCCCGATCTGGGGGACCAACTGTAACGGACCGTTTTGCTCACCAGAGGTTAAAACACGTTTAGGCGATATTCCCCTTTCCAGATGCACAGGCAGCAACTGTAAGCACCAATCTCCCGAACTGCAAACTCTACAAATCCTGGAAACAGCCGAACAGGAAAACCAAATGAAAGGGTTACACTCCTGGCAGTCAGCATACAATCCATTTCCCCCAATAACTAGACGACACTTCGTTTTGAAGGTTAAGCAGAATCTCACTGTACTGGCACATACAGCCTCTTTTATTCCCAATCCACAAACATAGTACTGCCCACAGAGTTTTACAGAACAACAAATCAATCCATACAATACACACAGACACTCCAACACAAAATCATCCCCTCTGCCTGTGATATGATTACTGAACACAATGGGTGATATAATTATCACAGGCAGAGGAATACAGTTTTTCCACATTATTCATAACTTTGAAAGTATGCATCACATTCACATAAAACTTACATTTTCCAGCATACTCCAAATACAAACATATGTCAAAATCATCCAAATTGGTCCATTGGTTCAAAAGATAGATCGAAGTCCTTTGTGACAAAATGAAGCATGGCTTTTCTGCCCAAAACCAGTTCCACAGAGTCTTCTGTCCTGGAGATAATTGAGAAGTAATCCAATTATCTCCAAGGACAGAGGCAAAACTCCATTAGGCGCATGGCAGTAAAAAGACAGTAAAATACAATAAAATACACAAGGTTACATTTATTACATAAAATACAGACTTTCTACCTATCCCCAGATAGCTTAGATCTGAGCGCACATTATTACCGGATGGCGCTCAGATCACATACATACAGTTTAATCGACATGGAGCCAAAGTCTTTCATACAGTCTTTCAGTATACGGCTGGGCTCCATGGCATAGCTATCTGGGGTAGCATTTTAACAGTCCGCAGAAAGGTACAAACCAGCCTTTCTGCAGGGAAAAAGAACAGGGGCCATAGTCTAAAGGCAAGGCAAGAGGCGGGCAAGCAGCCCCCTCCAAGGACACGTGTTAAGGTCGGTTTTGCCACAGCAACATATTCAAATTCACCCAGATCGGTTCAGGGGTTCTCAAAAATTATGCAAGTCATAAGTAACCGAGCACACACGAGACTCCTGCCCAAAACAGTTCCACGAATTCAGCGTGTGCGGTCGGTCAATTCAGAAAAAGTCCAGAATGGATCCTCCTGGCTCATAGGAGCGATTGCTCCCCTTGTTCGTATGAACCAAACTACCGAATGGCGCTCTCCTGGCTGTTCGGCAACTAAAGGAAGCAGGCGTTCGTATGTTTCAGCGGTGGTTCGGGAAGTCGAGTTCCAGACACTCGACGACCAATTCCCGCTGCCTCCTTTCATGCAAACAAGATGGCCGCCATTTTCTATACGAACGGCGGCCGCCCAGAGAGCACTTAATAGACGGTTCTCTTTGAAGTTAATGAGCCAGGAGGGTGGTCGGTGTTCGGTAGTTTTAAACTGCCGAACCAATAAATCCAAAACAAACGAAATGTTGCAGAAAAGCACGAACACAGAAGAAAATGCCAAAACTCAGTGTATTTTCTTCACACCATCCATCTCTTTGTTTCAGTTCAGACGAAAGCTGTACCGTTCGGTATATTGACAATCCATGAACAGAACTGTCCCAGATAGCTAGACCCATGGAGCTCATTCTTTCTGCTGAACGCACAGTGAACACACTTTAGCTCCATGGCGATTTGACTCTATGTATGGGATCCAAATTATCTGGGGATATCTCGAACGTGGGGGGATCCGTTTGGTAAAATAAGAATTATATATTTTTAGGTGTTTTTACCGTTACTGTAAAATGGGAATATTCTCTATACCTGGAGGTAATTGAGTTACTTCAGGCACTTAACCCAATTATCTCCAGGATAGAGAGGAGGAGTTGCACTGTTTGTGTGGGAGTGTTTTCATATTGTGATTGGTTGTGATTGGATACTGGTTGTGATTGGATACTGTAAAAATGTTTCAGTCTTCCACAAGGTCCCTGGAGAGTCCCTTGCTGGAAGACCTGCATAAAAGGCCGATATGTGGCCACCATTAAACAGATCCTACTTGACTCTCAACACAGAGCCTCATCTCGTGCTTGGGGGATGATTCGTATGATTCCTGTTCGGCGCTTAGGAGTGTTCGGTAGCTGACTGTGTATTCGGGGAAAATAACAACCTTGGCGGCGTTAACCCTTTCTCATACCCGGGGTGCGGTTACAACTGGTGGCAGTGGTGGAATGGCTTCCTAGTGCGAGGTAAAGCATCCTGGAAGACACTGTTCATGGATTTATAATTAGGGCAACGCTTGTCCCCGTACAGCAAGCATGGTGCTCAGCTACACTGTGGCAGAGTTTGACGCTATGATGAAGCTGCGGCTGGCTTTCTACGGACCGAATCCAGCTGAAAAATACGTGCAGTTCATGAGGAACCTAGTGATTGGGAACCTGCGACACAGGGCAGAGATGGAAGGCCAGTTGGCATGTTGGGAGAGACTCCAGCGGCAGACAGAGTTACAGGGAGAGGAGAGCATCATCCTCCCTCCCCAGCGGCAGTGTACCTTGCAAGGAGAGGAGACAACGGGTCTCTCTCCCCAGCGGCAGACAGAGGCACAGGGAGAGGAGAGCATCATCCTCCCTCCCCAGCGGCATGATGAGTCTGCGATACCCACTGACCCCTTCCAGCAGAAGAGCTGGCATCAGGGCAGAGCGCAGTTAGCCTCTGCCCTCCCTTTTCCCCTTGTCCAGAGCCTGACTTCCTGCAGGCTACTCCAGCAGAAGCGCTGGCAACCGGGCAGAGCGCAGTTAGCCTCTTTCCTTCCCTGGTCGGAGATCCAGAACTGATCTTTCCTTCCCTGGTCGGAGATCGAGAACTTCCCTACCCAGCTGTAACGCTGGCTGCAGGGCAGAGCGCCGCTAGCAATCAGGCAGGACCATGCCCTGGTCCCCCCAGCTGAAGAGCTGGCATCTGGACAGAGCGCAGTCCTATGGAACTGTTTTGGGCATGGGGCCATGTGTATGGTGGGGCAAAAATAAGACTTCCAGGAAATTCCTGAACCCCTGAACCGATCTGGGTGAATTTTGGATATGTTGTTCACCCAGATCGGGGCTATCAGGGAATGTGACTTTGTAGGGATATGTTGTATTTTGAGGTACGTAAAAATGTATGGGCAATGGATGGGCCGAATGGTTCTTATCTGCCATCACATTCTATGTTTCTATGTATGTTTTTCTGTTTGGAGTTAATCGAGTTAGCCCATTGTCTTTGTTAATTGTATCACAGGCAGAGGGCAGGGATTGTGTACACTGTAGGGGAGTGTCTGCATGTAAGATACTGTTTTGATTGCTTTTGTGACTTTGTGTCCTGTGCTCCACAAGGTCCACATGGGTGGTAACCTTGTGGGGAAAACTGTATAAAAGACAATAAACCCGAACCGGAGTTCGGGAGTGCTGGAAAGTACCGATTTTGGGACATACATGACTATAGGGAAGCCCTGCTGGATCTTCCTAGAGCTGGCGACCTAGGGCCACCATGGAATGGGAGCTGGAGCAGGATTACCAACACCTGCTCAGCTCAATTTGGCCCCAACATACCCTGCAGGGAGAGGTGGGTGGCGGACCCAGACCTACCCCACCTGTAACGGAGCTCCGTGTACTCCGACCAAGTACCCTCCGTTGATGGATGCTCCTAGCGCTCTCAGAGGACTCCAAGCACTGCAGACGACACCACAACCACCGCAGACTCCACAACCGCCGTAGCTTAACTGGAGCCGCGCCGTCTTCCTTCCACCCTGGATCGGCTTCTGTCCTCCAGGACCGTGTGGGGAAGACCTCTCCTCCAGGAGAGCGTATCCGGAACAAGCTCTTAAAAGAGCTAAGTGATTAAGCTCAGGGGAATATGCAGAGCATAGCAATCCCCAGTGTGATACAGCAATTCCCTCCAATAACGGGACGAGGCTACATTTTGAAGGGTCAAGAAGAACTGAGGACTGGAACAGCCAGCCTGCTTTTTATTAGGAAAGGGTACACACAGGACACTCCCAGGGGGAGGATGAAATTGACCAATCACATGCATGGTAACACCCCCACGTCTCCTCCCCTCAGATAAACACATAACATAATTAAAACGTACATTATTTTACCCAAGTTCTGGATGTACCCCAAAAACAGGGGGTACAGTTTTAAGTCTGGTATCCCCAGATAGCCCTTGCTCAGGGGAACAATCTGTCCAAAAATCAGCCCATTCGGATGAATTGTTCGGGAGATACAGAGCTCCAAAGTTTTGACCGACCGCACAGACCAACTAGCCGAAAATAGTTCCATGAGTTTTGGCCTTGCAGTCGGTCTCTGTTCGCATGAACAAAAGATACGAAATTCTTGCCATCCATTCGCATCTCCGTGATCGCTAGAATCCCCATACTAAGTTAAGTATAACTACCGAACGGCCGGTCGTTCGGTAGTTTCCGTACGAAGTTCTGGATGTCTGGAGGTCTTAGCGGTATTCGCCTGTTTGCGCTTCCGAATTTAGTTCCATGCGTTCACAGGCAAACACCGCTGTTCGTACGCAAGATGGCCGCGAACACGTGTAAGTCCCGAAATGGCGGCCATCTATTCGGTACACAAAGGATTCGTATAGAATCATACGAACGGTTTTACTACCGAATCCCAACAAGGCATTTAAACATATTTTATGTGTCCATAGTCTCTGTACAGCCCATTTAAAGAGCCACAGACAGCACAATGAAAATTCCTTTAAGCCCAGATATAGTTTTAACGTGCAATATAGTCCAGGACCATAGTCGCAGGGGAGGAGGCAGGCAAGCAGGCCTCTCCAGGACAAAGTGGCGAAGGGCACTTCGTCACACATCTCCCCTTTGGGGGGAAGACTAACCAGGCACCTGACCTCCTGTCGGTCAGTGCCTCCGTTAGTCGATCCACCAACCCACAATAAACAGATGCCCGAGAAGCCCCCCCACAACACCAAAGTACAAGAACAGCCCAGACATACATGCCCATACACTGCACCTGGGTATTTGGCTGGGTTAATGAGGCAACATGCTGAGGGTACTTGAAGGGCAGAGGCCCGCGGCGCTCTGCCCTGATGCCAGCCCTTCTGCTGGGGTAGCCTGCAGGACATCAGGCTCTGGACCAGGGACAAGGGTAGGGCAGAGGCCAACTGCACTCTTCCCAGCTGCCAGCTCTTCTGCTGGGGTAGCCTGCAGGACATCAGGCTCTGGATCAGGGACAAAGGTAGGGCAGAGGCCGACTGCACTCTGCCCAGCTGCCAGCTCTTCTGCTGGGATGCTTGGAACATAGTCCGGCTCAGTAGCCAAGGGGACATGGACGTCAGTAGGGGTTAACATCGCCTCTGTTACCCCTGGTGCCACGCTAGAAGTTAACTGGGGAGGGGAATTTGTACTTACCCCCTCCTCTGGTTGTCCCGGTGAGGGTAGTTGGGGATCTGGACAGGCTGTCCAGCATCCCTGTAGGTCAGGCACAGAGACCACGGTCCCATCTGCGCCATCTGGGAGATTGGTGTCTCCCCTTGTTAGGGTCAGCTGCCGCTGGGGAGAGGGGGTGCTGTGCTCCTCTCCCTGAAACACAGGCTGCCGCTGGAAAGGGAGACTGCCTGTCTCCACTCCCGTACCATTGTCCTGTTGCTGTAGAGAGGGACCAACTGTCTCTGCTCTCTGTAGGACACACTGCTGCTGGGGGGGAAGGGCGACACCTTCGGCCCCCTGGGGTACACACTGCCGCTGGGGGGGGGAAGGATGACACCTTCAGCCCCCTGGGGTACACACTGCCGCTGGAGATCTGGGTTGGTTACCCAACATCCCTGTAGGGCCGGTAGAGAGACCTCGGTCCCATCTCTACCTGCCATCTGGAGGTCATCGCCGGACCAGTCAGTGAGGTCTGGTTCTGCTTGTCGGGTAGGTTGGGGCTGCACGAAGCTGAGTAGGTGTAGGTAGTCCTGCTCCAGCTCCCACTCCCTTGTTGCCAGGTGGGTCATGTCTTTTCTCACCTCGCGTTCGTCAGCCCAGACATACATGCCCATCCGGTAGTCGTAGATGTCCCAAAACCTAGATTCCTCCGTGCTGCCGAAATCAGGCTCCTCCTCCATGGCATCCTGAAGTAGACCTGGACCATCATAATCATCCCCCTCCGGTAAGTCGTGCTCGGCCGTCCAGGGAGTAAGTCGAATGGTATGCCACCAGAGGGCCTGGTATGCGTTGTCTAGCCCGATCTCTCGCCATACCAGGGTCTCTAGTCTTGCCACCCACTCATCCAGGGGCTGCTCTCCCAATAGACACATTCGCATTGCCACACGCTTCTGTAGCCGCTGCTCATGACTGGGGAGACTCTCACCTCGCCGCCACTGTGCGTCTTCCAGGGCATCATACCAGAGTTCCTTTCTGGCTGCATCCCTGTAATCTGCGGCCTCCTCCTCCTCCTCATCATGGAACGCTGTCCGCAAACCAGCTGATTCCATCCTGCTGTAGCCAGGGGTGCTGCCCAATGGCTAGCGTTGCCCTCAATTGTAACTCCAAACGTTACCAGTGTCTCTGAGCTGCTTCTCCTCGCACTAGGACGCCATCCCACCGCTGCCACCAATGTAACGGAGCTCCGTGTACTCCGACCGAGTACCCTCCGTTGATGGATGCTCCTAGCGCTCTCAGAGGACTCCAAGCACTGCAGACGACACCACAACCACCGCAGACTCCACAACCGCCGTAGCTTAACTGGAGCCGCGCCATCTTCCTTCCACCCAGGATCGGCTTCTGTCCTCCAGGACCGTGTGGGGAAGACCTCTCCTCCAGGAGAGCGTATCCGGAACAAGCTCTTAAAAGAGCTAAGTGATTAAGCTCAGGGGAATATGCAGAGCATAGCAATCCCCAGTGTGATACAGCAATTCCCTCCAATAACGAGACGAGGCTACGTTTTGAAGGGTCAAGAAGAACTGAGGACTGGAACAGCCAGCCTGCTTTTTATTAGGAAAGGGTACACACAGGACACTCCCAGGGGGAGGATGAAATTGACCAATCACATGCATGGTAACACCCCCACGTCTCCTCCCCTCAGATAAACACATAACATAATTAAAACGTACATTATTTTACCCAAGTTCTGGATGTACCCCAAAAACAGGGGGTACAGTTTTAAGTCTGGTATCCCCAGATAGCCCTTGCTCAGGGGAACAATCTGTCCAAAAATCAGCCCATTCGGATGAATTGTTCGGGAGATACAGAGCTCCAAAGTTTTGACCGACCGCACAGACCAACTAGCCGAAAATAGTTCCATGAGTTTTGGCCTTGCAGTCGGTCTCTGTTCGCATGAACAAAAGATACGAAATTCTTGCCATCCATTCGCATCTCCGTGATCGCTAGAATCCCCATACTAAGTTAAGTATAACTACCGAACGGCCGGTCGTTCGGTAGTTTCCGTACGAAGTTCTGGATGTCTGGAGGTCTTAGCGGTATTCGCCTGTTTGCGCTTCCGAATTTAGTTCCATGCGTTCACAGGCAAACACCGCTGTTCGTACGCAAGATGGCCGCGAACACGTGTAAGTCCCGAAATGGCGGCCATCTATTCGGTACACAAAGGATTCGTATAGAATCATACGAACGGTTTTACTACCGAATCCCAACAAGGCATTTAAACATATTTTATGTGTCCATAGTCTCTGTACAGCCCATTTAAAGAGCCACAGACAGCACAATGAAAATTCCTTTAAGCCCAGATATAGTTTTAACGTGCAATATAGTCCAGGACCATAGTCGCAGGGGAGGAGGCAGGCAAGCAGGCCTCTCCAGGACAAAGTGGCGAAGGGCACTTCGTCACACCACCTATGGCTGAGGTACCCCCTGCTTCACTACTAGCTCTGGGTAGGGGACCTAATTAACTGGGCCTGGGAAGACCCCCAGTCAGCAAGTGGAAATTGGACCAAAGTCTACAGGGATGTGGGGCAGCCGGCCCAGATCCCCAACTGCAGCTGACGTTACCAGAGGAGAGGACAACTGGTCCCCCTTCCCACCCCCAGCTGGAACTACCAGGAGGGAGGACAGTCGGTCCTACTCCTCAGCAGCAGCATACCGTACAGGGAGAGGGGATAATTGGTCCCCGTCCCCAGTGGCAGATGCCCAACCCAGTTCTGGAGATAGTGGATGGGACGGCAGTCTCCACTAACCCCCTTCCAGTGGAATAGCTGGCATTCGGGTAGTTGGCCTCTGCCCTCCCCTTCTTCCTTGTCAAGGGCCTTATCACACACAGGCCAATGCAGCAGAAGTGCTGGCTACAGGGTAGAGCGCCGCTGGCCTCTTCCCCCTAAGCCCAGGCTGCTCCAAGGCTGGGAGCAATGGAGAGACTGGGGGTGACGTACTCCCACACAGCAACCTGGGATAGACAGGACAGAGCCTGGCACTGGAGGCTACCCAGCTAACTAATTGTTTTTGGGTGGGTAGCCCAACTAACTCGGGTACCGACCGGCAGCAGGTCAGGCACCTGGTTAGCCTTCCATTGGGGGGGAATATGTGTGGCAGAAATGCCTCTGCCACATGTTCTCGGAGGGGCTTGCTTGTCAGAGTCCAGGTTGGGTGGAGGATCGCGAGACCCCAGCCAAGCTGCGGTGGCTAAGGGTCTGCGGTGGCTATGGGGTCTGGTGGAGTGCTTGGAAGTACTTGGGGATACTAGGAAGCATCGATTGTCGGAGGCACCCAGTTGGGGTGGCAGGCGGTTCGTCTGATTATCCTGTTTTGTGTGGGAGTGTCCTGGACCTGAGTGCCCTCTCAGGCCCAGTGGGGAATGCCCCTGGAATATGTTATGGAAAACCCCTTGCTTGGGGACTTGCATATAAGGCCAGTTGTGGGTGCCATTAAACAGTTATACTTCACCATCAACACAGAGCCTCGTCTCGTGATTGTAGGGAACAGCTATACCAGCTATAAGAGCTATCCTTGTAAGATAGCTCTCTGGAGGAGGAGAGGATCCCTGACTTGGGTCCAGGGTGGGTGGAGGACAGCCAGACCCCAGCCAAGCTGTGGCAGCTAAGGATCTATGGTGGTTATGGTGTCTGGTGGAGTGCTCAGGGATACTAGGAAGCATTGATTGGTGGAGGCACCCAGTTGGGGTGCCAGGCGGTCTGTCACACCCTGTTACTCACATGTAGCGATGTTAGTTCACATGAAATGTACCAATATATTGAATACACTTGTACTTTGCTCTATTTGGGACCCCTGTCTTGTCATGGTATGTTAGCGTCACGTTACCACATGGAGTCATTAGCCCACAGCTGGTAGTTTAATTAGTCCCAGTTAGGGTTTATGGGGTCAGTACGGCTCAGTTATGAGGTCATGGTCTGTTGGTTATGAGTTCGCAGAAACTCAAATATTGGTAAAAATGTTGCACGCTTACTGTTTTGATTTTCTTTTTCCAGTGATGGTCGTGTTACAAAACGAGGACGATCCTGCATATTGGCCATCTACACGCAAAGCTTGCTGCATGAATGACTGCAAAACGGTGAGAGAGCTGGTATTGATTCAGTAAGCTGTTTAATTATTATTGTAGCTTATTGTGCAAGAAACTGCAGTAATGTAAACAGAACATTCACTGAATACTAGGTACCGTGTATTGAAAGAGACACATAATATGAAGATGCACCAAAAACCCATTATCTGAAGCAGAACATGCTGTGACTAGCCATGACAGGCAACCTCAATCAAGGTTTAATCGAAGTCTAGGGGACTCCAAACAGGAGCTCGCTCTCCCAGGGAAAACGCTGATACAATGTTATCGACATTTCCATCAATATAAATTATAATTACAAAGGTTATCGCGGAACAAGAGGTTAATGAGGATCCTGCTCAAGTGAGCTTACATTCTAGAGGCGATGAGGTATAAATACACAGAGAATTTGAGAACTCTGAGAATGGACAAAGCTTAGAAGAACTCAATGGCTTGCCCTTCGGTAGATCATGTGCAGGTCTCATAAATGCTTATACCAGGATACCATTTGTATACCAGACATATCCAACCCATTAGGGTCATCCAAAACCAAGTTCTCTTTCCACAAGAGACACAGTGTGACGAAATGCCCTTCGCCACTTGGTCCTGGAGAGGCATGTGTTACCCAGGTATAAAAGGGGTTAATACCGCTGAGGACGTTCACCTTACGAATGGAGAGGCAGCTAACAAAAGCTCCAATCAGCCCAACAGGAACCATACAAACATCCTTCACGTATCAAACAGCCGAACAAGTAAACCATACGAATCCAATACCCTCAAGTACGAGACCAAACTCCGTATTAAGGGTTATTGAGGTTTAAGCAGAGATCTTATTTAATGTAGGCTACCTGCCCGGTATTTATGCAGGTCTCCCACCTGGTGGACACTCCCCTAGGGGACCAGATGGAAAACTGGGATAGTAAGAGTACAGTAGCCAATCACAGTGGCTCAGACATAAACACTCTCCTTTAGCTTAAATTACCCTCCTCCCTATCCTGGAGATAATTGGGGAAGTAATGCAATTATCTCCCAGGATAGAGGCAAATCGCCATTTTACATGTAACAGTAAAAACACACAAAACTGTATAACAGGAAAAAATACCGAATGCACTAGGTACAATTAACGTATCCCCAGATAGCTTAGATCTGAGCGCACATTATTACCAAATGGCGCTCAGATCACATACATACAGTTCAATCGCCATGGAGCCAAAGTCTTTCACATAGTCTTTCGGTATACGAATGGGCTCCATGGCATTGCTATCTGGGTTAAGTCAGTTCGTGCAGGAAAAGTACAGAAAAGGGCGGCGTTTGTATGACGGAGAAGGAAGGTCGGCGGCTTCAGCGTTGTTCATGAGATATAGTGTTAGTTTTTAGTACCAGAGAATCGTCGACGAACACCGCTGGGTATTCGTGCGTCCAAGATGGCCGCCGCCTCGTGGTCGGCATACGAACAACAACCACCCAGCTTCCCTTTGACAATTAAGAGGTGTCTGCGGTTAACCACAACGTTCGAATGGGGCCAAGAGGTTAACCAGCAGCACACTTCCATGCTGGGTGGCCGGCTGTTCGGCAGTTTATTCAGGAGTTAAGGAAATAAACTAACGGGGGGGTACGGACAGGTAATTAACCGAACAAACAGACGAAACCAAGGGAAATAGAAGTAGTTCACAGACAGTGACCAGGAGTACCAGATTTCTCAGGTGCAGTAACCAGTTATTGTGGGTGGACTACTCTACTGTTTGTTCTTTGTGGGTGGGTTGCTTTACTAACCAAGGAACTGCCCAACAGAAGGTCAGATACCTTGTTAGTCTTCCCGGGAAAGGGGAGATGTGTGACAAAATGCCCTTCGCCACTTGGTCCTGGAGATGCCTGCTTGCCAGCCTCTTGCCCTGTGATTATGGCCCTGGGGTGTATGGCCCTTTAAAAACAGTATATGGGCATATGAAGACTTTTCTTGACAATGTCCCTTTAAAACTGTGTCCCCAGACTTTTAAACTACTTTGTGCATGTCATTTTCCTATTTGGTTCGGTAAATGGGGCTTACCGAACCAATTACCGACCAGGCGGACCACACAGAAGTGCAAGTGTGCGGCTAATTTACCTGGGTGGCCTCCATTCGTGCGGTCGAACACGTGGTGGCGGCCATCTTTGTTAATTGAACGCGGTCAGCGGTGTGTGCCGGCAAATCCATGGAACTAAAATCGGCTACACATTTTCACGAACACCGCTGACCCTTACCTTCTCCTCCACTTCGACGCTTCGGCTGAAAACGAAGTCCCGTTCGACGATTCAAACACACAGTATACTAAGCCATTTGCACGAACGGTGCCCCGTTCATGCATTCGAATGGGACTTAGTCATTTTTCTGAGTGAACAAATTCACAAAGTGATCTGTGCTAAACAGACGCTTAAAACAATTTCCAAAAAAGTGCTCTTAATGCAGCAGCTCACACACAAAAATAGGAACCCTCCAATCCTATTGAAATACAGTCAAACAGGTGCACTATATACATAGACAGTATGTAACAGTGACAGTGCGTAGCGCTCAATAATAATCACTTACTCCCCAGCTGTTTTCTTTGGGGTGTGTAAGGTATATGGGTGTTCTTTATTCCAAATGCAGTATATTCCTCAAAAGAAACAAAGGGAAAACAGGGAAAACTCGCCCTGGTGTTGAAATCCTTATGGTGAAGAATGTCTCTCACCTGGATCAGAGCCTGTGACCTGGCTCTGAGTATGTTAGCTTTTGAGTCCTTTTAATGGGATGACTCCTTCCCTATTTAGCAGGATAGAAGATGTACCAGGTGTATGTTCAAGTAGTCAAACTTTTATTTTACAAATTAATAAAATCATAAAATACATACATAACACTGGTATCAGTCCAAGTTTCAGTCCAACACTGGGGGATTGCTATACTCTACATACTCCCCTAGCATAATCACTAAGCTCTTTTAATAGTTTGTTCCAGCTTCGCTCTCTGCAGGAAGAGAGGTTTGGTCTGCAGTGCTGATGGTGTCTGGAGAAGTGCTTGGAGCCCTCGGGAAGCACTAGGATCATCCATCAACGGAGGTACTCGGTTGGAGTACTGGCGCTCCGTTACACACAGCAACCCCAAATGATTGTTTCGGCCTTCATTGGGCCTCGTCAGCGAGGTGTAGCTAATACTCCTCTAGGCACAGTCCAGATCTGGATTTCTCTTAGAAATGCAGTGCAACAAAAATAGAGAATATAAGAACTCTGAGAATGAGCAAAAACTTGGATAAGTTCAGTAGCTTGCCCATTGCTCCAATTAAATTAAATAAAGGGGGAGGACATGCCATTGGGAGGTACTCCCTTACTAGCGATTAAGCAGCAATAGTTGCCAACTTGCTAGTTTTTTTATCACAATGAACAGCCACTGGTGGATCGCTATTTAGCGGACATGCCTCCAGTTGGAGTAGGTGTAACTTCCCACGTACTAATGTGGGCGTCACAGGTGTTCAATCCATTTGCCCACTGTGGACATCAGGTGGGGTTTAATCAGATCTCCCCTAGTTTATTAATTAGAGCCCACACCTGCTGACAACAGGTATGGGCTGAGGGTCACTAAGTTGCTCTTTTTCATTTTAATTTTAGCCTACACTCTGGTCATGCGTGGGGCATGGGAGGGACAATTTGTCCCCTTTGCTTCTTTTCTTTTATTAATAGCACCACAGTTGGGGCACTGGGGGTGAACAGAGTTTTGTCCACTCTGGTACTTTAAATGGAAGCCCCCACTTGGGGGAATGAGGGCTATATATTGGCAATGACTGGTCTTTCTTACAGCGAGCAACCGCTGGGACATATAAAATGTTAGGGTCATATTGTAATATTGACTCTTTTAATTTCTTTAATGACCAACAGTGTTAATCATTAAAAAAAAAAAACTGTTTATCCCTCCTGGTTCCATTTTTAACCCCTCACCAGCAGTGATCCTCTCTCCTGAAGAGCAGTGATTATAGCTCCCAATGCCCTTTCTCGTGTAAAAAAAAGTGATTATAGCTCTGGAGACCATCTCTCCTGTAGAGCAGTGATTATAGCGCTGGAGACCCCCTCTCCTGTAGAGCAGTGATTATAGCTCTGGAGACCATCTCTCCTGTAGAGCAGTGATTATAGCTCTGGAGACCATCTCTCCTGTAGGGCAGTGATTATAGCTCTGGAGACCCTCTCTCCTGTAGAGCAGTGATTATAGCTCTGGAGACCCTCTCTCCTGTAGAGCAGTGATTATAGCTCTGGAGACCCTCTCTCCTGTAGAGCAGTGATTATAGCTCTAGAGACCCTCTCTCCTGTAGAGCAGTGATTATAGCTCTGGAGACCCCCTCTCCTGTAGAGCAGTGATTATAGCTCTGGAGACCCCCTCTCCTGTAGAGCAGTGATTATAGCTCTGGAGACCATCTCTCCTGTAGAGCAGTGATTATAGCTCTGGAGACCCTCTCTCCTGTAGCCCCAAGGAGCCAAAGCGCAGCTTAGCGGAGGAGGGCCTTGACAGGGGTTAGGAGGCGGGCTTAGGAGGAGCCGGCAGGACTGGGTGGTTGTGGGTAATAGGGCTGGTCTACTTAAATAGGCAGCCATTTTAGGCAGAGCACATTTAATTTCTTACCTAGCCGAGTTTGTGTGCACCCTGGTGTTCACTGCTTTTCTGGGTGAGGTTTTTCCCCTTTTTGTCTCCTCTGCAGGGCCATGGAAGACGTGGAGAGGTTGCTGGCTGGAATCCGGACGGCGGCGCTGCGACAGGACGCGGGCTGGGTTCGGGCCCAACTGGACCAGATCCTGACGGCGGCGGCGGAGAAGGATGGCGGCGGAGAGAGGCCACAACGGGCCAGGAGGCCCCCGCGGCGTCTGAGTCCTGGATCGGGTCTGGAGGATGGAGGTGTCGGCGGAATGGAGGCCGCGGGCGGAAGCGGCACGTGCAGCAGGCCCGCGGACCCCGTGGTTGAGGCCCCGCCTCCCGCGGCGCGGCCCGGGCCTAGGCGAGGTGCTTCCCGGCGGGTGGCGGCTGCGGAGGCTGACGGTGCGCACCCCGGACCGGGTAGGGTGGCACCCGGCGTGCGGAGGCGTGCGGCTGAAGAACGGCCCTCCCCAGGGCTTGGCCCGTCTGGGATGCAGCCCGGGAGGGCACCCACTACACTGGAGGCCGGGAAGGACGGGGCCCAGGGCAGGACGGCCCGGAGAGGGCCCCTGGCGAGCCGGAAGCAGCAGGCAAGTGCTGGGGATCCTCCAGGGGCACCCCATGATGTGGCTGGCATTAAGGGTACTCGGGGGAAGGACAGGGCCCAGGCTGTAGGGGACAAGGGGGGTCGGGCTTCCCCTAAGAGACTGGTAGTGGGGGAGGGGGGGCCGGTTAGCCGAGGGCAGAAGGTGGCAGGGGGTGGTCGGGCTGTTTTGGCACAGGGGTCCAGTGGTAGGGTGGCCGGAGAAGGGGAGGTAGGGGAGGTAGGCAGGCAGAGGGCTCTTTCCCCTGGTAGGTCAGGGGGTTTGTCTAGGAGGGCTGGGCAGGGGGTAGTGGGGGTTCGGGGGGGGAAGCGTAGGGGCAGTTTTTCAGGGCGCAGTGGGGGTGAGGAGGGTGGGGCCCTTAGTAGTTCAGGGGCGGAGAGGGGGGGGCGTAGGCGGGGTCGGCCCAGTGTTAGGTCGGGTTCCGGGTCTAGCAGTGGGAGTCCCTCCCCAGTTAGGTGCGCTAGGGCCGGTAGGCATTTCGAGAGGCGGCGACGTCGATCTTCATCTAGTGGGTCCGCGGGTGGTAGGGGGGGGTCCCCCAGGCATGGTCGACGGGGGCAGGTTCCAGGTGGTGTCGGTAGGAGTCGTAGCCCGCGGGGTGTGGCCCCTGGGAAGCAGCGACAGGACAGCGGGTACCGGGAGGCCTTGGTGGTCGGCAGGCGCTCCCTGGGTCGGGACGGGAGGGTTGCTGGGGAACAGTGCACCCTGCCCAGGACTTCTTCTCCTCGTTTCAGGTCTCGGAGCCGCTCTTCATCAGTGTGCAGGAGGCACCGGGTGAGCTCCCCGGTTGGCGGGACTTCAGTGGACGTTGCCATTCGTGGAAGCACAGCAGTTCCCATCGCAGCCCCGAGCGCTTCCGGTTCTGGGGGCTTGGCCGGTGAGTCCAACGGATCATTGCACTCAGACACACTAATACAAACACTACAATCACTGCTCCACTCATTGGGGGCGGGGGGTGATTCAGGGGTGAGCGTTGGGCAGGTGTGGGCGCAGGGGGTAGCGGCTAGTGGGCCTGGGGTGGGGCCCCCGGCGGCGCCGGCACACAGTGTAGAGGCAGGGGCCGCACCCGGCCCTGGAGATGCTGGGAACGAGCGGGCGGAACTGACTGGGGGGGTGTCGGATGCGGCTAGGCAGCACGCATACGTCTCGTTTGCCGGCCCGCTCGGGGTCCACCTTAAACAGGAGGTGAAAGACAAGATCTGGAAGGGGGAGTACTTAGAGATCTTCTCTCTCCTTCCCTTGGAGGAATTTATTGACCTCAAGGAGGAAGATAAAAAAGATGAGAAGAAGGAGGAAGAGGAGAAGCGGAAGAAGTATCGCAAGATACCGAAATCCTTTGGGAACTGGTTAAGGGCGTTTTGCGTCTTGGCCAGCGTGATAGGGGAAAAGTCACCGGGCGTCTGCTCTTCCCTATTCTGCTACTTGGACGGGATTTGGGAGGCATACCGCACCTATGGCGGGCTGGCATGGTGGCGGTATGACGAGCAGTTCCGACAGCGGTTGGCGGCTAATCCGGGTATGAGGTGGGACCAGATGGACCTGCCTCTCTGGATGAAGCTAATGATGGCGCAGAAGGCGCAGCCCTTTCAGCATGCGGCTGGCGCGAAAGGACAGTCCGCCTCGTCGGCCGCCTCGCAAAAGGGACTCTGCTGGCTGTTCAATGAAGGCCAATGCAAATGGGGTGCTTCCTGCCGATTTAAGCATGAATGCTCCGGCTGCGGGGGGGCACACGGGCTGCAGCGCTGCTTCAAGAAAGGTAAGTCCGGGGGATCGGGAGCCGGGTCCGCGGTTGGCGGTGGAGGGGCTTCCGCTGCCCAGGGGACTAACCCCAGTGAGGCTAGACGCGATGGAGCCATGGCTAAGCCGCTACGGTAATAGGGCGGACGCCGAGCTCCTCAGGGCCGGGTTCGGGCAAGGTTTCTATATCCCGTTCCAGGCTAGAGAGAGCATGGGGCACCCGCGCAACCTGAAATCGGTGGCGGAATTTCCAGGGGTGGTGCGGGAAAAGCTGGGTAAGGAAGTTATGTTGGGTAGGATGGCTGGGCCGTTTCCGGTGCCGCCGATGGAGGGCCTTCGGGTCTCCCCTCTTGGTGTGGTCCCTAAGAAGGAGCCCGGGAAGTTTCGGCTCATTCACCACCTGTCGTACCCTAAGGGCGGGTCAGTTAACGATGACATTGATAAGGAGCTGTGCTCGGTCTCTTATGCATCATTCGACCAGGCGGTCGAGCTGGTGAAGAGGGCTGGGCGTGGGGCTCTTATGGCAAAGGTTGACATTGAAGCGGCTTTTCGGCTGCTCCCTGTCCACCCGGCGTGTCATCACCTGCTGGGGTGTTTTTTCGAAGGGGGCTACTATGTGGATTTGTGCCTCCCCATGGGATGCTCCATTTCTTGCTCCTATTTCGAAAAGTTTAGTTCTTTTCTTGAATGGGTGGTGCGGGTTGAGGCCGGGGACAGGGCGGTGGTACATTACTTGGATGATTTTTTCTGTGTGGGGCCGGCTGGCTCCCCGGCTTGCCTGCACCTGCTGCGGACCATCGAATGGGTGGCTGGCCGACTTGGGGTGCCGCTAGCGGCGGAGAAGACGGAGGGCCCGACCGGGTGCCTTAGCTTCTTGGGTTTGGAGATTGATTCCGAGCTGGGGGAATGCCGTCTGCCGCTGTCCAAATTGGAGGCGCTACGGTCCAAAGTGGGGGAGGTGAGGCAGGCGCGTAAGGTGACGCTCCGGCAACTGCAGTCGTTGATCGGGATGCTCAACTTCGCCTGCCGGGTGATCCCTATGGGTAGGGTGTTTAGCCGCAGCTTGTCAGCGGCTACGGCTGGGGCCCGGTCTCCACACCATTTCATACGAGTATCCTCGTCCATGCGGGCGGACTTGGGCGTGTGGGACACCTTCTTGAGGGATTTCAACGGGACGGTGTTCTTCCGACGGGAAGGCGTGTCGACAGCCGAGCTAGAGCTGTTTACTGACGCGTCGGGCAGCGTGGGGTTTGGGGCCTACTTCGGCGGGCAATGGTGCGCAGAAAAGTGGCCGGTGGCGTGGGGGCAGAGCCCCCTCATGCGTAACTTGGCCTTTCTGGAGCTGTTCCCGTTGGTGGTGGCGTTGGCCTTGTGGGGGGCTAGCTTGCGGGACCGGAAAGTGGTCTTCTTCTCGGACAACATGTCCGTGGTGCATGCGGTTAACAACCTGTCTGCAGCGTCTAGGCCAGTGGTGGCGTTGTTGCGGCGATTTGTCTTGCTGTGCATGTCCCTTAATGTGGTCTTTCGCGCGCGACATGTACCAGGGTACCTGAACGAGGTGGCTGATGCTTTGTCTCGTTTTCAGTGGACCAGGTTCCGGACGGTGGCCCCGGAGGCGCTGGACGTGGGCCTGGCGTGCCCGGACGAGATGTGGCAGTTAGGAGCGTCATGCTTGGAGGTCTTGTGAAGGCGTCGCTCGCACCGGCCACCTGGGCCGCCTACAGTAAGGTCTGGGGTGCATGGGAGCGTTCCTGGGACGGGCTGGGGAGGCGAGCGTCAGGGGAGCCGCCGCTGGACGCCTTCCTGTGGTTCATCTTCCATTTGTTGGCAAGCGGTGCGTCTCCGGCGGTAGTGGATAGAACCATGGTGGCTATGGCCTTTTGGTTCAAGCTCCGTGGGGGGGAGGACCTTACAAAAACTTTTGTTATACGGCAGGCTCTTAAGGGCTACCGAAGGGGACGTAGGGCGCCGGACACTAGGCGCCCGGTGTCAGTACGGGTACTGGGGGGTCTGATTCGGGCCTTGCCTGACATCTGCTTCGATGGGTTTGAAGTGGCTCTGTTTACGGCGGCATTCCTCCTGGCCTTTTTCGGGGCCTTCAGGATTGGTGAGTTGGTGAGTGCCTCACGGTCTGCTTCAGGGGGCATACAGGCAGCGGGGGTTCGCATACTTGAGGGAAAATTGGTGGTGCACCTGGCCAGGTCAAAAACTGACGTGAAAGGGGCGGGCAGGGACGTGACCCTGGGCTCCCTGCCGGGTTCAGCCTTGTGTCCGGTGGCTGCGGTGGTGCACTACTTGGAACGGAGGCCGATGGTGGACGGGTCGTTCTTGGTGCATGCGGACGGCTCGTCGCTATCCCGCTTCCAATTCACTAAAGTTTTCCGGAAGGGCTTGGTACGACTGGGGTTGAGTGCGAGCGCCTACGGCACCCACTCATTTTGCATCGGAGCAGCCACAGAAGCTGCGCGCCTGGGACTGGGGGACGACCTGGTCAAGAGGATTGGGAGATGGGAGTCTGTCAGGTTTCGCTCTTATGTTCGTTTGGGCTTATTGGAGTACTAGCTAGGGCGCTAGTGGGGGGAATGGGCAATCTGTTGGGCCCGGGGGGTATTGATACTGTTCCTTTTCCTCCTTCCCCAGGTCGTGTTGCTTGGATCGTGGGCCATTCCTTCGTCTTCTGGGCCGCCAGGAGGGCTGCAGCTCGAGCGAAAGGCCAGCAGCTGGGCTTTCCAAAGGACCAGTTGACAATACAATGGCTGGGGTACAGGGGATATTGCTGGAGGGATATATGTGGGGTGGTGTTGCAGAAGGTGGCGAGCGGGGTAAGGCCCGACATGTTGGTACTACATGCGGGGGGCAACGACTTGGGCCTCATTCCGCAGCGGAGGCTAGTGAAGTGGATGAAGCAGGACCTTAACAGGCTGGTTGATCTGCTTCCCGGGGTCATGTTGGTATGGTCGGAAATGGTCCCGCGGCTGCGCTGGAGGCACGCCCGGGACTACGCGGCTTTGGATAGATGCAGGGGCAAAGTTAATAGTTTGATGGCTAGCTTTGTGAGGAAGTTGGGGGGAGTGGTGGTGAGACACGTGGAACTGGAAGGTGGTTTGCCAGGGTACTATCGCCCGGACGGCGTTCACCTGTCAGCGGTGGGCTGGGACCTGCTGAACCTGGGGCTGCAGGAGGGGATGCAAAAGGCACTCTTTCTCCGGGGTGGGGGAGCTCAGACAGCTTAAGGGGTCAAGGTCTGAGCCCGTGGCGGGTTAGGGAGCCGAGGAGGAGGAAATAGGCTCCCATGAGGAACGTCACGGACATGGAAATTGTGGTCACTGGTGGTTGGTAGGTTTCGAGTCCTGGAGGTGGCTCAGAACCTGGTGGGGTAGGGGTATCCGGGTATACCCCTACCGTGGTTATTTATGGTTGGCACTTAAATGGTTATGTTGGAATAAGGTTGAAAATTGTTAAAGATATATTTATGTTTGGTATGTTGGGGGTCATTGCCCGTTATATTAAAAGAAGGATGCGGTTGCGAGGGCGGAGTATGGGGGCAATGACCCATATTTATATGTTAAATTATTATTATATTTATGATTGTTATTATTGATGATAACTTATTATTAAACAAATGGTTATAATGGTTAATAAAAGCTGTGGACAATTTTACCCATATACCCTAGTGTCAGTGTCTTATTGGGTTAGGGATGTGGGGTTTTGTCCTAGGTTACGACTGCCCATATGGCGACTATACACCTGTCATGTAGCCCCAAGGAGCCAAAGCGCAGTTTAGCGGAGGAGGGCCTTGACAGGGGTTAGGAGGCGGGCTTAGGAGGAGCCGGCAGGACTGGGTGGTTGTGGGTAATAGGGCTGGTCTACTTAAATAGGCAGCCATTTTAGGCAGAGCACATTTAATTTCTTACCTAGCCGAGTTTGTCCCGCCCACCCTCCCTTGGGTTTTTTGTTTTTTGTTTTTTAAGATCACTAATGGTTTCCCGTTTTGTCACAGCGGCGGGTTAGGGAGCCGAGGAGGAGGAAATAGGCTCCCATGAGGAACGTCACGGACATGGAAATTGTGGTCACTGGTGGTTGGTAGGTTTCGAGTCCTGGAGGTGGCTCAGAACCTGGTGGGGTAGGGGTATCCGGGTATACCCCTACCGTGGTTATTTATGGTTGGCACTTAAATGGTTATGTTGGAATAAGGTTGAAAATTGTTAAAGATATATTTATGTTTGGTATGTTGGGGGTCATTGCCCGTTATATTAAAAGAAGGATGCGGTTGCGAGGGCGGAGTATGGGGGCAATGACCCATATTTATATGTTAAATTATTATTATATTTATGATTGTTATTATTGATGATAACTTATTATTAAACAAATGGTTATAATGGTTAATAAAAGCTGTGGACAATTTTACCCATATACCCTAGTGTCAGTGTCTTATTGGGTTAGGGATGTGGGGTTTTGTCCTAGGTTACGACTGCCCATATGGCGACTATACACCTGTCATGTAGAGCAGTGATTATAGCTCTGGAGACCCTCTCTCCTGTAGAGCAGTGATTATAGCTCTGGAGACCATCTCTCCTGTAGAGCAGTGATTATAGCTCTGGAGACCATCTCTCCTGTAGAGCAGTGATTTTAGCTCTGGAGACCCTCTCTCCTGTAGAGCAGTGATTATAGCTCTAGAGACCCTCTCTCCTGTAGAGCAGTGATTATAGCTCTGGAGACCCCCTCTCCTGTAGAGCAGTGATTATAGCTCTGGAGACCATCTATCCTGTAGAGCAGTGATTATAGCTCTAGAGACCCTCTCTCCTGTAGAGCAGTGATTATAGCTCTGGAGACCCTCTCTCCTGTAGAGCAGTGATTATAGCTCTGGAGACCATCTCTCCTGTAGAGCAGTGATTATAGCTCTGGAGACCATCTCTCCTGTAGAGCAGTGATTATAGCTCTAGAGACCCTCTCTCCTGTAGAGCAGTGATTATAGCTCTGGAGACCCTCTCTCCTGTAGAGCAGTGATTATAGCTCTGGAGACCATCTCTCCTGTAGAGCAGTGATTATAGCTCTGGAGACCATCTCTCCTGTAGAGCAGTGATTTTAGCTCTGGAGACCCTCTCTCCTGTAGAGCAGTGATTATAGCTCTAGAGACCCTCTCTCCTGTAGAGCAGTGATTATAGCTCTGGAGACCCCCTCTCCTGTAGAGCAGTGATTATAGCTCTGGAGACCATCTCTCCTGTAGAGCAGTGATTATAGCTCTAGAGACCCTCTCTCCTGTAGAGCAGTGATTATAGCTCTGGAGACCCTCTCTCCTGTAGAGCAGTGATTATAGCTCTGGAGACCCTCTCTCCTGTAGAGCAGTGATTATAGCTCTGGAGACCATCTCTCCTGTAGAGCAGTGATTATAGCTCTGGAGACCATCTCTCCTGTAGAGCAGTGATTATAGCTCTGGAGACCATCTCTCCTGTAGAGCAGTGATTATAGCTCTGGAGACCATCTCTCCTGTAGAGCAGTGATTATAGCTCTGGAGACCCTCTCTAAACCCGCCAATGATAACATGGCGGCGAGCTTGCATTGGGCGGAGCGTGGCAGGAAGAGTGACAGGAAGGATTCATTTTATAAGGAGCTCAGTTTTAGAAAGCGGAATGGCATCCAGCTGGTAATGTGTTCTAGAAAGGTGGGAGAGGGACCTGGGGGGAGGAGAGGTGTATCTGGGATTCATCAGCATATAGCAAGTACTAGAGGAGCGGCACTAAGATACATAGGCAATACATGGATAAAACAGTTCATTACTGAGCACCTCGAGAGAGCTCTCTCTCACCAGACAGGAGTGGACAATCGTACAATCCACATACATGGACATAGAGTAAACTCTGTAAAATCAATACTTGGCTTTAGACATTTCTCCTTCGTAAATCAGAGGAAGAGGTGGCTGGTGACAATAAATATTTCCAAACACGACCCCCCAAATACACATCCTGACAGCCATGTCATTCACTAACCCAAGCCACGGCTGTCACACACATGTCCTTTTGTCACCACAAGTGACTAATAATGGGATGTTTGGAGTCTAATAAAAGACAACTTGCAAGGATCGGCTGCCAGGACCCAGCTGTTCATATCCGGAGTCTAATCCTCCAAACACAGCACCAAATGTACAAACACAGAGTAAGAGGGAAACTTAACCCTTCCTCTACTACACAGCTTGAACGTGGTGAATTCCCCTCCAATACACCCCCTGGAGATGGGACACCGAAACCATCAACCTTCACCAGAACCAATTACTCCATAAATCATAACCTTGCAGGTGAGAGAGGTAAATACACAGGCCCAAAACATTACCAGTGTTATCCACTAAACACCAGAAAGAACCTGGTAAAAATTGTCAAATACCAATCTGAATGACATCTCACGCTAGTAAAACTGGGGGCGGTCTGACCAAATCTACGTCATTAAGTTGAAAGTTTCGGTATCTGTTTAAAATCACTGCTTTTTGCATCTGAACCTTATACATAGTATAGTGAGTACAGCACAGTGTATACATAGTATAGAAAAATTAACCAGATAAGAACCATTCGGCCCATCTAGACTGCCCAATTTTCTAAATACTTTCATTAGTCCCTGGCCTTATCTTATAGTTAGGATAGCCTTATGCCTATCCCACGCATGCTTAAACTCCTTTACTGTGTTAACCTCTACCACTTCAGCTGGAAGGCTATTCCATGCATCCACTACCCTCTCAGTAAAGTAATACTTCCTGATATTATTTTTAAACCTTTGTCCTTCTAATTTAAGACTATGTCCTCTTGTTGTGGTAGTTTTTCTTCTTTTAAATATAGTCTCCTCCTTTACTGTGTTGATTCCCTTTATGTATTTAAATGTTTCTATCATATCCCCCCTGTCTCGTCTTTCCTCCAAGCTATACATGTTAAGATCCTTTAACCTTTCCTGGTAAGTTTTATCCTGCAATCCATGAACCAGTTTAGTAGCCCTTCTCTGAACTCTCTAAGGTATCAATATCCTTCTGGAGATACAGTCTCCAGTACTGCGTACAATACTTCAAGTGAGGTCTCACCAGTGTTCTGTACAATGGCATGAGCACTTCCCTCTTTCTACTGCTAATACCTCTCCCTATACAACCAAGCATTCTGCTAGCATTTCCTGCTGCTCTATTACATTGTCTGCCTACCTTTAAGTCATCAGAAATAATCACCCCTAAATCCCTTTCCTCAGATGTTGAGGTTAGGACTCTATCAAATATTCTGTACTCTGCCCTTTGGTTTTTACGTCCAAGATGCATTATCTTGCACTTATCCACATTAAATGTCAGTTGCCACAACTCTGACTATTTTTCTAGTTTACCTAAATCATTAGCCATTTGGCTTATCCCTCCTGGAACATCAACCCTGTTACATATCTTAGTATCATCAGCAAAAGGGCATACCTTACCATCAAGACCTTCTGCAATATCACTAATAAAAACATTAAAGAGAATGGGTCCAAGTACAGATCCCTGAGGTACCCCACTGGTGACAAGCCCAAGCTTCGAATATACTCCATTGACTACAACCCTCTGTTGCCTGTCACTCAGCCACTGCCTTACCCATTCAACAATATTGGAATCCAAACTTAAATATTGTAATTTATTGATAAGCCTTCTATGTGCAACAGTGTTAAAAGCCTTACTGAAATCTAGGTAAGCAATGTCTACTGCACCACAATGATCTATAATTTTAGTTACTGTTACGGTTGCACCCTTGATCTCTCTGGTGTTCCTAGGCGTGGTGCTGGGGGTACTTGGTGGGCAGAGGCGAGCTGCGCTCTGCCCTGATGCTAGTGCTTCTGCTGGAGTAGCCTGCAGGTATCCAGGCCCTGGACAAGGGGGAAGGGGAGGGCAGCTCTTCTGCATAGTCCTGCCCGGTAGCAAGGGGAAAGTTAGGGCAGAGACCAGCGGCACTCTGCCCTGATGCTAGCTCTTCTGCTGAGAGGAGGCCAGTGGGGGTTAATGTCTCCTTCGCTATCCCCAGTACATTGTTATTTATGGCCCCCACCCGCCGCTCAGTGGTGGGGGCCGGGGGGGGAGGACAATAGGTCCCCCTCCTCATTATTAGTTATTATTATTATTATTATTTATTATTTATATAGCGCCAACAAATTACGTAGCGCTGTACAATGGGTGGACTAACAGACACATAATTGAGATCAGACCACTGGACGTACAGGAACAGAGGGGGTTGAGGGCCCTGCTCGATGGGCTTACATGCTAGAGGGAGTGGGGTATAGTGACACAAAGGGTTAGAGTAGGGGAATTAAATAGTTTGTTAGAGAAGGGTTTATTGAGTGCTTGGTAGGTCATTTTTGACAGTTGCAGGAAAGGAGTCATGGGGTGGGGGATGAGAAGCCTGCTGACAGTTTAATTGATACGCTTTAATGAAGAAGTGAGTTTTCAAAGATTTTTTGAAGGAGTGGAGGCTGGGTGAAAGTCTGATTGAGGAGGGAAGGGAGTTCCACAGAATAGGTGCAGCCCTAGAGAAGTCTTGAAGGCGAGCGTCAGAGGTGGGGATCCGGGCAGAGGATAGGCGTAGGTCTGGTATGAGCGCAGGGGTCTCGACGGGACATACTTGTGTATGAGGGAGGATAGGTATGTTGGAGCAGCATTATGTAGGGATTTGTAAGCAAGCGCCAGAATTTTGAATTGGGCCCTATATCTAACTGGAAGCCAATGCAGGGACTGACAGAGCGTGGAGGCGTGGGAGGTGTGACCGGACAGGAAAATAAGCCTCGCAGCCGCATTCATTATAGATTGCAGCGGTGCCAGCTGGGAACATGTAAGACCGGTGAGAAGGGGATTGCAGTAGTCGAGGCAAGAGAGAACAACAGCATGAACCAATATCTTAGCCGCGTCCGGCGTTAGATATGGGCGGATGCGTGCTATGTTCTTGAGTTGGAAGCGACAAGATTTGACTATCGATTGGACATGGGGAGTAAAAGAGAGGTCAGAATCGAAAAGAACCCCTAGGCAGCGACCCTGTGAGGTAGAGGTGATAGTAGCGCCGTTGACTTGGATGGAGACAACAGGAGTAGCAGCACTTGAGGGAGGAAAAACTAGAAGTTCTGTTGGAAATAGCAGAGAGGCAGTCAGAAACACGAGTCAAGGTGGGCGGAGAGAGATCAGGGGAGGACAGGTAGATTTGCGTGTCATCAGCATATAAATGATATGGGAAACCAAAGGAGCTGATGAGTTTACCAAGGGAGGCAGTATAAATAGAGAACAATAGGGGGCCGAGGACAGATCCTTGGGGGACGCCGACAGAGAGGGGTTGGGGAGAGCACTGTTCAGGTTTGCTAGAAGTGGTCTTTTAAAACTCTGACTGTGGAAGACAGAAAGACAGAGATGATAGGGTCAAAACAGGACTGCAATAAAAGCTATGGAATGGAGATGCACAGAAGAGGTGAGGATTGGTCAAGCAAGACATTCGGGTGGGTATCAATAAAATAAGGGGGGGGAGCAAAAATAATAGAGAAAGTCTTTAGAGATAAGCAGAATGTTGAATAACATTTAAGTTAACAAACCAGTGATGAGCAGGGCAGGGAGCAACTAGCCTTAGCATGCAGGGCAAGACAAACTGCAGAATATATGCAAACACACACACACACACATATATATATACACACACACACACACACATATACACACACACACATATATATACACACACACACATACACACACACACACATATATATATATACACACACACACACACATACACACACACATATACACACATACACACACACACACACACACATACACACACACATATATATATTAAAGAACAAGCACACCCAGTTAAGATACAATGACAAAGAAATAGTGGTTAGAGATACATAGTTGAAAAATATGCAAGTGGTTAAAATTCAATACAATTATAGTGTCCAGTATTAAGAGTAGATGGTTTCCTCCATAGTCTACCTTGCAGAAACTCAGAAATGCATGGGGCCTTTTCCTTCCAGCTGTAGGTGTGTAGTTATGGCCCCCACCCACCGCTCAGGGGTGGGGGCCGGTGGGGCAGGACAATAGGTCCCCCCCCTCAATGTCTTTTATGGCCCCCACCCACCGCTCAGGGGTTTGGAAGGGACTAGCTGTCAGCCTTTTACCCTGTGACTATGGCCCCTTTAATATATTGTGGTTGAGAGACCCTATTTGTGGCTATGTGACTCTAAACAATGGTTCTTCGAACTCCTGAACAGTTGAAGTGGCCGCCATTCGACATTCGAACACGTAGTGGTGGCCATCTTGTTCGCATGGACCAAAACCGCAAATAGACTTCAGGGGGACTTCACCACGAATTCCCTGGAACTATTTTCGGCATTAAAACCTTGCGGTTCCTGGTCGGTTCTCCAGCAGCACTTAGCCACGATTCTATGGAACTGTTTTGGGCATGGGACCAAATTTGACTTCCATAATGTAACGGACCGTTTTGCACACAAGAGGTTAAAAACCGTTTAGGGGATATTCCCTGTGGCAAAACTAGCCACTTAAAACTGTATTTGTTTAAATGTGTTTCTATAGCTTTAAGGTTGTTAGAACCAAGTGTATTCCTGTACATGTATTTCATGCGAACAAAAGCATTCGTATACTGGCGGCATGAAAGCCACCAGCATTCATACAGTAGTTTCACGAACAGTGAATTTCAACACTGTTCGTGAAACGAACAAACTGCCAAAAGGGAGACCGCACACAGGAGGTCGTGTGGCTCCCATTAAATATTGAAACATTGTTGCAATCGGTAATTAGAGAGATTCAGGGTGGCCGCCGTTCGGCTACTGACCACGCGGCGGTTGGCCATCTTGGATCCTTTGTTAGCTCAGCAGTATTTGGTCGTCGAGCGCCTGTAACTAAAATCTGCTACTCGACGGCACGAATACCGCTGGACTTTGAATACAACTTGGAAATAATATGTATTTCGTGCGGCGTTCGGTTAGTTATGCTGGGATCTGAGCGGTACTTTCACGAAATGTGCGCTCAGACCCCAGCTATCTACCGAACGTCCATTCGTTTAAATATGATGAATAATGTTAAAGTTATACATTTTCATGTAAAATATTGGTTCTGCTGCACGGAGGGATAATCCACTTAACTGTATATTCTAGTGGGAGTATCCCTCTCGTACAGCAGTGCATGATGGGAGAAATGTCCAGGTTGTTCAGTTACCCATGTAGTCCCTCAAACGGACCGTTTTGCTCACCAGAGGTTAAAAACCGTTTAGGCGATGTGACAAACTGCCATTTGCCACTGGGCATTGTAGAAAACTTATGGCTAGCCTCCTACCCTACGACTATGGCCCCGGGACATATTACCCTTTAAGAACTGCATTTGGGCCTAATAGATTTTTATTATGCTGTCTCTGGCTCTTTAACTGGGCTGTACAGAGACTATGGACACCTGGAATATGTTTAACTGCTTTGCTGGAATTCGGTATTAAAACCGTTCGTGTCTTTTCAACATTCCCTTTGTCTCAGTGTCTGGGTGGCCGCCATTTCGGGACTTTGCATGTGTTCGTGGCCATCTTGCGCACGAACAGCGGTGTTTGCCCGTGGTCGCGTGGAACTAAAAACGGATATGCAAACAGGCGAACACCGCTGAGTCCTCCAGACCTCCGTAAATTCGTACTGAAACTACCGAACGTTCGGCCGTTCGGTAGAAAAACTTAATAGGCTATAGGGATTCTAGCGACCATAAAGATTTGAATGGATGGCAGGATTTTTGTACCTTTTTACCGTACGAACAGAGACCAAATGCAGGGCCAAAGCTTATGGAACTCTTTTCGGCTAGAGAATCTGTGCAGTCAGTCAAAACTTCCAAGACCCATAACTCCCGAATCCCTCAACCGAATGAGCTGGAATTTGAATATGTTGTTCCCCTGAATGAGAGCTATCAGTGCCGGAATTAAAGGTGTACCCCCTGTTTTTGGGGTACATCCAGAACTTGAGTAAAATTGTGTATGTTTTAATTGTGTTACATGTTATCTGAGGGGAGGAGACGTGGGGGTTGTACCATGTATGTGATTGGCTATTTTATACCTCCCCCTGGGTGTGGTCTGTTTGTACTTTACTGTGGTAAAAACCAGGCTGGGTGTTCCAGCACTCAGTTCTTCTTGACCCTTCAAAACGTAGCCTCGTCTCGTTATTGGAGGGAACTGCTATATCACACTGGGGACTGCTATGCTCTGCATATTCCCTTGAGCTTTAATCACTTTGTTCTTGTTCCTGATACCCTCTCCTGGAGGAGAGATCTTTCCCACACGGTCCTGAATGCTGGAGGTTCATTCAGGGTGGAAGGAAGACGGCGCGGCTCCAGTTAAGCTATGCCGGTTGTGGAGTATGCGGTGGTTGTGGTGTCCAGTGCAGTGCTTGTGGTCCTCGGCGCAAGCTAGGAAGCGTCAATTAGCGGTAGGATCCGTTACAGGCTGTTACGGACCGTTTCAGCAGAAAAGGGTAAAAATCCGTTTAGGCGATAATCCCCTTTTCACAAAAAGGCACAGCTACTGTAAAAGCACCAAAACTCACAAATTCGGATATAGGTGAATACATCAAACTCCCGAACTGCATACAAGGGAATAAGGTAGCACTCCAAACTCCCGAACTGGAACCTCACGAATTGCTGCTAGTGTCAGGGTACCTGTTGTCTCTACCTCAGAGGAGGTGAGATACTGAGAATTCCGTTCTCTCAGAGGAACTGACTCACTCATTCCTCGCGGTCATTTCGGCCGTTTTACACGCCGGACGCCTCTGATCCGCCTTCTTTTATGACGCGGCTCTAGTAGCCGACGTCATGACGATTTGCCGTTCCGACCTGTCAATCAGTCCTGAGCTCGAATCAGGACTCGTCGGGGGCGTGATCATCTATCTGGAACCAGGGTATATAATGAGGTTTTGTGTATTGGTTCATTGCCCTGTCGTGGTTCTAGCTAGTCTAGTCACTCAGCGCTCTTACCTCTGTTGTACTCTTTGGTTCTGATCCGGCTTGTTTATTCTACTCTGCTTACCTCTGTTACCCTTTTGATCCGGCTTGTCTCTCGCTTACCTGCTCTCTCGTTCCCTCGACCTCGGCTTGTCTCTAGACCATTCTTTGCTTACTCCTTACGTTAGTCCGGCCATTCTAAGGTCCGGTATACGTACATTCTACCTGTTTGTATTCTGCGTGTTGGATCCCTGTCCCGATCCTGACATTACGACAGGGCCATGGATCCTGCAGGTACAAACTCTCAGGTCGGTTCTCCTGACTCTAGATTTGAGGCTATGGATCATAGAATGGACCAGATGGCTCTAGCATTGCAAGCCTTACTATCTCGTTCTAGTAACCAATCAGAAGAGATGCGTACTGCTTCCGTCTCCCCTGTAAGTTCAGGCCTAGAGGTAGCCACAGTAGGTGCTTCATCTCGTATAACTCCTCCTGTACGTTATGGTGGCTCCCCGGATACGTGTCGAGGTTTTTTAAACCAGATAGGTATTCATTTCGAATTACAACCCCGCTCCTACCCTACAGATAGGGCGAAGGTTGGATTTATAATCACACTACTCATTGATAAAGCTTTGAGATGGGCTAATCCTTTGTGGGAGATTGATAATCCGTTAGTCTATAATTATAATGCCTTTGTTACTGCTTTTAGAAGGCCTTTTGATCCTCCAGGTAGAAAGGTTAATGCTGCTAGACTACTGTTACGTCTTAGACAACATAACCAAACCCTTGTTGATTATGCCTTAGAGTTCAGATCCCTGGCAGCAGAAGTCAGGTGGAATGAACAGGCTTACATGGACGTATTTCTAAACGGACTATCAGACCAAATTCTAGATGAAGTTGCCACAAGAGAGCTTCCTGAAAATTTGGAGGATTTAATTTCTTTTATTTCACGAATTGATGAACGGTTAAGACAGAGACAGAACACTCGAGATAGAACCCATAGACCTTCCTTTAGACTAGCTCCCACATTCCAAAATACTGAATCTACAACTTTAGCGCTTCCAGAACCTATGCAAATAGGCAATACTCGTCTCTCAGAAGAGGAGAGACAGTACAGGAGAAGGGAGGGGTTGTGCATGTATTGTGGAGCAAGAGGTCACCTACGCCTAAATTGTCCTAACCGCCCGGGAAACGCTCGCACCTAAGTTCCTCCAGAGGACAGGCCTTGGGTGTTTCTATCTTGTCCTCTATACATGACTATAAAGATCATAGGCTTCTACTACCTGTTTCTTTAGTTTGGGAGAAGGGAGTACTTAATACCATGGCGTTGATAGACTCCGGAGCTGCTGAAAGCTTCATTGACCGAACCTTCGTCACTAAACACTCTATCCCATCCCAGCTAAGGGAGACACCCTTGGCCGTTGAGGCCATAGATGGTAGACCATTATCTGAACCTGTTATTTCTCATGAGACCTTACCTCTTAACTTAACTGTTGGTATCCTACACGAGGAGGGTATATCTCTTATGCTCATTTCATCCCCTTCTGTTCCCATAGTCTTAGGGTATCCTTGGCTTAAAAAACATAACCCCATTATCGATTGGGAATTGGGTGAAATAATCTCTTGGGGCCAGGGGTGCCGAGACAGGTGCTTACAGAAGGTCTCACCGGTTTGCGTAGCTGACACACTGGTTAATTCTACCCAGTCTTCTGACTTACAAATACCACCCTTATACCTGGATTTAAGGGCAGTCTTTGACAAGAAGAATGCTGACACTCTACCTCCACACAGGTCCTTTGACTGCAAGATCAGACTCTTGCCCTCCGAGGGGCACGGTATATCCTTTATCTACCAAGGAGAACCTAGTCTTAGAGGAATATATTCGTGAGAACCTGGACAAGGGATTCATCAGGAGATCCTCCTCCCCTGCCGGGGCCGGGTTCTTTTTTGTGAATAAGAAAGATGGTACATTAAGGCCTTGTATTGATTATCGGGGATTGAATAAAATAACTATTAGAAATGCCTATCCGATCCCTTTGATTACTGAGCTCTTTGATCGTTTAAAGGGCTCCAAAATTTTCACCAAGTTAGATCTCAGAGGGGCGTATAACTTGGTGAGAATCCAACAAGGAGACGAGTGGAAAACAGCTTTCAATACCCGTTACGGGCACTATGAGTACACGGTAATGCCTTTTGGTCTCTGTAATGCACCAGCAGTATTTCAGGATCTGATTAATGAGGTTCTTAGGGAGTTTCAACATGATTGCGTTATCGTATACCTAGATGATATACTTATACATTCTAGTGAGATTGAGACTCATCACAGACAAGTCAGAAGGGTATTGCGCAAACTTCTACAACATGGATTATACTGCAAATTGGAGAAGTGTAGTTTTGACCAGACTCAGATAAACTTCCTTGGGTACGTTATTTCTGGGGACGGGTTTAAGATGGATCCGGTTAAACTCCAGTCTATTTTGGATTGGCCTTTGCCCAGGGGACTCAAGGCCATTCAGAGGTTTATTGGATTTTCTAATTATTATAGGCGCTTCATTAAAGGTTACTCGTCTATTATTGCGCCTATTACTAATATGACTAGACAAGGGGCTGACACTAAGACTTGGTCTACTGAAGCTCTTGTTGCTTTCAAGACACTCAAGGATCGTTTCTCTTCAGCACCAATTTTGGTTCACCCTGACACGTCTTTGCCTTTTCTACTCGAGGTAGACGCCTCGGAGACGGGTATAGGTGCTATCTTGTCTCAAAGATTAGGTGTGGATAAACCATTACATCCTTGTGGTTTTTTTTCCAAAAAATTGTCTGGGCCTGAAAGCAGATATGACATTGGTGACAGGGAACTATTAGCGGTTATTATGGCCTTAAAGGAGTGGAGACATTTATTGGAAGGGACCTTGCACCCTGTTACTATTCTAACGGATCACAAGAACTTGTCTTATATTGGGGAAGCCAAGCGCTTATCCGCCAGGCAAGCTCGTTGGTCCTTATTTCTCACTCATTTCAATTATGTGCTCACCTATAGACCTGGTTCTAAGAACTCTAAGGCCGATGCTTTGTCTCGCCAGCATGAACCTTCTACTGTATCTGAGGCGGTTGTGTCATCTGTAGTTCCCAAGTGCAATATTATCGCCAACACGAATCTCAGGATACACTCTCCGTTGCTTGTCGAGATCATGAAAGTGCAGCATCTGGCTCCCAGACAGGTTCCCGGGGCAAGGCACTTCGTTCCTCCTGAACTTCAACCGGAACTGTTGCAATGCTTTCACAACAGCAAAGTGGCTGGGCATCCTGGCATACGCAAGACGTGTTCCTTGATTTCTAAAGATTTCTGGTGGCCTTCGTTACGTAAGGATATTAAGGATTTCGTCGGGGCATGTGAGGTCTGTATGAAGACTAAACAACCTCATACGCTTCCTTGTGGGCTCTTGCTTGGAGATCCCCGAGAGACCATGGTCTTGTCTGGCTATGGATTTCATTGTCGATTTACCTATTTCTAAAAAACAGACTGTTATTCTCACGGTGGTTGACAGGTTTACTAAGATGGCTCATTTCGTACCATTACCTAAACTTCCGTCTTCTCCCGAATTGGCTGAGATATTTGCAAAAGAGATTTTTCGTTTACATGGTATACCCTCCGAAATTGTCTCTGATAGAGGTTCCCAATTTGTTTCCCGTTTTTGGAAGTCCTTTTGTTCGCAATTGGGTATCAAACTGAATTTCTCTACTGCATATCATCCCCAGTCTAACGGAGCTGCTGAACGCACCAACCAAAAGATTGAGCAATATTTGCGTTGTTTTGTTTCCGAACACCAGGATGATTGGGTCGGTCTGATTCCTTGGGCGGAGTTTGCACACAACAATCTCGTTTGTGACTCTACTCGTTCTAGCCCCTTCTTCATGAACTATGGCTTTCATCCTCCTATTCTTCCCTCGGTTTCCTCTTCCCAAGGGGTACCGTCGGTTGATGTCCATGTTGCCAATTTGAAGAGGTTGTGGGATCAGACTCGACAAATTCTCCTTCATAATTCCACGTTGTTCAAACGACACGCAGACAAGCGTAGAAGGGCGGCTCCGGTTTTTATTCCAGGGGAAAGGGTGTGGTTGAGTACCAGAAATATTCGCTTGAAGGTTCCTTCTATGAAATTCGCGCCTCGTTTCATAGGTCCTTACAAGGTTCTGACTCAAATTAATCCCGTTGCGTATCGCCTTGCTCTTCCACCTGGCTTGCGCATCCCCAACTCCTTTCATGTTTCCTTGTTGAAGCCTCTAGTTTGTAACAGGTTTTCCTCCGCTGTACCCTCCCCTCGCTCTGTTCAGGTTGAGGGCCAGGAGGAGTATGAGATCAACTCCATCCTCGATTCTCGAATTTCTCGGGGGAGGTTACAATATCTTGTGGACTGGAAAGGATATGGTCCGGAAGAGAGGTCCTGGGTGGTCCAGGAGGAGGTGCATGCTCCTCGCCTCCGCAGGGCTTTTCATTCCCGGTTTCCGTCTCGTCCCGGTTCCTTCCGCCCGGTGGGCGTTTCTGAGAGGGGGGGTACTGTCAGGGTACCTGTTGTCTCTACCTCAGAGAAGGTGAGATACTGATAATTCCGTTCTCTCAGAGGAACTGACTCACTCGTTCCTCGCGGTCATTTCGGCCGTTTTACACGCCGGACGCCTCTGATCCGCCTTCTTTTATGACGCGGCTCTAGTAGCCGACGTCATGACGATTTGCCGTTCCGACCTGTCAATCTGTCCTGAGCTCGAATCAGGACTCATCGGGGGCGTGATCATCTATCTGGAACCAGGGTATATAATGAGGTTTTGTGTATTGGTTCTTGCCCTGTCGTGGTTCTAGCTAGTCTAGTCACTCAGCGCTCTTACCTCTGTTGTACTCTTTGGTTCTGATCCGGCTTGTTTATTCTACTCTGCTTACCTCTGTTACCCTTTTGATCCGGCTTGTCTCTCGCTTACCTGCTCTCTCGTTCCCTCGACCTCGGCTTGTCTCTAGACCATTCTTTGCTTACTCCTTACGTTAGTCCGGCCATTCTAAGGTCCGGTATACGTACATTCTACCTGTTTGTATTCTGCGTGTTGGATCCCTGTCCCGATCCTGACAGCTAGCAGACGAACAGGAAAAGCTCCCAAGCGGCTTACACTCCTGGCAGTCAGTCCCTATCACCATACAGTGAATCCCCCCAAGATCGAGACAAGGCTCCGTGTTGAGGGTCAAGCAGTGGTCTGTTTATTCAGGGCTACCTGCCCCTGTATTTATGCAGGTCTCCCACCTGGTGGACACTCCCCTAGGGGACCAGATGGAAGACTGAAACAGCAGACAGACATGTATCATTTTCGTACACACAGCCACAATACTTTCCCACCATGCATCTTGGTTTCCTCCTCTCTGCCCTGGAGATAATTAATGAAGTAATTCAATTATCTCCTAGGACAAAGGCCAGACTCCATTATGCACATGGTGACACAGAAACAGACTATCACTTTAAAATACATACAGACACATTTTATACACAAAACACAGACATGTAACATATCCCCAGATAGCTCAGGTCTGGGTGCACATTATTAGGAGAATGGCACCCAGACCACACAAATACATTTTAATTGCCATGGAGCCAAAGTCTTTAATTATACGAACAGGCTCCATGGCAGGCTATCTGGGTTACTACAGTTCACATAAAACAAACTACCGAATTTCCCTGCATTCACCAAATTCATACGAATGAGAACCAGGGGCTGGAGGTTCAGCGGTGCCTGCACGTAAAAGTGTCCGATTTTGGTGCATGAAAGCCGGGCAGAAAAGCGCTGGCTGACCGGGGAGCTCCAGAACACCGCCACCTAGCGGCCGCAAAGTGTAACAGCGGCCACACAGTTAACAAGCAATTAAGCTGCGGTTAACCGCAGCTTCAGGGAGGTAAATTGGCAGCACACTCCAGCTTCTGGGTGGCCAATTAACAACGCCGGCCGGCTTCCCACGGCTCTGGGGATGTTGGTGAACGGCTGTTTGTCCGGTAGATGGAATCTACCGAACTGCTGTGCAGAAAGGGAGAAATAAATCCTTCTGCACAGTAAAATTAACCCTTTAGCTGCCGGTCCATAGTCCAGAGGCAGCAGGCGGGCAACCAGGCTCCTCCAATACAATGTGGCGAGATTGGTTTCGTCACACAGGCGATATTCCTCTTTCGAGATACACCGACAGCTACTGTAAGCACCAATTTCCCGACCTGAAAACACATGAACCCTGGAAATATCTCAACAGGAAAACCATACGAAAGGGTTACACTCCTGGCAGTCAGCATACAATCCAATTCCCCCAATAACGAGACAACACTTTGTTTTGAGGGTTAAGCAGAATCTGACTGTCCTGGCACATACAGCCTCTTTTATTTCCAATCCACAACCACAGTACAGCCCACAGGGTATTTCAGAACAACCAATCAATCCGTACAATACACACAGACACTCCCACACAAAATCCTCCCCTCTGCCTGTGATATGATCACTGAACACAATGGGTAATCTCATTATCACAGGCAGAGAAATACAGTTTTTACACAATATTTATAACTTCTAAAATATACATGTCACAAACATAAAACATAAATTTTCATAAGCAGCATACTCCAAATACAAACATATGTCAAAATCATCCAAATTGGTCCATTGGTTCAAAAGATAGATCGAAGTCCTTTGTGACCAAATGAAGCATGGCTTTTCTGCCCAAAACCAGTTTCACAGAGTCTTCTATCCTGGAGATGATTGAGAAGTAATCCAATTATCTCCAAGGACAGAGGCAAAACTCCATTAGCCACATGGCAGACAAAGGACAATAAAAGAAATAAAAATACAATAAAATACACAAGGTTACATTTATTACATAAAATACAGACATTCTACCTATCCCCAGATAGCTTAGATCTGAGCGCACATTATTACCGGATGGCGCTCAGATCACATACATACAGTTCAATCGCCATGGAGCCAAAGTCTTTCATACAGTCTTTCAGTATACGGCTGGGCTCCATGGCATAGCTATCTGGGGTAGCATGGCTTTAACAGTCCACAGAAAGGCACAAACCAGCCTTTCTGCAGGGAAAAAGAACAGGGGCCCTAGTCTAAAGGCAAGAGGCGGGCAAGCAGCCCCCTCCAAGGACACGTGGCGAGGTCGGTTTCGCCACAGTCCCCTACTGTACAACCCCTGTAATGTCAGTAGGGAAACCCCTTGCATGGGGAATCCCATAAATACTGTGACCTGTGATTAAAAGCTCAGTTGACTCCCAGCCTATGTGTCGTCTAGTTCTTGGGAAGGATTCTTACAACGCTTCCGGGATTATTGTCTGCTGGATTTATTTGCCTGGATTATTTTATGCTGTTCCTGTTACCCAGCGGAGATACTGTGGAATGTACTACCTCTCCGCTACATTCCCCTTTCCAGATGCACAGGCAGCTACTGTAAGCACCAATCTCCTGAACTGCAAACTCCATGAATCCTCCAACTCCAGAACATTAAACACACGAACCCGGGAAACAGCCGAACAGGAAAAGCATACAATCAGCTTACTGGCAATCGGCATACAATCAAAATCCCCCAATAACGAGACGACACTTCGTTTTGAGGGTCAAGCAGAATCTGACTTTACTGGCACATACAGTCTCTTTTATTCCCAATCCACAAACATAGTACTGCCCACATATTCAAACTCAGCACATTTTAATTATAAACATAGTCAAAATTCAGCCAATTCCATCTAGGGGTTGAAAAGTTAGATGGAAGTCCTTTATGACCGACCGCAAGCACATTTTCATTCCCAAAATAGTTCCATAGATTTGGGCTGTGCGGTCGGTCTATTTTAGGCTGCAAAAATGACTAAGTCCCATTCGAACGTGTGTTCGAATCTTCGAACGGGACTTAGTCTCTGCGGCTGCAAAATCATTGTGGGAGAAGGTAAGGGTCAGCGGTGTTCGTGGAACTGTGTAGCCGATTTCAGTTCCATGAATTTGGCTACACATACCGCTGACCTCGTTCGAATGAACAAAGATGGCCGCCGCCACGTGTTCGTTTTTTCGAATGGCGGCCACTTCAACTACTTCGGCACTTCGACGGCATTCAAAGTGCCAATTTAAAAGTACAAATCCTTTCTCTGGGAGTTAAAGGGCCAGCAGCAGCACAACAAAATCCATTATGCCCAAATCTGTTATTTCAAGGGCCAAACCTCCCAGGGACCATAATCACAGGGCAAGAGGCTGGCAAGCAGTCCTCTCCAGACACAAGTGGCGGGGCTGGTTCCGCCACACATAACATTTCTGAACCCCTTGTGACGAGAGCAATCTCGCCACATTGCATTGGAGAAGCCTGGTTGCTGCCTTTGGACTATGGTCCAGACTTTTAAAAGACTTATTTTCCCTGCAGAAAGGCTTATTCGTGCCTTTCTGCCGGGGTGTTCGGTAGATTTTATCTACCGAACAAACTACCGAAGGCGCGACCACCATCCTGGAGCTGGAGTGTGCCGCCAATTGACCACCCTGAAGCGGTTTTTGTTAGTTTACCGAACACGTGGCGGCGGCCATTTTGAAAGTCCCGTACGGCCAGCGGTGTTCAGTGCTTAACCCCTTAATAAAAGGGAATCATGACATGTCACACATGTCATGTGTCTTTAAGGGGTTAAACTATGGAACTAAAAACGGACACTTAATTGCACGAACACCGCTGAGCCTTCCCCCGCCTGGTTCTTATTCGTACAGGTTTAACGAAGGCATGTCTATTCGGTAGTTAATTTTATGTGAATGTGTTAACCCAGATAGCTATGCCATGGAGCCTCTTCGTGTAATTAAAGACTTTGGCTCCATGGCAATTGAACTGTGTGAATAGGATCTGAGCGCTATTCGGTAGTTTTGTGCGCTCAGATACCAGCTATCGGGGACACAGCTGTCTGTGTTTTATGTATAAAATGTGACTTTGTGTATTTTAAAGTATTTTAATGCTTTGTGCTCACCACGTGCATAATGGAGTCTTGTCTCTGTCCTGGGAGATAATTGAATTACTTCTCAATTATCTCCAGGGCAGAAGGGAGGAAGCCAGGATGCATTGTGGGAAAGTATTGTGACTGTATGTCCTAAATTGATACCTGTCTGTCTTTTGTTACAGTCTCCCATTTGGTCCCCTAGGGGAGTGTCCACCAAGTGGGAGACCTGCATAAATACTGGGCGGGTAGCCCATAATAAACCAGACCACTGCTTGACCCTCAACATGGAGCCTTGTCTCATTCTTGGGGGGATTCACTGTATGCTGTTAGAGACTGATTGCCAGGAGTGTAAGCCGCTTGGGAGCTTTTCCTGTTCGTCTGCTAGCAGCTATTCGTGAGGTTCCGGTTCGGGAGTTTGGAGTGCTACCTTATTCCCTTGTATGCAGTTTGGGAGTTTGATGCATTCACTTATATTCAATTCGGGAGTTTGGTGTTCTACAGTAGCTGCCTTTATATCTGAAAAGGGAATATCGCCTAAACGGATTTTAACCCCTTGTCTGCTGAAACGGTCCGTTACACCCCTTATCTGATCTTGGTGATTATTGGATATGTTGTTCACCCAGATCAGAGCTATCAGGGGATGTAACATTGGGTATATCTTGTATTTTGGGGTACTTATGGTACTTTATAAAAATGTGTTTCTGCCTGGGGATAATTAGTTAATGCATTATCTGCCTTAATTATCTCACAGGCAGAGGGGAGGGATTGTGTACTGTATGTGGGAGTGTCGTTCATTGTCACATTGTCTTTATTGGCTTGTACACTTTGGGTCCCTGTGCCCAACAAGGTCCATCTGGGCGTCACATACACATACAGAAACTTGCATAAAAGGCCAGTGTGCCTCCATTAAAAGGGAGTTCCTGTTTGACCGTCAACACGTAGTCTTGTCTCGTGATTGGAGGGGAACTGCTATATTCACACTGGGGATTGCTATACGCTTTATACTCCCCTGGGTATAGTGAGTACAGCACAGTGTATACATAGTATAGTTCAGCACAGTGTATACATAGTATAGTGAGTACAGCACAGTGTATACATAGTATAGTGAGTACAGCACAGTGTATAGATAGTATAGTACAGCACAGTGTATACATAGTATAGTGAGTACAGCACAGTGTATAGATAGTATAGTACAGCACAGTGTATACATAGTATAGTGAGTACAGCACAGTGTATAGATAGTATAGTACAGCACAGTGTATACATAGTATAGTACAGTGTAGCGGATGGCATTGGGCTGTCCTAAAAATTGCATGTATGTCTATGTGTTCGGCTGAATTGTAACCTGTATATGTGTAGTGTATGTAGCATTCGTCTGATTGTTCGGTAAAATCACTCCAGTTATTATGCGAGTGAAACTACCGAACAATCAGACCACCCCAGGAGTAAGTGTGCCTCCAATTACCGTTCGCAACAATGTTGCAAACGGTTAATTGGCGGTTCGTGTAGTGGGTTCTTTGTTCTCTGGGTGGCCGCCATTCAAGAGACGAACACATGGCGGCGGCCATTTTAAACTCCTGAACAGCGGTGTTTTGCCGTAGAGTGTCTGGAACCCAAATCGGACACTTGGTTAGGCAAACACCGTTGAGACCTCCACACTGCCGCCAATTCAGTGTAATTTGACTCATAACTCTCTGATTGGTGGATTAAGTAACCAATCAGAGAGTTATGAGTCAAATTACACAGCGTGGGAAAATTCTTTCCCACGCTGTGTAGAATGACACAGAGCACTATGATTGGTGGATTTCAAACCAACCAATCAGAGTGCTGTGACAGGTAAATGTAGAGACTTACCTGTCAGTCTCTTCATTTACCTGTCTGAGCACTATGATTGGATGGCTTAAGCCTTAAACCCACCAATCAGAGTACTCTGAGCCTAATTGCAGGGCGGGGCAAGGCTTTATAAACCTTCCCCCGCTCTGCAGAGCTCAGTCTGCGCGGAGCCCTCCATGGGTGAAGATGGATTTTTTTTTTTTTGCGCTGTTTTTTTATTTTTTTTTATAATTGCATCGGTTATTATGGTTTTTTATTTGGCCTTTTTTGGGGCTGAAAAAGGAAGATTTTAGAAGAAAGAAAACATCGAATGGTAAGGTTTTTTTGTTTTTTTTTACAGGTACTTAGTTAAAGGTCCTCCCCTCATTAGTTTTTTAGGGTGAGGGGGGTAGGTAGGGGGATAAGTTTTATTGGGGGGGAGGGGGTGACTAGGGGTTTGGGGACCCCTAGTCACCTGTTTGTTTTAGGGCCCCCACCCGCCGCTCAGGGGTGGGGGCCAGGGGAGAGGACCTTAGGTATTTAGGGCCCCCACCCGCCGCTCAGGGGTGGGGGCCAGTGGGAGGACATTAGGTCCCCCCCTTATTAGTATCTAGGGCCCCCACCCGCCGCTCAGGGGGGGCCTATTTTTTTGGTGGATTAAGTAACCAATCAGAGAGTTATGAGTCAAATTACACAGCGTGGGAAAATTCTTTCCCACGCTGTGTAGAATGACACAGAGCACTCTGATTGGTGGATTTCAAACCAACCAATCAGAGTGCTGTGACAGGTAAATGTAGAGACTTACCTGTCAGTCTCTTCATTTACCTGTCTGAGCACTATGATTGGATGGCTTAAGCCTTAAACCCACCAATCAGAGTACTCTGAGCCTAATTGCAGGGCGGGGCAAGGCTTTATAAACCTTCCCCCGCTCTGCAGAGCTCAGTCTGCGCGGAGCCCTCCATGGGTGAAGATGGATTTTTTTTTTTTGCGCTGTTTTTTATTTTTTTTTATAATTGCATCGGTTATTATGGTTTTTTATTTGGCCTTTTTTGGGGCTGAAAAAGGAAGATTTTAGAAGAAAGAAAACATCGAATGGTAAGGTTTTTTTTGTTTTTTTTTTACAGGTACTTAGTTAAAGGTCCTCCCCTCATTAGTTTTTTAGGGTGAGGGGGGTAGGTAGGGGGATAAGTTTTATTGGGGGGGAGGGGGTGACTAGGGGTTTGGGGACCTCTAGTCACCTGTTTGTTTTAGGGCCCCCACCCGCCGCTCAGGGGTGGGGGCCAGGGGAGAGGACCTTAGGTATTTAGGGCCCCCACCCGCCACTCAGGGGTGGGGGCCAGTGGGAGGACATTAGGTCCCCCCCCTTATTAGTATCTAGGGCCCCCGCTTAGGGGGGGCCTATTTTTTTTTTAAACAGAGTGCAGTCACAGGCTGCTCACTGTTTACTAGACATGCCCTTACTCGCGGTATAGCGAGTAGGGGCAAAATTTACTAATACTAAGTCATTTTTACTTAGTATTAGTAAATTTGGCTGAAAGACCAATTTAGGTCTTTCAGCCTTTTGGTAGATAACTCCCTGATACCGTGGGAATTAGGGAGTTATCTACCAAGTGGCTGCAAGAGAAGTTCCGAAGTTGCCGAATTTCCAAAGTGCCGAATTTCCGAAGTACTGCAGTGTCGAAGTTCCTATGTGCTGAAGTGCCGAAGTTCCGAAGTTGCCGAATTTCCGAAGTCTTGAAGTGTCGAATTGCTGAAGTCCCGAATTGCCAAAATCCTGAATTTCGGAATTCTGAAACAAACCAAATTTTTTTCCCATGCACATGCCTACTCCTTTCTCTTTCTGCTCCCTTTCTGCTCCTTGCAGACCCTTTCTGCTACTTCTCCTACTTTAGCGTTGTGCTCCTTGCTGTCCCTTTCTGCTCCTTGCTACCCTTTTCTGCTCCTTCTCCTACTTTACCTTTGTGCTCCTTCTGATTCTCTCTGCTCCTCTTGTAACGGATTACCTTGGTTGGGAGTCTGTAGCGCAGATATATGCTCACCCTTGCAATTAAACACAGGCCAAGGTGGTCAGGTAAGAACTCACCTGGCCTGTGAGTCTGTGCACAGGGGCTGTGCAGGTTAATGCTCCAAGTCGCAGTACAGATAGGACATAAACAGGAGAATAGTCGTGGGTAAGCCAGAGGTCAGAGGATGCCAGAAATCAGGATACACGAAATAACAAGCCAAGGTCAGGAATCAACAGGAGAACACTGGAACACGAAACAGCAATACGAGAACCAGAGTCAATGAACTGACACTGCCATCAGGGAGAGGCAGTGTCTTATACCTGGCTAATCAGTGATCAGCCACAGGTGAACCATGCTCCTTGCTGACCCTTCCTTCTCCTTGTTGACCCTTCATCCTCCTTGCAGACCCTTCCTTCTCCTTGCAGACCCTTCGTCCTCCTTGTGGCAAATCTAGCCACTTATAGATCTAAGCTGTATCTTTAAACCAAACTGTATATTTTTTCTGCTATGCTCTGTATCTTGCAATGTATGTGGCATTCGTGTGTTACAGCACACGAATACCACTAATGTTAAATTTGTTTGAAGTCTGAATCACCGCACTGTTCGTGGGATAAGCAAAGTACCGAATGGGAGACCACCCATAGCAGGTCGCGTGTCTCCAATTAAGTACTTTGCAACATTGTATCAGTGTTAATTGCGGTTTGTTGCGGGTGGCCACCATTTGTGTACTGAACACGAGGAGGCGGATATCTTTGTTCGCGGAAAACCAGCATGGTTTTGTCGTCGAGTGCCTGGAACTAAAATCGGCTACTTGGCAACACAAGCCCTGCTGGACTTCCGAGCCGTTCGGGAGTTTACCGTTTTCAGGACTTTCATTCCCTCCATTCAGGCAATCGGTTAAAAGAAGTGGTCCTGATAAGGGAAACTGAACGGCGTTCGGTTATTTGTGCTGGGATCTGAGTGCAAGTTCAGTTAACTGTGCACCCAGGTCCCAGCTATGTAATAAACATTAACTAACTGTCTAGCCCAAATATAATGTTGGTTATGGATTTTAATGTGAAAACTGTGTTCCTCTGTACCAAGGGATAATCCCATTAGCAATGCATTCTGGGATAATTATCTCCTTGGTACAGCAATGTATGATGGGTATTGTATTTGTAAAACCCAGTCCCCCATGTAGTCCCCTACTGGACAAACCCTGTATTGTGACTTGGGAAACCCCGTACATTTGTAACCACATAAATTCTGTGCCAGTAATTAAAAACCTCAGTTGACCTCCAAGCTATGTATTGTCTAGTTCTTGGGAGGAAGGGATTATAACTACGCTACCTGCATTTTGCCTGTTTTGTACCTGCTTCATTCTGTCTACCAGCGGAGATACCGTGGATAATACTACTACTCCGCTACAATTGGTGGCAAGCGACGGGATTTAAACCACACACCAAAGCAGCATTTGGCAGAAATTAAAACGAACAGAAGAGAAGAAACAGCAATTCGTGAGTTAAACCATTCGGATGAAACCGGAGTTTGGGAACACGTGGAAACACACGAACAGCCGGTGAATGGAAACGAATTATACACTTTTGAAACGGAGCACATTAAAGGAATTACTGGAGGCAAAAGGAACAATAGCCAGCAACAAGGCAAAGGCTATCCTAATTGCGGAGCTAATGGAAGGAGACAGAGCAGCAGCTGCTGCAGCACCTCCAAGGGAGGAGGAACAAACAGAATTCCAGAAAGAATTCAGGAGTTCAACAGGCTTCAACAGGCTCTTCGCAGACGTGCAGGAATACCTCAGGGTCAGAGGGGCGCAGCCAAACCAGCAAGTCAGAGGGGAGTCGCCGGCTTCACACAGCATGATCCAGGGAAAAACAAAGATTCCCAATCAAGGGGGATATTGACGGATATTTGCAGGACTTTGAAAGACTGTGCCAGCTGCATGAGATCGGGCCCCACGATCAGGTACCCCTGCTGGCTGGTAAATTAACTGCCCACGCTGAGTTTGCGCACCGCTTACAACGAGCAGCCACCGGGTGGATTGAGGCAGCGCAAGCAACCACTAAGAATGACATTATGCAACTACTGCTGTTGGAACAGTTCTACCGGAGATTATCTACAGAGGTGCAGAACTGGGTAAGGTACCGTAAACCGTGTACCTTACAAGACGCAGCTAAAGTAGCCGACGAACACCAAGACACTAGGCGAGAGCAGCGCCCACTGCCTAAAGTATTTCCCCAGCCAAGCACCTACCGACCTGCCGTGGCCAACCCCCCACGATCAGGGAGGGCCTACAATCAGTACCAACCCAGGGCACACATCCGATGCCATACCTGCAACCAACTAGGACATGTACAAAGGGACTGTCCCCGAAACAGGGCACGACCACCATGGCCCAACCAAGGCCAACAGCCTGACCCTAGAGCAGCAGTGCACTGCTACCAGACAGGTGCATTCGTCCAGCCCTCCACCACCACCCAGATGGAATAACCTCTAGGCACGCTTCACAAAGTTAACCCCGAGCAAGCGGCATCGGACAACCGCCAAAGCCATCGACAAGTTGTCCACGTAGAAGGGAAACGTATGGAAGGACTGAGGGATTCCGGGGCCACCATCACTTTGGTCTGAAATCATCTTGTTCCAAAAGACCAACTCACCGGTGATTGTATAGCAGTACGGGTGGCAGGGGGAGCAATCTACAAAGTTCCCACTGCCAAAATACATTTGAATTGGGGAGCAGGGGCAGGGCATGTGGAGGTGGGGATGATGCAAGACTTGCCAGCGGATGTTATTTTGGGAAATGACTTGGGGAGCTCACCTCCGCTTTTATTCCGCGACCCACCACACAGGAGGCATACCCAGTCGTCACCCTGCAACAGGCTCGCACCACGGCACCACCCAATGACTCTGAGGCTCAGTTAAGCGATGCCACTTACTTACTTCCCTGGGATGCCCCTCTAGGATTTGGTAGCGAAGTCGCTCTAGATCCTTCCCTGCAGGTTTACAAAGACCGAATAGACAAGAACCAGGCAGGCCTAGAAGGGGAAAGATATGCTTGGGATAAAGGGTTATTATACCGGTATGCAGAGAAGATAGTAGCCAGATCTATCCCCATTCCCATAAAACAGTTAATTGTGCCTCGGAAATACAGGCAGGAGTTAATGCGCATAGCGTACAACATACCTTTGTCGGGTCATTTAGGAATCAGCCGAACTAAACATTGGCTGACTCATAATTTCTTCTGGCCAGGTATCTCCCAGGATATTAGACAATATTGTAATACCTGTGATACCTGCCAGAGAGTAGGGACAAGGGGAGACCGCTATAAAGCCAAACTTCACTCCCTACCCATAATCGAAGAACCTTTTAGTCGAGTAGCGGTAGACATAATAGGACTGCTGAAAAAACCTAGTTCCTCCGGCAAGAAGTACATCTTGACCGTAGTGGACTACGCCACCAGATACCCCGTAGTCATGGCCCTAACAAATGTACATGCCGAGACCATAGTGGATGCCCTTATGCGGATATTCTCCCGCATGGGATTGCCCTGGGAGATTATTTCGGCTAGGGGTACCCAATTCACAGCAGAGGTCACTGGAAAGTATGTGGGGTAAAATCTATCCTTAACTCACCCTACCAACCCCAGTCTAATGGTCTCTGTGAATGATTCAACGTAATGCTTAAACAAATGATCCGGACGTTCATAGACACGCAGAAAGACTGGGAGTGGTTTCTACCCCATTTGCTGTTCGCGTATAGGGAAGTGCCCCAAGAATCCACGGGGTTATCCTAACTATAAGATAAGGCCAGGGACTAATGAAAGTATTTAGAAAACTGGGCAGACTAGATGGGCCGAATGGTTCTTATCTGCCGTTACATTCTATGTTTCTATGTTTCTCGCCCTTTGAATTATTGTTTGGGAGGAGAGTGAGGGGACCCCTAGATTTGATTAGAGAACACTGGGAGGGGGGAGTTACCACTAATAGTACCCCTATTGTACCATATGTACTGGAGTTTCGGGAGCGCTTGGAGGCTTTAACTCAGACAGTATGGAACAACCTCCAGGCAGCCCAACAACGACAATGCAGATGGTACCATAGGGGGGCCAGGGACCGCAGCTTTCAGGTCGGGCAGAAGGTGTTAATCATGTCCCCAGTGACAAGCTGCAGGCCTCCTGGCAGGGCCCATTCAAATATGCAATACCACCTATATAATTGGCCCGTGCGCTGGAGCAGGGGGCAGACGCATGCTCCATGTGAACATGCTGAAGCCCTACCACGAGCGCACAGAGGAGGTGACCGCGATATGTGCCTCTGCCGCAGAGGACGTGGATAACCTGCCAGTACCAGACCTTCTCGCCAGAGAAAGCCAAAAAGAGGATCTAAAAGCTGTATAATTAGGGGAGCGCTTGAATCCTCAGGAGAAGACCCAGGCCCAAAGTTTAATTAGGGAAAAGGGAGCCACCTTTTCCAATTTTCCCGGGTATATCCCATTAGCCAACCACCGGATGGAAACCCCAGGACAAACACCCCTCCGCCAACCTCCTTACTTCATTCCTGAATCGGTAAAAGAGGATATGCGTAAGGAGATTGAGGAAATGTTGCAATTAGGAGTCATCAAGCATTCGGATAGCCCATGGGCTTCCCCAGTGGTACTAGTGCCGAAGCGGGATGGAACTACCCGCTTCTGCGTAGATTATAGAAGGCTCAATGATAAAACCGTATCAGACGCCTACCCGATCCCACGGATAGACGAGCTTTTAGACAAGATGGCCAGAGGCCAATACCTAACCACGATCGACCTCTGCAAAGGGTATTGGCAAATACCTTTGGCCGAGGACGCCATCCCTAAGTCAGCGTTTGTGACTCCGTTTGTCCTGTACCAGTTCAGGGTCATGCCATTCGGAATGAAAAACACTCCAGCCACTTTCCAGAGGATGGTGAAACGGCTATTAGACGGGTTTCAGGAATACGCGTGTCAGGGCTCCGCGGGCAGTGGTGAGGGGAGGCTGCAATCCTCTCGCAGAACTCACCCTCGGTCCGTCGCCGCCCGCGGTCCCCTCTCCCCTTACCAGTCAGCGAGCGGCGTCCTCTCCTCTTGACACGCCGCTCGCGTCCTCCTCTCCTCCTCCCAGCGGCAGCATGTCTAACGCTGCACGCTGGGAGCCGGCACTGTTATCAGAACGCCGGGGTCACTCACGTGACCCGGTGTTAAAGCTACAGCACAACAATCACAGTGGGGGGTATAGATATCCCCCACGTGTGATTGTTAATTCTGATTGTTATTCTGTTATTCTGTCTTCTGGTTCCCCTTACTCGGCTTGTCTCCTGACTATTCTGTGTGTGCTTAGCCACTCTAAGGTCCTTTTCTGTGTGTGTGTGTGTGTGTGTGTTAGCGTGTTGGGTTCCCCGAATCGTGACATTACAACAGGGCCAAAATGGAACCTGCTGACATTCCACAGCTACTTGTTAATCAGGAGGCTAGAATGGATGGTTTAGACCACCGTATGGACCAGTTTGCCCAGGCCTTACAAACCAAACTGGCTCGTACTGCACACTTGCAACCTGCCGTTCAGGAGGTTGCTGCTGCTGTGTCCGAACCCATTCCCACTCCAGTACCTGTCCCTGCTCACGTAGTTCATATGACGCCGCCACAGCGCTACAGTGGTGACCCAGCTTTGTGTCGTGGTTTCCTCAACCAAATTGATATCCATTTGGTGATGAATCCACGTTCCTATCCCACTGACAGATCCAAAATTGCCTTTTTGATAAACCACCTGTCCGGGAGAGCTTTAGCATGGGCAAACCCCATGTGGGAGAATATGTCTCCTATGTCCTTTGCAGATTCTTTGACAGCATTCAAACGCACGTTTGATCAACCCGGTAGGGTTGCCTCTGCTGGCAAAGCTCTACTTAGGGTTCGACAGGGTAACAGATCTGTAGCGGATTATACTATCGAATTCCGCACTCTAGCAGCTGAAGTGGTTTGGAATAACGACGCCCTCGTAACAGCCTTTCAGGAGGGTTTGGCCGCTTACATACTGGATGAAATAGCATCCAGGGAACTGCCTGTTCTTCTGGATGATGTTATAGACTATGTAATCCTTATTGATAACCGTATCAGAGAGAGGCGTAGTCAAAGACGGATGGATACACGGGTGTTACCTGCTCTACCCAGATCTACATTACTAGCATTACCCGCTCCTAGGCAACCATCCCCTGAACCCATGCAATTGGGTGCTACGGGGTTAACTGAGGCTGAAAGAACGTATCGTAGAAGGGAGGGGTTATGTCTTTATTGTGGAAAGAGGGGGCACCACTGTAATACCTGCCCTAAATTACAGGAAAACTACAGCACCTAAGGCCTAGAGAGGGGTCGGCCTCGGGTGTTATGACTTTGTCCCCTCATGTGTCTATCTCCAGACCGTTTATTACGGTTTCTCTTTTGGTCAATAAAACCACTCTAACAACTAAAGGCTTGATCGATTCAGGTGCGGCAGACAACCTAATGGATGAGAACTTTGCCAAAACCGCAGCCCTGACTTTGATCCGAAAGGCCACACCCTTGGCCGTTGAGGCCATAGATGGTAGACCATTTGAGAAACCTCTGGTGACCCATGAAACCCAAGATGTAGTTATGTCTGTGGGTGCTTTACACAAGGAAAGGTTAACCTTCCAAATAATTGACTCCCCTACTGCTTCCATCGTTCTGGGTTTTCCCTGGTTAGTCAAACACAACCCAGTACTTGATTGGGGTTGTCTAGATATACTCTCCTGGGGGGAATCTTGTCAACGAGACTGTATGGCTCATGTACGTCCTGTTTGTTTACTCAACGTGCCCACGGCTAAACCACTTTCTGTTTCTGTCCCTTCTGTGTATGCAGACCTTGCATTGGTTTTCGAAAAAAGGGAGGCAGATAAGCTGCCTCCACATCGTGACTATGACTGTGCCATAAACCTGTTACCGGGTACTATGCCTCCTAGGGGTAAGGTCTACCCTCTTTCTGAGAAAGAAAACCAGGTCATGGAGGAGTACATACGGGAAGCCTGAAATAAAGGTTTTATTAGAAGGTCCTCCTCTCCTGCTGGTGCTGGATACTTTTTTGTGGCAAAAAAGGAGGGCGATTTGAGGCCGTGTATAGACTACAGGGCTCTAAACAATATAACGGTTAAAAATGCCTATCCGATCCCTCTCATCACTGAGTTGTTTGATCGTGTTAAAGGTTCTAGATATTTTACTAAACTAGACCTCAGGGGGGCTTATAACCTTGTTCGTATAAAGGAGAATGATGAATGGAAAACGGCGTTCAATACACGTAGTGGGCATTACGAGTATCTTGTCATGCCTTTTGGATTGTGTAATGCGCCTGCCGTATTTCAGGATCTCATAAACGATGTCCTTAGAGATCTACTGCATGTCTGTGCCGTAGTCTACCTTGATGACATACTTGTATATTCTCCAGATTTAAAGACACATCATACTCATGTTAGGATGGTGCTTAAGAGGTTGTTGCAGAACGGTCTTTATTGTAAATTAGAAAAATGCTTATTCGACCAAACTTCTGTACAATTCCTGGGGTATGTCATTTCTGAACAATGATTCAGCATGGATCCTTCTAAATTGGAAGCTATACTGTCCTGGCCCCTTCCCCAAGGACTTAAGGCAATACAGCGATTTATAGGGTTTGCCAATTACTATAGGAAATTTGTTAATAACTTTTCATCCATCATTTCCCCTATCACTAAACTGACTAAAAAAGGTTTACACCCCAGGGTTTGGACTCCTAAAGCTATTGTGGCCTTCGAGACTCTTAAAAAGGCATTTGCCACTGCCCCTGTGTTACACCATCCTGATCCTTCCCTTCCCTTTGTACTGGAAGTAGATGCTTCTGAATCAGGTATAGGAGCAGTGTTGTCACAAAGACAATCGTATGACGAACCCCTCCTTCCCTGTTGTTACTTTTCTAAACGCTTGTATGAGTCTGAAAAGAACTACGACGTCGGGAACAGGGAATTATTAGCTATAGTGATGGCTTTTAAAGAATGGAGGTACTTGTTAGAAGGAGCTAGACACAAAATTCTGGTTATAACCGATCATAAAAATCTATCCTATATCGCAGACGCTAAAAGGCTATCCTCTCGACAAGCTAGATGGTCTTTATTTCTCTCACGTTTTCAGTACATAATCACATACAGGCCTGGATATCGAAATGTCAAGGCTGATGCTATCTCCCGCCAGTACGAACCTGTAGATTCAATTGCCTCTACTCCTGAGCCCATTGTTCCTACATCTAATATAATAGCTGCTACCCGTTTGGTTATTTTGTCTCTTTTTCTTGATGGTATCAAGACATACCAATCCCAGGCACCCTCTGAGACTCCTGTTGGTAAGCTATACGTAAAAGTGAAAGACAGAAAGAAGTTATTAGCTTTATTTCACACAGCCAAAACTGCTGGTCATCCAGGGGTTACCAAGACTTACAACGGTCTCCTCCAACAGTTTTGGTGGCCCTCACTTAAAAAAGATGTGGCCGATTATGTGCAGACTTGCCGTGTCTGCACACAGTGTAAGTCCCCTAATGTGTTAAACCCCTGGGACTCCTTATGCCCCTATCTGTACCCAAGAAACCATGGACACACTTATCCATGGACTTTATTGTGGATCTTCCTTCATCTGATGGACAGACAGTAATTTTGACTGTAACTGATAGGTTCTCCAAAATGGCGCACTTCATTCCGCTTAAGAAGCTACCTTCTGCGGTTCAGTTGGCTCAGGTGTTTGCCAAAGAAGTGTTCCGCTTGCATGGTATACCACAAGATATCGTATCTGACAGGGGCCCTCAGTTTGTCTCTCGGTTTTGGAGGGGCTTTTGTGCTGAGATGGGGGTCTCCTTATCGTTTACTTCCTCCTATCAGCCGCAATCTAATGGAGCTGCCGAACGGGCAAATCAGTCTGTGGAGTTGTATTTACGCTGTTTCACGAATGCACACAAGGACAACTGGTCCCATCTCCTTCCCTGGGTTGAATTTGCCAGGAACACTGTGTCTCATTCTTCTACTGGCGTAAGTCCTTTTATGGTGGCTTATGGGTTCCAACCCTCTGTCCTTCCCGGTGTGTTCTCCGACAAGGGAATGCCCGCTTTGGACGAGCACCTCGCCTCCTTACAGAAGATGTGGGATCAGGTCCATGCTGCTCTTTGTCATGCGGCTGCTGCTCAAAAGAGATTTGCTGATCGTCGTAGGTGTGCGGCTCCTTCTTATGCTCTGGGTGATAGGGTTTGGTTGTCCTCTAGGAATCTCCGCCTTAGGGTTCCCTCGATGAAGTTCGCGCCCAGGTTCCTTGGTCCCTATAAGGTATTGCGTAGGGTAAATCCTGTGTCCTACTCCCTGTCCTTGCCTCCTTCCATGCGTATACCTAACACCTTTCACACCTCCCTATTGAAGCCCTTGTTCTGTAATCGGTTCTCTAGGCCTCTCAGGCGTTCCGATGCCCTCCGCGCGGTCTCTAGTGACGTGTACGAGGTGGCTGCTCTCCTTGATTCTCGTTTCTCTCTAGGTCGGTTGCAGTATCTAGTTGATTGGAAGAGTTACGGCCCTGAGGAGCGGTCGTGGGTTTCTGTCTCTGATTTGGACGCGCCCTCTTTGATCCGCTCCTTTCATACGCGGTTTCCTTTGAAGCCTTCGGCTTCCCGCCCTCTGGGCGGTCCTCCAGGGGGGGTTTATGTCAGGGCTCCGCGGGCAGCGGTGAGGGGAGGCTGCAATCCTCTCGCAGCACTCGGTCCCCTCTCCCCTTACCGGTCAGCGAGCAGTGTCCTCTCCTCTTGACACGCCGCTCGCGTCCTCCTCTCCTCCTCCCAGCGGCAGCATGTCTAACACTGCACGCTGGGAGCCGGCACTGTTATCAGAACGCTGGGGTCACTCACGTGACCCGGCGTTAAAGCTACAGCACAACAATCACAGTGGGGGGTATAGATATCCCCCACGTGTGATTGTTAATTCTGATTGGAAGTTATCCAATCAGAATTAAGATAAGGTTATAAATACTTACCTTTTCTGTCTCTCAGTGCCCTGTTGTGGTCTTTGCTTTATAGTATTGATACTGAACTTGTGTTTCTGGTTACGTACTCTCTGGCTTGTTAAAACTGACTTTGTGACTTTCTCCTACCCTTTGACCTCGGCTTGTTTCTCGTTATTCTGTCTTCTGGTTCCCCTTACTCGGCTTGTCTCCTGACTATTCTGTGTGTGCTTAGCCCGGCCACTCTAAGGTCCGGTACGGCACCTTTTCTGTGTGTGTGTGTTAGCGTGTTGGGTTCCCCGAATCGTGACAACGCGTGCGCCTATTTAGACGACATAGCGATCTTTAGCTATTCCTGGACCGACCACCTGAGCCATGTGGGAGCCGTCTTAGATCGTATTAAGGAGGAAGGGCTAACCCTTAAACCTAGTAAGTGCCATATAGGGATGGCCGAAGTCCAATATCTAGGACACCGAGTAGGAAGTGGCCAGCAGAAGCCAGAACCGGCCAAAATAGAGGCCGTAGCCAAATGGCCAACACCACGCACCGAAACCCAGGTTCTAACATTTTTAGGTACTGCATGGTATTACCGAAAATGTGTGCCCGATTACAGTACCCTGGCCAAACCCCTCACTGATTGAACCCGCAAAAATCTCCCTAAGTTAGTAGTATGGGCCCCAGAGTGTGAACAGGCATTCCAACAACTTAAAACTGCTCTTGTTAACGCACCCGTACTCGCTGCTCCTGATCCAACTAAACGCTTTCTCGTCCATACAGACGCTTCTATGTTTGGATTGGGAGCAGTACTGAGCCAAGTCGGAGCAGATGGCGACGAGCATCCCGTAAAAGGAATGCCTTGCCGTGGTGTGGGCCCTCAAGAAACTGCAATCATATTTATACGGACAAACATTTTCATTACTCACAGATCACAACCCGTTGGTCTGGCTGAACCGGGTATCAGGAGACAATGCCAGGCTGTTGCGCTGGAGATTGGCGCTGCAGCCTTTTGACTTTACGATCCAATACCGCCCGGGAAAGCTAAATGGCAATGCCGATGGGTTATCCAGACAAAGTGAACTTGAAAAGAGATCTGTGAGTACTCCTCTGGACATCCCCAAGCTGATCCGTTGGGATCAGACTGTGTATGCCGGCTTGGTTCTGGGGGAGCATTGTGGCAAATCTAGCCACTTATAGATCTAAGCTGTATCTTTAAACCGAACTGTATATTTTTCCTGCTATGCTCTGTATCTTGCAATGTATGCGGCATTCGTGTGTTACCGCACACGAATACCGCTAATGTTAAGTCTGGTTACCCACGAACAGTGAATCACCGCTATCTTAGTAGGCTATCTCTGCCCACCATCCCTCACTTACCTGATCTGTAGGCTGTCTCTGCCCCCCCATGCCTCACTTACCTGATCTGTAGGCTTTCTCTGCTGGCTGCATGTGCTGCTCCATTGCGGATTTAGTCAGAGAGAAGCAGGGATAAGATGCAGCTTCCTATCCCTGTCTCTCTCCACACCTACTGGCCTGCGCCGATATTGTACTGTATTTTCAATGTCACACGAAAAATAGCAGAACAAGCTGAAAAATCCCTGGGGACGCCCATGCTTGGAATCAAGATAAATTCTATCACATAATCCCTGCTCTACAGGAGAGAGGGTCTCCAGAGCTATATAATCACTGCTCTAAAGAAAAGAGGGCCTCCGGAGCTATAATCGTTGCATCCTGGTCCAGTGGATGAAGTCTTCAGAGACCCCAATCAAACTCTGTCGACTGGGTCTGAAGTGCTTCAGGTTCCCTGGTAGCAGCGAGGAAGTGGACCTGGTGGAGGTACTCAGTCGGAGTAAAGGAGTTCCATCACCCTCCCGTCCACTCTACTTTCAATCCACCTCTCTGTTCTCAAACAGCTCTCTAATTAGGCAGTTAAGGCGGCCGCTGAGGCCTCGCAGCCGCCTCAACCACTTAAGGGCAGACTGTGTCGAGTCCTTGGTCAGTGGCCGAGGACCTGACACCTTGAGGGGGCCCAGTTGCTTGCTCAGTATGCCGCCGAGTGCGAGGCCCCTCCTTTCTGCCCGTCAAGCCATCAGAGACACCAGTGTGCACCATGTATCTCACCAATAACTGGCCAATCAGAGCGTTGCTGCGGGTTATCATGGCAACGCTCTGACGGTCTCGCAAGATACATGGTCTCCATCTCTGCGAAGCTGCAGACCGGATGTAATGGCCACCGAACCCCCAGGGAGTCCACTGGACCACTAGGGAATAAAGGTACTTAATACCCCCTCTTCCCACCCCCCCTCTCAATATAACACCATCCCTCTCAATATAACCCCCTCCCTCTCACCACCACCCCCTCTCAATATCACCCCCCTCACCAACACCCCCTCTCAATATCACCCCCCTCCCCATCACTCTCATCCCAATATCAACCCCCTTTCCAATATCATCACCCCTTCCCTCTCACATGACCCCCCCATCCCCATTGCCCACCCTCCCTCCCACATCACCCCCCCTCCATCACCAACCCTCTCAATATCACCCCCTCCCTCTCACATCACCCCCCCTCTTATCATGACCCACCTGCCTCACACCAGCACCCCCTTTCCCTCACACCCTCACCCCACGTTTCCTCACATAATCACCCCCCTCTTCCTCACACCATCACCCCTCTCCTTCCCTCTCCATCACACCATCAACCCATCCCCCTCTCACCATCACCCACCTCTCCCTCTTTCCATCACCCACCTCTCCCTGACCATCACCTACTCACACACAAGATCACCCCGCCACACACACACAGTATCACCCCCCTTACACACAGCCTCCCCAGACACATTGTTAGCATCCCCTCACACTGTCACCCCTCCCTACACTGTCGTCACCTCCCCACACTGTTAGCCTCTTCATGCATCCACACTCACATTAACCACTCCTAATCCTGTCAATCTCACCCCCACGAACTCACCCCCCCCGAACTCACCTGCCTTCACCCTGTCACATTACCCCCCCCCCCCCTGTAATCCTGTCACACTAGTCCCTCCAACCATGCCACAATTGCCCTGACACACTTACCTCCACTCATCTTGTCATATGTCTCCTGACTGTGTGTGTATGATGAATGACTTCAGCTGGTGACTGTGACAAGGTAAGTAAAGGGGTACCAGTGGCAGGGAGGTGTGTGACAGGGCGAAGGGAGTAAAAGGACATGGTGGGGGGGTGGGGTTGTGAGAGAGAATGAGGGAGAGGGAGTATGACATGGTTTGATGAGGAAGTGCTTTGCCATAAACACAATCCACAAAGATAGTGGGGCCTCATGTTAGAGTTTCGCCTAAGGCCTCATAAAGTCTAGAGCCGCCTCTGCAAGGAACACTTACTGCTCCAGGATAAGGAAAACTTACTGCTCTAGGATAAGAAACACTTACTGTTCCAGCTCTAATCACTGCTCTACAGGAGAGAGGGTCTCCAGAGCTATAATCACTGCTCAACAAGAGAGAGGGTCTGATTGGGAGCCTCTGCCTATCGATGCTTCCTAGTGCTCAGGAGTACACCAAGCACTCCACCAGACACCATAACTACCGTAAACCCAGCAGCCAGCGTTACAGCTTGGTTGGGGTCTCACTGTTCTCCACCCACCCTGGACCCAAGACCAGGATCAAACTTCCAGTGGGTAGACCTCTCCTAATCCAGAGAGGTAAGCAGGATAGCTCTTACAAGAGCAAGTGATTATAATCCAAGGTAGTATAGGGATATAGCAATCCCCAGAGTGAATATAGCTGTCCCCTCCACACATGAGACAAGGCTCCATGTTGAGGGTGAAGAGGAACTGTTTAATGGCAGCCACAACTGGCCTTATATGCAGGTCCCCATACAAGGAGTTTTCCATAACATATTCCAGGGGCATTCCCCACTGAACCTTAGAGGGAACTATGACAAAGTACACACTGTAATTACATTGGCTCTCAGGTCCAGGACACTCCCACACAAAACAGGGTAATCCCTACCCTGTGCCTGAGAGATAATTGAGTCAGGAACTGTACCAAACTCAATTATCTCCAGTCACCACAAACATACATTTTACAATAATCCAAAAGTACCCCCAAAACACATGGAAACCCCACAAAAGTCATATCCCCTGATAGCAAGTGGTGTATTTTGGATTTGTGCTGCCCTAGGCACGACTAAATTCGGGCACCCCTGTAGCGGAACTGCAATATTAAATCCCAAGATCTCCGCTGGTATAGAAGGTAATCAAAATAAAGCGCTGGAAAAGAAGGCAATATCCCAAATCCCCCAGTAACCGGACGAAACACAGTTCAGGGAGACAACTGTCATTTTATTCCACGGTCACAGTATTTATGCAAGACACCATGCAAGGGGTTTCCTGAATGACATTGCAGGGGTTTTACTACAGAACCTGTAAGGGGGAACTTAGCCTGCATTTCCCAGCATGCCTTGCTGTACAGGAGAGATCATTGTGCAAGAATGTACTGTTAATCACATTATCTCTCCGTACAGCAAAACATACAGTTTTACATAATAATAAATAACTGATATAATATATTTAGACGAATGCTACACACTGCATATAAAACGAGCATAGCAACAGTTAACGAAATATTCACCCTAAGTGTCCAGCAGTGGCTAGGTTTGCCACAATGCTCCCCCAGAACCAAGCCGGCATACACAGTCTGATCCTAATGGATCGGCTTGGGGATGTCCGGAGTACTACCCATACAAATAGGGTTGCAGCTTTTTAAGGGCCCACCCCACACTGATCTCTAGGACACGGCTGAAGGTCCAGGTGAACAAAACCTTGAAGTAGGTATGCTAATGTTTTCCCTGTGCCCGTCTGGACGATACCAATAAGGTCTGTTCCCTGCAGTATAATTGGCCAAGCCTGGGACTGAATCGGGGTAGGCTTTTTAAACCCGGCAACTTTTAACGCACTCATTACTTCAGGAAATGGACTGACTGCATCTTCAAAGTTCAAAACGGGATTGGGAATGGATCGCTGTCCATTTTCTTTTAAATCATTGCACAATATGTTATTATTTTCTTTTCTCCACTTTAGGACTTCATCTTTAGACATAGCTGAAATCTTCTTGGATTCCACATAGAATTTTTTTTCAATTTGCGGAGCATCTGCCCACTTTGTGGCTTCACATATCGCTGCTTGTTTATTAGCAGAAGCCCAGTCAATTTGAACAAATGGCTTCTCTGTCACACGTGGAGGAGTGGTGCTCTCTGGGGAATCAGGGATTTCGCTTTACTCACAAACAGCTTATTTTCTTGAACTTTTGACAAGATCATTTATCAGTTCCTTTGCTTTATCTTGCTGATCCCTTGTGCCAAATAATTTGACCTCAGAGTCATAGTTATCATTTACAATTTTTATCCTTGCACCAGATAACTCTTCGAGTTCCTTTATTTTAGCCCCTCCACGTCCTATGACCATGCCAACCTGTGAGCTGTCCAGACGGAAACACAGCGTCGTGCTGCCCCCCTGCTTCCAGGACTCTCTGTACCTGGGCTGATCGCCATTCCTCCTAGATCCTTCCTCTGCCCAGCAGCCTCGGCCACCTCGGCCCTGCCCTCTGCCCCAACCTCTTCCATTGCCTGCTCCCTGTCTGTAGGATCGCGGCCTGCTAATGGGAGGTGGTACCCAAGGCTCACACTCTTCCTCCCAGTCAGACATGGTTATGATATTCACTGCCCCACAGTTCGGCACTGCCTGATTCTTGTCTATACGATCTTTATATACCTGCAGGGAAGGATCTAGGGCTACCTCGCTGCCAAATTCTAAGGGGGCAACCCAGGGGAGAACAGGAGTGGTATGGGGCAGATTGCCTACCTGAGCCTCAGAGTGATCGGATGGAGCCGTGGTGTGGGCCTGCTGTTGAGTAACAACAGGGTATGCTTCTTGGACGGTGGGTTGGGGAACAAAGTCGGATGTGAGCTCTCCCAAGTCGTTGCCCAAGATCACATCAGCTGGCAAATCCTGCATAATCCCCACCTCCACATTCCCATGCCCTGCTCCCCAATCCAAAAGTACCTTGGCAGTGGGGACTTTGTAAATTGCTCCCCCTGCCACTTGTACCGCCACACAGTCCCCAGTGAGATTGTTCTTTGGAACCAGATGATTCCGGACCAGAGTCAAGGTGGAACCAGAGTCACGTAATCCTTGTATACTCTTTCCCTCCATGTATACAACCTGGCGGTGCCCCTGTCGGGGTTCTTCTACGGATATGGCTGTCGTGTGTGGGACAAAGGGTTCTTTTTGGTAACAGTGTACCGCAGCTCGGTTATGGGGTGGTGGCCCCTGGTTATGCCAGGTTGGTCGGTTCCTGTTCCGTCGGCAATCTTTTTGAATATGTCCTTGCTGGTTGCAGGTATAGCAGCGGATTGTCGGTCGTGTATTGTACCTGGGAGAGTACGAGTTGTTGCTTACCCCTGGTCGTGGATGGGCCGAAGAGGTCACCGCTAGAAGAGGGGCGGTAGATCCATAAGCGGACCGGTGTTGAGTTCCTTGGTCTCGTCTAGTGTCCTGGAATTCGTCAGCCAACTTGGCTGCCTCTGGTAGGGTACGAGGTTTGCGGTCTCGTACCCAATTTTGTAGGTCTGCAGTCAGACCGTTGAAGAACTGCTCCAGTACGATTAACTGGAACAGATCCCCTAGAGTGGTGACCTGTGTTGCTTCCATCCATCCCTTGGCGGCTCGCTGCAGTCGGTGGGCCCATTCTGTGTACGAGTCTTTCGCTTGTTTCTTAATGTCCCGAAATTTGAGCCGGTATGCCTCTGAGGTGATGGCATACCGAGCTAAGATGGCCTGCTTGACCTTTGGATAATCCTTGCTGTCCTCGTCTGGAACAACCCGGTATGCCTCTGCTGCTCGGCCTGGTAGTCTACCAGCAAGCAGGGGTACCCAATTTGCTAGGCTGATGTCATGTAGCTGGCACGGCCTTTCGAAATCCTGTAAGTAATCATCGATATCGCCTTCCGCTTCCGTGTAGCTTTTAAATGCTTGGTAGGGAATCTTGGCTTTCCCCTGGGTAATGCCGGCGGGAGCTGGGGCTCCCTCCCCGGGTCGCTGAATGGCTTGTTGCTTAACTACAAGGTACTCCTGTACATCTGGACCCAGGACATACTTGAAAACGAGAGAAATCTCAATGTATCTTTCCTGTTAAAATATTTTATAAATAAATAAATCTGCCATCAGTCTGTAGTGTCTCTTCGGAGGGGGTGTTTGGGTAAAATGCTAACCTGCTCCTGAGCTCCTTTGCAAATTCAGTTTGCTCTGTCTCCTGTGGAACTGCTGCAGCGGTTTCTCTGTCCCCCTCCATGAGTTCGGCCACAAGGGTAGCTTTCGTTTTATTGCTAGTTATTCTTCCCCTTGCCTCCAATAATTCCTTTAGCGTAGCCCGTTTTAATGCTGCATAGTTCGTTTCCATTCACCATCCATTCATATAGTTTGACATATTACCGAACTCTGGTTTAATCCGAATGGTTGTTTAGTTGAACTGCTGCTTTTCTTCTCCTTTCGTGTGATTACTGCCAAACGCTGTTTTGCTGTGCGGTTTAAATCCCGTCGCTTGCCACCAATTGTAGCGGAGCTGCAATATTAAATCCCAAGATCTCAGCTGGTATAGAAGGTAATCCAAACTAAAGCGCTGAAAAAGAAGGCAATATCCCAAATCCCCCAGTAACCGGACGAAACACAGTTTAGGGAGTCAACTGTCAACTGTAATTTTATTCCACGGTCACAGTATTTATGCAAGACCCCATGCAAGGGGTTTCCTGAATGACATTGCAGGGGTTTTACTACAGAGGACTGTGTGGGGAACTTAGCTTGCAAGGTTATTTCCCAGTGTAGCGGCACCCCGGTGTAGTAGGGGTTTACGCCGCTGAGAAGGTGTCCTTTCCCCCAAGCACGAAGTTAGCTAAAGCATAACAGGTTCCCCATAATTACGACATCCAAGTACTAGTCATCCCCTCCAAGCACGAGACGAGACTCTGTGTTGAGGGTCAAAGTAGGAATACTGTTTATTCGGTAACTCGGGCTTTTATGCCGTACAACAACTCCTCCCCGTATCCGGAGGAGATAATACATTTACAGTGGGAGTCACTCCCACTGTACCGAGCAGAATATTATACGATTATTACAAGTTTTAATAACACACAAAATATGCAACGAAAATACAATGTGCTACGTGTATTAGGGAACGGAGATCTAAGGGAACAACGTGAAAATCCCCTAGATCGGTCGAGCCGTTCGCCAGATACACGTTTGCACCAATTACGCAGGAACTATACAATATAAACGAAAACTCTCTTTTGGATCCGGTGTCTCTATTTCGGTACTTTGGATCCGTTGACTAGCATGGACGTACGTTGTCGGTAAGGGCGGCATTCGTCGTGTGGAAAGTTCGGTCATTAGTCCATGCGGTCAAAATGGCCGCGACCCATTGTTCTCTCCACGTGGCGCTGTATACCGTACGGATCCACAAGTACCCGAAATCCACAATAATCCATATGCAACGGCAATTCTCCGAGATGGTATCTGTTACTCCCAAAAGGGGTCTGTCACACGGCTCCCTCCTAGTGGTACACTCCGGCAGACCTGGATTGATCCTTTCGGATTAACTTAGGGATGACCGGAATTCACTTGTCCGGAGAATTGTCCAGTTGTCGAGACAACCCATCGGCGTTGCCATTTAGCTTACCGGGTCGATAGCTGATGGTGAAATTGTATGTTTGCAGGGCCAAGCTCCATCTTAGCAATCGGCCATTGTCCCCTGCGACCCGGTTAAGCCATACCAATGGATTGTGGTCGGTTACCAAAGAGAATTCTTGTCCATACAAATACGGTGTTAGTTTTTTCAATGCCCATACCAGGGCCAGGCACTCTTTCTCTACGGCCGCATAGCTCACTTCCCTCGGTAACAACTTTCGGCTGAGGTATGCGACCGGATGCTCTTTTCCATCTTCCCCGATCTGGCTCAGCACAGCCCCCAGTCCATACATGGAAGCGTCTGTATGTACAAGGAGACGTTTGTTAGGTACTGGGGCAGCCAAGACAGGAGCATTAACAAGAGCATGTTTGAGGGATTGGAATGCGGCTTCGCAAGCGGGAGACCACAGGACCTGTCTGGGTAAATTCTTTTTGGTCAGGTCAGTCAAGGGCTTGGCTATCGTACTGTAGTCAGGGACGAAGCGCCTATAATATCCGGCGGTCCCTAAGAAGGCCAATACCTGGGTCTTGGTATTCGGTGTGGGCCAGTTCGCTACTGCTTCCACCTTGGCAGGCTCCGGTCTCTGGTTTCCACACCCTACCCGGTGTCCCAGGTATTGGACCTCGGCCATTCCTAAATGGCACTTCTCGGGCTTTAGTGTCAGGCCCGCGGCCCGAATCTTATCTAGTACTACCCCTACGTGGACTAAATGTTCTTCCCAAGACTCACTGTAGATCGCAATGTCATCCAGGTATGCACACGCAAACTCCTGGAAGCCATCGAGGAGCCGATCCACCATTCGCTGGAACGTAGCCGGGGCATTTTTCATCCCGAATGGCATGACCTTAAATTGGTATAAGCCAAACGGGGTGACAAAGGCCGACTTGGGGACGGCATCCTCGGCCAGGGGTATCTGCCAATAACCCTTGCAGAGGTCTATGGTAGAGAGATAGTTACCCCTGGCTATGCGATCTAGTAATTCGTCTACCCGGGGCATAGGGTAAGCGTCAGTGGTAGTCTTTTCATTTAGTCGCCTGTAGTCGACGCAGAACCGAGTGGTTCCGTCTTTCTTGGGAACTAGGACTACGGGAGAGGCCCAGGGACTGTCTGATGGCTCAATGACCCCCAGCTGGGTCATTTCCCGTATTTCCTTCAGCATCCCGTCCCGGACGGCTTCCGGAATACGGTAAGGGGGTTGTCGGAGGGGGGCCTGCCCTGGGGTTTCTACCTTGTGTATGGCCAGGGTGGTGTATCCTGGCTCCTGGGAGAAGGTACTCTGTTTCTCCCATAGGAGCTGTCTAGCTTGCTCTAGCTCCGTAGGGTTCAGTCGTTCTCCCAGCTTCACTAGGCTAACTGGGTCGGGGTGAGTCTCCCTTTCCAGTAGGTCCGGTAGGGGTAAATTTTCGGGGTCATCAGTAGCTGGGGCACAAACAGCGTTAACATCTTCCTGTCGCTCTTGGTATTCCTTCAACATGTTCACATGAAAGGATCGTTGGATCCTTTCATCTGCACAGCTGGCAATAAGGTAGGTGGTATCACAGAGTTGGGCTAAAACCTTGTAAGGACCCTGCCACGCAGCTTGCAGTTTGTTGTCCTTGACCGGTTTTAGCACCAATACCTTCTGCCCTATGTGAAATAGTCGTTGCCGGGCACCCCTATCGTACCAGCGTTTCTGTCGCCCCTGGGCCGCCTGGAGATTCTCCCTTACCAACAGGGAGAGTTGCTCCATGCGGTCCCGGAGCTCCAGGACATATGGCACAATAGGTGTCCCTGCTTGTTCGATTTCCCCTTCCCAGTGGTCCCGAATGAGATCGAGGGGTCCTCGTACCCTCCTCCCATACAACAACTCAAAGGGGGAAAAACCCGTAGATTCTTGGGGGACCTCCCTATACGCAAATAACAGGTGGGGTAAGAATCTTTCCCAATCTCTGCAACCGTCCGTAAAGGTCCTCAACATTTGTTTGAGTGTCCCATTAAAGCGCTCACAGAGACCGTTAGTTTGGGGATGGTACGGGGAACTGAGCAGGGGTTTAATGTGGCACACTTTCCATAACTGCTGTGTGAGGACGGCCGTGAACTGGGTTCCTTGGTCGGATAGGATTTCTTTAGGGAACCCCACTCGAGTGAATATCTTAACCAAGGCATCGGCGACCGTCTCAGCTTCAATATTCGGCAGGGGTACTGCCTCGGGGTATCGGGTCCCATAGTCCACCACGGTAAGAATGTACTTCTTACCGGACGGGCTATGTCGCGCTAGGGGGCCTACAATGTCGACGGCGACCCTATAGAAAGGTTCCCCAATGATCGGCATCGACATTAATTTAGCCTTTGGGCGATCTCCCCTCTTACCCACCCGTTGGCAAGTGTCACAGGTTCTGCAATAGTGTCGCACGTCCCGGTTAAACCCTGGCCAGAAGAAATTCTGGGTAATCCTATGGCCCGTGCGACGCACTCCTAAATGGCCAGCTAAGGGTATATCGTGAGCGATCCTCATGATTTCTTGCCTGTATTTTTTCGGTAGCACTAGTTGCTTCTGCGGAACGGGGTTTTTACCTGCTGCGGGCTCCTGGGGGATCCTATACAGTCTATCCCCCACCCACTCGTAGCTTTCCCCATCTGTCCCCAGTTCCCCTTTATCTGCCTTATCCCTATACTTTCGTAGCGTGACGTCTTCCCGCGTCTCCCTCCCAAAAGTCTCAGGGGTATCCCAGTCTAAGGGAGTCTGTCCTAAGGTCACAGTCGGAGGGTTAGCTCTTACCTGGGTCTCCGCGACTGGCGGGCCGATTCCAATAGCACGAGCCTGAGCCCGGGTGGTGACAGGGCAGGCTCCAGCAGGACCTTGAGGAGCAAAAGCGGACAACAGCGGGGCTAAGTCATTTCCCAAGAGTACTTCCGCGGGTAGCCCTTTCATCAGGCCCACATTCACTTGGCCAGCTCCCACCCCCCAATCCAAATGCACTCGGGCCGTGGGGAGGCGATGTACTGCACCCCCGGCCACTCTAACGGCCACCGTTTGTCCAGTATGTTCCTTTTCGGGGACCAGGTCGTGTTGGATCAACGTTAGGGTGGCCCCAGTGTCTCGTAATCCACTGACAACTTGTCCATTTACTCGGACGGTTTGTCGGTGATGCTGCCGGTTATCTACGGCAGCCGCATATAGGGGATTGGCCTCGTGCAAAATCTCCCATTGCTCTTCCCCCAGGGGTTGGGCTTCAATGCAATGGGCCCCGGAGGTAAAGGGCCGGGTGTTCCCTTCAGCGGGCTTCCTCCAAGAAGCTTGTCGAGCTGGATCTAGTGGGCATTTGTCTCTCAGGTGGCCCACCTGTTGGCACCTATGACACCGCCGGCGGTCCGGGGCACTGGACTGGGCGAAGCGGGAGGGGGTGTTGTAGCTAGGTTGATTAGCGGAGGTGGTTGGAGTAGGGCCGACGGGGCGGCTTTCGACTCGGAGAGCTGCCTTTTGGACCGAGGGGTCGGGTTTGCGGGCGTCCGCATACTCGTCAGCCATCCGAGCGGCTTCGGGTAGGGTAAGTGGTCGCCTATCCCGAATCCACTCCCTGAGCTCCTTGTCCACCTTCTCAAAGAAATGCTCCAACAAAAACAATTGTAATACCTCCTCCGCGGTGGTAGCTTGGCACCCATCCATCCAGTGGCCAGCCGTGCGTTGCAGTCGGCAGGCCCATTCGGTGTAGGAGTCACCGGTTTGCTTTCGGGAGTCCCGGAAGCGTCTCCGATATGCTTCGGGGGTTACTGCATATCGGGACAGGAGGGCTTCCTTGACCAATCGATAATTTCCCACCTCATGTTCCGGGATTGCTCGGAAAGCATCACTGGCTCGTCCGGATAACTTGCCAGACAAAATTTTAACCCAATCCTCGGCGGGTACTTTATGTAGGGCACATTGACGCTCAAAATCCGCCAGGTATTGGTCAATCTCCCCCTCTGTTTCTACGAAATTTTTAAAAGCGGCAAAGTGGACTTTCCTCTTTTCCTCGGGAGTTTGAAGAGTTCCAGCAATTGGACTGGCGCTGGTTGACGTCTGGCGCCGGTTGGCATCGACCGCTGCGATTACTTGGGTCACGATCCTAGGCGAGGGGTTTGGTCCGTAGTGAGCCAACCTTACCCTCACCTCGTGGTCGAATCGTTCATCTTCCGGGGTTCGGACCAAGGCGATCTCTGGTTCTGGGTTTGGTTCGACACCCAGTTTGCCATTCTGTTCCGCTTAGTCCAATGCGACCAATTCTGCCAAAATGTCTCTTTTCTTTTTGTTGCTAGCCGAACGACCACGGCTCTCCAACAAGTCTTTTAGGGTGGATCGTTTCAACCTTCCGTAGTAGGCCTCCATCCTGTTTGCTCTCGGTAGCTGTCCTTCTGGGGGGAAAGAACGATCCCGCCGCTGCCACCAATTGTAGCGGCACCCCGGTGTAGTAGGGGTTTACGCCGCTGAGAAGGTGTCCTTTCCCCCAAGCACGAAGTTAGCTAAAGCATAACAGGTTCCCCATAATTACGACATCCAAGTACTAGTCATCCCCTCCAAGCACGAGACGAGACTCTGTGTTGAGGGTCAAAGTAGGAATACTGTTTATTCGGTAACTCTGGCTTTTATGCCGTACAACAACTCCTCCCCGTATCCGGAGGAGATAATACATTTACAGTGGGAGTCACTCCCACTGTACCGAGCAGAATATTATACGATTATTACAAGTTTTAATAACACACAAAATATGCAACGAAAATACAATGTGCTACGTGTATTAGGGAACGGAGATCTAAGGGAACAACATACGTGAAAATCCCCTAGATCGGTCGAGCCGTTCGCCAGATACACGTTTGCACCAATTACGCAGGAACTATACAATATAAACGAAAACTCTCTTTTGGATCCGGTGTCTCTATTTCGGTACTTTGGATCCGTTGACTAGCATGGACGTACGTTGTCGGTAAGGGCGGCATTCGTCGTGTGGAAAGTTCGGTCATTAGTCCATGCGGTCAAAATGGCCGCGACCCATTGTTCTCTCCACGTGGCGCTGTATACCGTACGGATCCACAAGTACCCGAAATCCACAATAATCCATATGCAACGGCAATTCTCCGAGATGGTATCTGTTACTCCCAAAAGGGGTCTGTCACACCCAGCATGCCTTGCTGTACAGGAGAGATAATTGTGCAAGAATGTACTGTCAATCACATTATCTCTCCGTACAGCAAAATATACAGTTTTACATAAAAATACATAACTGATATAATATATTTAGACGAATGCTACACACTGCATATAAAACGAGCATAGCAACACTTAATGAAATATTCACCCTAAGTGTCCAGAAGAGGCTAGGTTTGCCACAACCCCCAAAATCTAAATTTGACCGCCCAATTCATGTCCTCATTGATACATGCACAGATAGTCATTGGCACACACATACAGTCATAAGCACACACTGTTTAACCAACACCCACTTTCACTGACAGATACACACTGACACACCCACTAACTGACAGGCACACACTCAGATACACATAAAATGACATACAAACACTGACAGCTACACTCACTCACAGTAAGGTGGACAGCCCCAGAACGCAAGGCATTTGTCTGGAAACTTGGGGTGGCATTTTTTGGCGCCCCCCCCTTGTTTGCCTTGTGGTAAATACATACCTGCTGATGGCCGTGATCTGGGGGACAAACATATCCAAACATCACCCAAATCGGTTCAGGGGTTCAAGATTTCCATGGAAGTCATAGTTTGACCGACCGCACACGAGGCTCCTGCCCAAAAGAGTTCCTTGAAATCAGGCTGTGCGATCGGTCTCTTTCGGGAGTACAAGATACAACAGTATACCGAACAGAACTGTTCGTACGTGTGCATGCCTTGTGTCCCTCATTCAGGAGTTTGTTACCACTGAACGCCGCTCTTCTCATACGAATCTAGCCGAACATATGTAGAGATGAAAGTCCCAGCAGTGTTCGCGCTTGTAGCGGAGCTGCAATATTAAATCCCAATATCTCCGCTGGTACAGAAAGTAATCCAAGGAAAGTGCTGGAAATTAAGGCAATATCCCAAATCTCCCAGTAACCGGACGAAACACAGTTCTGGGAGTCAACTGACGATTTTATTCACCAGCTCCAGTATTTATGTGGCTACCCATGCAAGGGGTTTCCTTACTGGCTTTACAGGGGTTGTACAGTAGGGGACTACATGGTGGACTTAACATATAGAACATTTCTCCCACCATGCACTGCTGTATGAGAGGGATACTCCCACTAGAATATCCTGTTAAGTGAATTATCCCTCCGTACAGCAGAACTGTCTTTTTACATAAAAATACACAACTTCTATTTTATTCCTGCCACTGTACCGAATGACCGTTCGGCAGATAGCTGGGGTCTGAGCGCACACTTCATGAAAGTACCGCCCAGATCCCCACACAATTAGCCGAATGCCGCACGAAATATACTTTAACATACATTCATCATAAAAGTCACGAATACATAAGTGGGGAAAAAGTACTGAAAGACCGGCGCTCCTGAACGGCCTGGAAGCCCAGCGGTGTTTGTGCCGTCGAGTAGCCGATTTTAGTTCCAGGCACTCGACGACCAAACACCGCTGGGCAAAAAGGAAATACAAGATGGCCGCCGCCTCGTGGTCGGTAGCCGAACGACGGCCACCCGGGAAATCAATTAGCCCGGCGATTGATACAATGTTGAAATCGGTTAATGGGAGCCACACAACCCCCTGTGTATGGGCTCCCATTCGGTACTTTGTTCATTTCAAGAACAGTGTGGAAAGTCACTGTTCGTGAAACTACCATATGAATGCTAGCGGATTTCGGCCGCTAGCATACGAATGCTCTCTATTACAGTTATAAGCGAATACATAAACTAACAGAATTGGACCAGCTTTTCTAGGACAACCTTTAGACATATAACAGCATAATCTGAAGTGGCTAGGTTTGCCACAGCGCTGTTGAGTGCCCAATTATAGTTCCATAAACTTGATGACCAAACACCGCTGTGTGTGTTCGCGGCTAAAGATGGCCACCGCCATGTGTTCGCACATACGAACGACGCCACCAAGCTAACCACTTAGAATGTTGCGGTTAACTAGGTCAATAATGTTAATAAGCAGCACATGTCTAGTATGGGTGGTCCAAGTGTTTGGGAGCTGGTTCAGTATATGAACGCAATACTCCTAATCCGTTCGCTAAGCCCCATATACCGAACCATAGTAGTCTAAAGGCACGAACAGAGCCTGTTAAATGTTCAGGGGCCAAGGTCTATTTTAGGGGCCATAGTCCTGAGGCAGGAGGCTGGCCAGCAGGCTTCTCCAAGAGCCTGTGGCGAGGTTACTTACTCCACACACTCCTCGACAGGAGAGAGGGTCTTCAGAGCTATAATCACTGCTCTACAGGAGAGACAGTCTCCGGAGATATAATCACTGCTCTACAAGAGAGAGGGTTTCCAGAGCTATAATCACTGCTCTAAAGAAAAGTGGGCCTCTGGAGCTATAATCGCTGCAGCCTGGTCCAGTGGATAAAGTCCTCAGAGACCGCAGTCAAGCTCTGTTACTGGTTCTGAAGTGCTCTGGGTTCCCTGGTAGCAGCGAGGAAGCGGACCTGGCATCCTACCGTCCACTCTACTTTCATTCCACCTCACTGTTCTCAAACAGCCTAAATAGCTAAATCATGGTTCTAAGAAGCACACCAAAGTGGGGTCTTAGTGTGGTCATACTGTATGAAAGGTCCACAAAACAGAACACTCCAGGATAAGGAACACTTACTGCTCCAGGATAAGGAACACTTGCTGCTCCAGGATAAGGAACATTTGCTGCTTCATGATTGTGTCGAGATTGCCACTGTCCGGGGGTCTTGCCTCCTTCGTTACTATGTGTGTTACCTATGTGTTCGTGTGTTTTTCCTGCTCCCCGTTCGGGAGGGTTTCCACAAAGGGAATTCATTCACCCCACTACCTCATTTAGAATGTTGATTTAGAATGCTAACACTTTGCAGCAAGGTGTCAAACCACAAAACCGTGAGAGAAACAATCGGCGCGTGCTGCCCCTGGGTGGCCGCCAGTTCGTAAAGACGAATGCCAAACAGGGAGAGCATTTGCGGATTGTGTCTCGCCTCATTCGGTTCCCGAACGAGGACCTCGCCAGTACCCATTGGAATGTATCAATTCGAACGTTAGCAACTTGCAACATAAGTGTGAAACCACAAGGGAAGTGCTTCCCTGGGTGGCCGCCATTTGTATAAATTAATGCCACCTAGGGGGAGCATTCGTATCCTGAAAGAGGAGATGCTTCCCTTGCCGAGGGACCCCGAGAACGGAGGCTGTTTGAGGCAAGTACCTTTTACGCGGGTCCCTGGGGATTGGTGTGGACACCCTTTGGGGACAATGGCTGGTTTGGCAGGCTACATTCGGTAACTGGAAGTCAAGGGGGCGGGAAGCTTCCCGCTCTGTGTCTCCCAGGTGCAGAGGCACCAAAAGTAGGAAGCCCTGTGGTTGGTGTGCGGAGACAGGGGACAAAGGGACTGGAGTTCCGCTTCCGTCATGTGACCCCTGGGAGGGGGAAGACCCGGGAAGGGGACAGTGTGATACACCCCTTGCATGGGGCAAAGAATAAAAGCGGAGTGTGGCAAATAAAGTTGTTGTTGTACCTCCAGAACTGTGTGGCGTCCAGTTTCTGGGGGTAAATGGGTCTTTTGGTATTTTAACGGGTTGAAGGAAAGAATTAGTGGAGGTAACTGGTCGTGTTACCCGTGATCTGCAACAACTTGTGGCAAGCGGCGGGATCGCACTTCCAAGCTGAACAGAGCCAGCAATCATGAACAGAACCAGCTCATGGATTACATGATTTTAAAGAGATTAACACTACAAGAGTTGGTGATAGCCAGAGGGCAATCGTCTGGAAATCGCACCAAGGCTGAGCTGATTGCCGCCCTCATGGAAGACGATCGGGAAGCAGTGAGGCAACTGTGCCACAGCCAGAGAGCAAAAGGGAGGCTCTTCCCAAAGAGGTGGCTTGGTGCCAGGAGTTCTACAAGGAAACCCCCTCGGATGAAACCATGAGAAAGATTTTCTCAGAGGCTCAAGCCTTTGTCTTGGCTCAAAAGCAGGGGGCTAACCCCACAACACTCAGCCACCCCTGCCTGAAAACACAAACTGCCCTACGACGCCTTCAGGGAGTTCAAAGAGGTGGAGGAGGGTATCAATGACTTCTTGCAGGACTTCGAACGACAGTGCCACCTGCAAGAAGTCGCTCCCACTGACTGGATCACCATCTTGGCCAGGAAACTAACAGGGAGGGCAGCGGAGGCCTACCGGTACGTACCCGAAGACCAATTCTGGGAGTACTCCTTTGTGAAGATGGTACTGCTGGCCCAGAGGCATACTGCTGGAAATTCAGGGAGACCAAGAAAGGGGAGAATGACTCCCATGTGGAGTGGGCTTGCTGCATAACCAGAGCTACCCAGAACTTGATGAACTCCCAGCAGGCAAAATCCCATGAAGAAATCCTTCAGCTGTTCATGCTGAAGCACTTCTACAATGGACTACCTGCCAAAATACAAGAATGGGTGAGAGACCGGCAGCACAAGACTTTTGCCAAGGCGGCTCAGGGGGGCCAAATAGTATGCTGATACCCAGCGGTCCCAACATCCCACTGCTGCCTTCAAGAATCGACCACCCCTGTGCCAGGCCACCCTGACCTCACCCCCATGAAACTCCCTGGCCCCCAACCTGGCAAACCTGAGGTGCCCACCGCAGGCGGGCGCTGGGTGCTATCACTGCCACCAGCCCGGCCACTTCAAGAAGGACTGTCCCCAGATCAGAAACCGACCCCAGTTTGTGCACCCCGTGGCTGCCCAGGCCCCACGTGCTGCAGCCCACTGCTATCAGGTTGCCACCTTGTACCCACCGATCCACTGTGAAGATGCCTGGCCCGTCATGCACGAAGCGGACCCCCTCCTTCGGCAGAGTAGCTGTTGATATCATAGGTCCCCTGTCTAAGCCTAGCCCCTCTGGGAAGACATTGTGGTCTATGCAACTCGATACCCTGAACATCATTCAGGCTGAGACTGTGGCCAAAGCCCTGATGCGAGTCTTCTCTCAGATGGGTTTCCCCAAGAGATAATCTCAGATTAGGGCACCCAGTTTACTGCTGAGATGACTAACCAGCTGTGGAAGTTATGCGACATTAAACCCATCTTAAGCTCCCCATATCACCCCAAACTAACGGTCTGTGCAAGCTCTTGAATGGTACGTTAAAACAAATGCTCTGTACCTTTGCTGAGATTACCCGTGATCTGCTACAACGGTAAGGAACACTTACTGCCCCACGATAAGGAAAACTTACTGCTAGATGATAAGGAGCACTTACTCTAAAAAACAAAGAAAAAAGTTACCTGCGCGCTTCCCAAATCCCTATGCATATTTAAACAAATGGAGGTTATTTAGTTTCTGCAATAGTCATGAGAGACAAACCTCTCAGGTGGGTCCTACACTAACCTTTTACCTTGCTTCTTTGAGCTTCTGGCAAAGATATCTCTAATGAGACAGAAAGGGGTATTTTTTTTATATACACCCCTATATGCTTGTAGCGAAGCTCCCTGTACCCCGGCTGGGTACCTCCGCCCGAGGGGTTGCCTCCTAGCTGGGACCAGGGGAAATGGGTAGGGGAACTAGCTCTCTTAGTGCTTACAAGATGTGGCGGAACCAACCTCACCACCGTGCACTGGAGAAGACTGCTTGCCAGCCTCTTGCCCTGTGATTATGGTCCCTGGGAGGTTAGGCCCTTGAAATAGCAGATTTGGGCATAATGGATTTTTGGTTGTGCTGCTGCTGGCCCTTTAACTCCCAGAGGAAGGGTTTGTACTTTTAAATTGACACTTCGAATGCCGTTGAAGTGCCGAAGTAGTCAAAGTGGCCGCCATTCGAAAACGAACACGTGGCGGCGGCCATCTTGGTTCATTCCATGCAGTCAGCGGTATGTGTAGCCAAAGTCATGGAACTGAAATCTGTAGGGTCAGGAACACAATAATGTATTCCTGACACTATAGTGTTAAAAGCACAATCTAGCCCCCTTGCCCCCCTAATTATAATAAAATCTTACTTTTATTCCAGTCTGCAACTGCTGACTCTGCCTCTGATCTGGCTACTTGGCTGACATCATCAGAAGTGTTGATCAAAGCCAATCACAATGCTTTCCCATAGGAAAGCATTGGATTGACTAAGACTGTCAAGGAGGCAGATCAGGGGCAGAGCCAGCAAAGTATTGAATCAATGTATCTCTATGAGGAAAGTTCAGTGTCTGCATGCAGAGGGTGAAGACACTGAATGTCAGTCACACTGTGCAGCACTGCCGCAGGAAGCCATCTGAGGAGTGACCAGTGGAGGTATCCCTAGGCTGTAGTGTAAAGACAGTGTTTACAGCAAAAAGTCTGAAGGGGATGATTATACTCACCAGAACAAATAACAATAAGCTGTATACTATACAATAGGCTGTAGTTGTTCTGGTGATCATAGTGTCCCTTTAAACATACAAATCCAGGGTATTTATCTCATCTTTCCCTTCTCAGCGCGTTATATATGATATAGCATAATATATAATATCATAAAATATAATCATTTTTTTTTTCTTTCCTGGTTATTCTCGTAGTAATTCTAAAAAATGTGTAAGTGGGAGAGAAAGCATCTTAGTACATTATAACCCATGGCTCACATCTGGTGACCATCAAGGTAGTAAAAAGGAGAGAGCATTCATTAATGCATTCCATTTGTTCCTATCCTGGACATCATTTCCCGTCTAAGTATTTATGATCCACACCCTGAGTAATGTGACCTCCATGCCCTGGCATCCCATTGAGGCCTTTCCTATTCTCACACTCTGGGCTGTGTCGATGTGGTAATAGGCCAGATGGAGGTGCATTTTAGTTTCTCCTGCCTTTCCTCTCTGGAACACACTGTGCTATACGTGTCTCTGCAGGTGACAGTCACACAGTATATGTCCCATCCCGTATTTCCACTTTAACTCTTACTATGGGACTTAGATGTCTCTTATCCTTCATCTGCTGTTTGACTGGTGGGCATTTTCTGATGAGCATTAACTTACCACTTGGCAGGGATGGGTCCGGCACCTGCTGGGCACTTGTTTCTGCCAAAAATGGGCTAACGTAGATAATTAACCTTTAATTTACAGTCACAAAACAAGTGACAGGGATAACAATACAAAAATTAAGAGGCCCATTCTTGGACAAAATATAGGCATTCAAGAATTGGGTTTAGGACAATTAGGGTGAGAAAGAAATAAGAAGGTCAGAGTTAAGAGAATTAGAATTTATGAACAAATTGAGTTCATGTTTAGGAGAATTGGCATTAGGGGATCTAGGGTTAGAAGAATAAAGGTCAGGAGACTTAGGGATCTGAGAATTAGAGTCAAAAGAGTCTCTACCCCCATAACAAAAACATCTATAATTTTTAATTTTAAAGGGTTACTCCAAGCATCATAACCACTAAGGCCTTCTCTAGTGGCAATGGTGACAAGAGTACATTGGGGCCATTCCCCAGTAAGGACTAAACCATATTGTCCTCTTACTTGGGTCCCCGCTGGGCACCAAGTCACTTTAAACTACTGGTGATGCACATCTGGCTTCTGCAGAGTCATGACACACTAACCATCAGGGGAGGACTGCCATCTTTTGGCCTGGGGACAACTACAAATGAATGGCCTTTATTGGGCACAAAACTCTCAGATGTCAGTGTAGATGGTCCTATGGACACAGAGCTGATAAAACTGGAGAGTGCAGAGGTTACCAGGTATGACACCTCTAACGCTATGAGATCTGAGAGGGCCTGAGAGACACTGAATGTGTCCGACTCCCACATACTCATTCACACAAGACATAGACATACACACTAACTGGTCAGTTGAAAAGAATCTCTAATTTTCCCATCTGCTCTGTGGGAGCAAGGGAGCAGGGTTGCTGGCCATCAGGATACTGGGGGTAAGGCAGCTGGCCTTCAGGATAGTGGGAGTAAGGGAGAAGGGCTGCTGACCTACCGGATACTGGGAGCAAGGGAGCAGGGCTGCTGGGCATCAGGATACAGTGAGTAAGGGAGCAGGGCTGCTGGCCATCAGGATAGAAAGGCAGCTGGATAGAAAGGCAGGCTAGTGGGAGTAAGGGAGCAGGGCTGCTGACCTACTGGATACTGGGAGCAAGGGAGCAGGGCTACTGGCCATCAGATTACTGTGAGTAAGGGAGCAGGGCTACTGTCCATCAGGATACTGTGAGTAAGGGAGCAGGGCTGCTGGGCATCAGGATACAGTGAGTAAGGGAGCAGGGCTGCTGGCCATCAGGATAGAAAGGCAGCTGGATAGCAAGGCAGGCTAGTGGGAGTAATGGAGCAGGGCTGCTGACCTACCGGATACTGGGAGCAAGGGAGCAGGGCTACTGGCCATCAGATTACTGTGAGCAAGGGAGCAGGGCTACTGGCCATCAGATTACTGTGAGTAAGGGAGCAGGGCTGCTGGCCTTCCGGATACTGGGAGTAATATTCTGTTTATTCAGAATATTCACACCTCACTAAGATGGTGTGAAAACCACAGACCACAAGGGAAATAAGCGCCACGTGCTTTCCCTGGGTGGCCAGCGATTCATATAACCAAACTCCCACCAGAGGCAGCCTTCACATCCCGAACCGGCATGCGCACACTGTCTCAGATCCCCGTGTCGGGGATCGTACTACCTGCTCCCAACGGAGCTATAGTCACTGGTTTCCCTCCCCTACCTAGGAGCTACGAGGCTAGGCTCGTAGCCGCCTAGGAGAGCGCTCTCTCCAGTGGATACCTGTGTGGAGATATCCCCTGGAGAGAGGGACGCGCACAAGCAGGGAATCTCTGGAGCTGTGAGTTGGTGTCATGGCCGCAGAGACCCCTGGCCGCATGGAAATCCGTGCCGACTAATGGAAGAAGGAGCGCCCATTCAAACTGGGTTTTTGCCATTCTCCTGGTTGGTCAATTTAGCGGGACCTGGGTAACCTGGCTGGTTATTCCCCGCTATTAATATTTGCCCAGACCGATTTTCCCCCGTAACTGGATGACACACAGTTCCATGGTATAGCCTTCGACCATCTTTATGAAGAACAGGCTTCTTTTATGCACAGACCCCTGCAGGGGGTCTCCACCCAACACAATACAATCCCAGGCAGGAGGGGCTGGGTTACAAATAACCATCTCATGCTCTGGGAGATACGGTGAAAGTCCTTGTAAACACTAAGAGCTTCCAGGATTGAGTGTTGTCCCTTCCTGGGAGTGCATAGAGCTAAGTCCCCTAACCATGTAAGAGTTCCTGAAGAAAGGGAACTAGGGGGGTAACCGGTTGGGTTACCAGCTGTTCCGCTACACTGACCTACCGGATACTGGGAGCAAGGGAGCAGGGCCGCTGGCCATCAGTATACTGGGAGAAAGGGAGCAGGGCTGCTGGCCTTTAGGATAGTGGGAGCAGGGCTGCTGACCTTCAGGATACTGGGAGCAAGGGAGCAGGGCTGCTGGTCTACCGGATACTGAGAGCAAGGGAGCAGGGCTGCTGGCCATCAGTATACTGGGAGCAAGGGAGCAGGGCTGCAGGCCATCAGAAGAGTGGGAGTAAGGGAGCAGGGCCGCTGGCCTTCAGAATAGTGGGAAGAAGGGAGCAGGGCCGCTGGCCTTCAGGACACTGGGAGCAAGGAAGCAGGGCCGCTGGCCATCAGTATACTGGGAGCAAAGGAGCAGGTCTGCTGACCTTCAGCATACTGGGAGCTGCAGGCCTACCGGATACTTAGAGCAAGGGAGCAGGGCTGCTGGCCCTCAGGATACTGTGAGCAAGGGAGCAGATCTGCTGGCTCTCAAGATACTGTGAGCAAGGGAGCAGAGCCACTGGCCATCAGCATACAGGGAGCAAGGGAACAGGGCTGCTGGCCTTCAAGATACTGGGAGCAAGGGAGCAGGGCCGCTGGCCATCAGGATACTGGGAGCAAGGGAGCAGGGCCGCTGGCCAACAGGATACTGGGAGCAAGGGAGCAGAGCCGCTGGCCTTCAGGATACTGGGAGCAAGGGAGCAGGGCCGCTGGCCATCAGTATACTGGGAGCAAGGGAGCAGGGCCGCTGGCCATCAGGATACTGGGAGCAAGGGAGCAGAGCCGCTGGCCATCAGGATACTGGGAGTAAGGGAGCAGGGCTGCTGGCCATCAGTATACTGGGAGCAAGGGCTGCTGGCCTATTTGATACTGAGAGCAAGGAAGTTGGGCCACTGGCCATCAGTATATTGGGAGCAAGGGAGCAGCGCTGCTGGCCATCAGGATACTGGGAGCAAGGGAGCAGGGCCGCTGGTCTCCAGGATTCTGTGAGCAAGGGAGCAGAACCGTTGGCCTTCAGGATACTGGGAGCAAGGGAGCAGGGCCGCTGGCCATCAGGATACTGGGAGCAAGGGAGCAGGGCCGCTGGTCTTCAGGATTCTGTGAGCAAGGGAGAAGAGCCGCTGGCCTTCAGGATACTGGGAGCAAGGGAGCAGGGCTGCTGGCCATCAGTATATTGGGAGCAAGGGAGCAGGGCCGCTGGCCATCAGTATACTGGGAGCAAGTGAGCAGGGCTGCTGGCCTTCAGGATATTGGGAGCAAGGGAGCAGGACCGATGGCCATCAGAATAGTGGGAGCAAGGGAACAGGGCTGCTGGCCATCAGGATACTGGGAGCAAGGGAGCTGTGCCGCTGGTCTTCAGGATACTGGGAGCAAGGGAGCAGAGCCGCTGGCCTTCAGGATACTGGGAGCAAGGGAGCAGAGCCGCTGGCCTTCAGGATACTGGGAGCAAGGGAGCAGAGCCGCTGGCCTTCAGGATACTGGGAGCAAGGGAGCAGGGCCGATGGCCATCAGGATATTGGGAGCAAGGGAGCAGGGCCGATGGCCATCAGGATATTGGGAGCAAGGGAGCAGGACTGCTGGCCATCAGGATACTGTGAGCAAGGGAGCAGGGCAGATGGCCATCAGGATATTGGGAGCAAGGAAGCAGGGCTGCTGGCCATCAGTATACTGGGAGCAAGGGCTGCTGGCCTATTTGATACTGAGAGCAAGGAAGCAGGGCCGCTGGCCATCAGGATATTGGGAGCGAGGGAGCAGGGCTGCTGGCCAATAAGATACTGGGAGCAAGGGAGCAGGGCGGCTGGCCAATAAGATACTGGGAGTAAGGGAGCTGTGCCGCTGGTCTTCAGGATACTGTGAGCAAGGGAGCAGGGCTGCTGGTCTTCAGGATACTGGGAGCAAGGGAGCAGGGCCGCTGGCCATCAGTATACTGGGAGCAAGGGAGCAGGGCTGCTGGCCTTCAGGATATTGGGAGCAAGGGAGCAGGACCGATGGCCATCAGGATATTGGGAGCAAGGGAACAGGGCTGCTGGCCATCAGGATACTGGGAGCAAGGGAGCTGTGCCGCTGGTCTTCAGGATACTGGGAGCAAGGGAGCAGAGCCGCTGGCCTTCAGGATACTGGGAGCAAGGGAGCAGAGCCGCTGGCCTTCAGGATACTGGGAGCAAGGGAGCAGAGCCGCTGGCCTTCAGGATACTGGGAGCAAGGGAGCAGGGCCGATGGCCATCAGGATATTGGGAGCAAGGGAGCAGGACTGCTGGCCATCAGGATACTGTGAGCAAGGAAGCCGGGCCGATGGCCATCAGGATATTGGGAGCAAGGGAGCAGGGCTGCTGGCCATCAGTATACTGGGAGCAAGGGCTGCTGGCCTATTTGATACTGAGAGCAAGGAAGCAGGGCCGCTGGCCATCAGGATATTGGGAGCGAGGGAGCAGGGCTGCTGGCCAATAAGATACTGGGAGCAAGGGAGCAGGGCGGCTGGCCAATAAGATACTGGGAGTAAGGGAGCTGTGCCGCTGGTCTTCAGGATACTGTGAGCAAGGGAGCAGGGCTGCTGGTCTTCAGGATACTGGGAGCAAGGGAGCAGAGCCGCTGGCCTTCAGGATACTGGGAGCAAGGGAGCAGGGCCGATGGCCATCAGGATATTGGGAGCAAGGGAGCAGGGCAGATGGCCATCAGGATATTGGGAGCAAGGGAGCAGGACTGCTGGCCATCAGGATACTGTGAGCAAGGGAGCAGGGCCGATGGCCATCAGGATATTGGGAGCAAGGGAGCAGGGCTGCTGGCCATCAGTATACTGGGAGCAAGGACTGCTGGCCTATTTGATACTGAGAGCAAGGAAGCAGGGCCGCTGGCCATCAGGATATTGGGAGCGAGGGAGCAGGGCTGCTGGCCAATAAGATACTGGGAGCAAGGGAGCAGGGCGGCTGGCCAATAAGATACTGGGAGTAAGGGAGCTGTGCCGCTGGTCTTCAGGATACTGTGAGCAAGGGAGCAGGGCTGCTGGTCTTCAGGATACTGTGAGCAAGGGAGCAGGGCCTCCCACAGTTTTTACACTACATAGACACTAATATACCAAAACGTGCAGATTGTTTCCGATCGGATTGCTATTACTTTGTGGAACGTTTCGCCGAATGGTTCATGGAATATCGTTGTTCTTGTGGCGAAATTGGTTCCATAGGAATGAATGGCAAAGCTAGAGTGGGAGCTGGCAAAAGCTGAAAAATTAGGACATGATTTCTAAACTGCCACCACTCCCTCATTTTCAGGCCCACCTACACAAATCTTATATCAAAATGTTCAGCTATCCCTGCTGCCACTAAAAATCCACAGCTAAGCCATAGTCCTTATAGTTTTCACAATATGACCATTTGTTTGCAACTCACGTCGTCCATTGACATTCATTGAAACTCCACTCTGCAAAGCTCACATTTGAAGGGCAATTTCTAAACTGCGACTGTGCCTTCATTGTTAATATCTCAGAGACATACTATGCATCAAAATGTAGGTCTGGGTCTTGTGATTCTCACAATATAAAGCTCTTAGCTGTAGGATGTATAGTTTTTAAAATTCAACCGTTTGAAGATGGCAACCGCCAGTGAAGTGAACAATTGGGAGCAGTTTGTTTTTAACCCCTTAACCCCTTCAGGACGGGTGACGGACGAGGTCCGTCATCCTGGGGATACCCTTAATGATAGGTGACGGACAGCGGCGATACCGGAGAAACTGTCGGAAGCCAAGCACAGAGAGATGGACACAGGTTTCTTCAGGAAGGAAGAGATTCTTTATTCGGTTCACTGATCGGGACTCAGAGGGACTAATGTCACCAAAATACAACAAGTTCTGAGCCCCGGACAATAGTGCAGGCTCCTTATATAGGCACATAACTCCTCCCATATGAAGCTCCACCCGCACATTCTCTTAACCAATCAATACAAATAAGAATTAACTTCCTGCTTGACCGCATGGCTTGTCCAGCACAATGGAGGAGGGGAATACTACATCCGGTATTCTTGCACATGCTCCGTACACTACTGATCGTATCTTTGCCACGTGCAACCAACCGACCGATACGTCAGCATATGCACGTACGCATGCCACGTGGTAATCTCGGCCTACTAAATTTATTTTTACCGAGATTCCACCACATTCTCCCCTTTGATGCCTCTGATATTTCACAATTACTTGAGGCATCACTTAACCTTGGTTTACATACACCTCAGGTTACCATGAATCAGACCAGACTTTTCCATGATGTGAATCCCTCAACACTCCTCTTCCTGCATTGGTTCTCCCTGATTTAGAGCCTCATATTTATATATGGCCATTATCTGTGCTGCAGCCTTCCTCTCTGCTATATTTTCTATCAGGCTCTGCACAGACCTAACTACTAAAGGAATAAGACATGGCAGGAGTAGACACAACATTAAAATCAATATGACTCCGCCTACCAATGCCTTAAGCCCTCCAAACTGCTCATACCAGTTACCAAACCAACTACTTTCCATACCTGAGTAGGCACATGCGCTAGTTTAACCATATGGCTAGTAAGCTCAGCTATTGCTTGCCCTTCGTCATCTATTTGAAGACAGCAATTGCTCAGGTTAAACTTCCCACATACACCTCCCTCTACTGCCAATAAGTAATCCAAGGCTAATCTATTTTGGTACACTGCTGTCCTCATTCTGGTATTATGCTTCACTAGAAGATTGAGCGCTTGTGAGGTCTCATTAGTAATTATCTCAACCACCGCCTGTAACCTTATAATGCGGTTGAGCATATAAATTGGGGTTCTATATCCGAAAGTACCATCCTCTGCCCAAGTGGCTGGCCCATAATAGTCTATAATACGCTGGGGAGGCCATTCATCATCTTCCCAAGCACCTATCTCTATGGGTCCTCTTTTCTTCCTATGATTCACATCATAAACCTTAACTCCCAAGGTCTCTCCTGTTTCAATTGGCAACAAGAAGAAGGATGGTCTGAGCATACCTAATACACATGCCCCTTCCCAGTCCTGTGGTAACTCCGAATAGGCTTTCTTACCACAGATCCAGTACAAATTTTCTGGGGCTTTCCAACTAGATGTAGCAGATAGGTCAAACCACACATCCTTTAAATTGGCATATCTTGCAAACGGGTTAGATGGTTCTGAGACATTTGAAGCCGACCACCAAGTTGTTTACTTTGTATCATCATCATAAGCCTTTTGCCCTAGACAAGTTAATTCTCCTACAGAAGTATTAAACATCATTCCTTTCCTTGCTATGCAAACATAACCTATGATGGAGGTCTTTAATCTCCACTCAGATTTACCTCGAACACTCATCTGATAATCGGCTTGTGTAGATATTAATTGTTCAACTGCCTCAGAACCGGACATTACCTCCTTTGCTTCCCAAGGCCATTGGTCTCCCATTTAGTACCTCCACACACATAGCAGTTGGTTACATTAAGACTACCAGCAATACTCAAAGCTAAATCTATGAACAGGTTTTTAGCGTTATGGGGGATCTTATTATCTACACTCATTTCTTCATCAAAGGAATGGAATACCTGATGAGTTTGGGAGGTTACAGTATCGGTCTCTATCCCTATAAACAATATTGTCCCAGGGTCTAAACCCGTCCCATATATTTGGAACCCAAATAAGTTACCATATTTATCTAAGAATTGGTCAGGATTATTTATAAGAATATGGACTGGATTGCATTCCATAGACTTACAGTATGGATTGGTAGGCAACTTAGTAACAATCATATCCTTGTCTGCTGTCTGTCCCCAAGTTGCCCACCCCACACAAGACCAATATGGGCAAAAATTATATTCTCTATTTGGGCATCTTGGACTCACATACTTATTTTTACTACTGGGACAAATATATTTATCATTAGACCCATATGTTCTCTCCCATCTAAGATCCCCACATACATTCCACGGCTTTCTACCACTTGATATCGCTTTACATGCATCAAATAGCAGAACACCGGAAGAATGTACGGATTCTAACACTGTTTTATTTATTAGGGTCCCCTGAGGATCTCCATTCCTGAGGGTCAACCAAATTGTACGGGGTTGACCACCAGCGCTCATGGTACAACCGGTGAGCCAGGGACCGTAGCTTTCAGGTAGGACAAAAAGTTTTATTTTTAAAACCTGTCTGTAATGGCAGCCTGGCATGGCCCATACCAGGTGGTAGAGCCGAATTGTGACACCACCTATGGGATCGGCTCTTAATCTGGAACAGGAGGGCGACGCATGCTCCATGTAAACATGCTGAAGCCCTACCATGAAAGAGCGGAGGAAGTGGCGGTGATCTGCACCCCTGCCTTTGAAGACATTTCAGCGCCTAGTTCCAGAGTTCCAGTCTTCACAGATAAAGCGGAGGAAAATTCCTTGTCAGGACTAGCGCTCTGCTACGTATGTTACCCTCTCTCATGTAGGTTGCTCCCTCTATGTGTCTTTGTAGTGTAGTGTATATTGCCCCCCTCTGTATATCTGTAGTGTTTGTTACCCCCTCTCTGTATCTCTGTAGTGTATATTACCCCCTCTTTGTGTCTCTCTGTAGTTTGTTTCCCCTCTCTGTGTCTCTGTAGTGTATATTGCCTGTGGCAGACCTCCCTGCCTCTGGATTTTTATTTTAGACTATTTTGTCTGTTTGTTCGCCAGTCCCCGGTTGTTCGTGTGTTCCCTGATTACATTCCCTAAAAGATGAATTAACTACCGAATGGCGGGCCACCCAGCAGGAAAGTGTGAGGCTCGTTAACCTTTTTGACCTTATTAACATTGTGGTTAACCGCAGCCACTTCCAACGCCCGAACGGTCGGCTGGGTGGTCATCATTCGTATGAACGAACACATAGCGGCGGCCATCTTGGACAGTCGAACGCCCAGCGGTGTTCGTCGACAACTATATGGAACCAATTTCGGACATTGTTTCCCATGAACACCGCTGAGATCACCAAGCATCCATCTTTTCGTTCCAGTTCATACGAACGCCGTGCCGTTCGGTATATTGACAATCCATGAACGGAACTGTCCCAGATAGCTAAACCCATGGAGCTTAATGCTTTCTGCTGAACGCACAATGAACACACTTTCAGCTCCATGGTGATTTGACTGTATGTATGGGATCTGAGCGTTGTTCAGTTATATTGAGCGCTCGGATCCAAGCTATATGTCGAACGTGGGGGTTCCGTTTGGTAAAATAAGACTTATGTATTTTTATGTTTTTCTGTTATTGTAAAATGGGTGATATTCTCAATACCTGGAGATAATTGAGTTACTTCATGGCTCTTAACCCAATTATCTCCAGGATAGAGAGGAGGCGTTGCACTGTTTGTGTGGGAGTGTTTGTATACTGTAGGAGTGTCCCTTGCTGGAAGACCTGCATAAAAGGCTGACATGTGGCCACCATTAAACAGATCCTGCTTGATTCTCAACACAGAGCCTTGTCTCGTGCTTGGGGGCATAATTCGTATGATTCCTGTTCGGCACTTAGGAGTGTTCGGTAGCTGACTTCACATTCAGGAAAAAGAACAGCTTTGGCGGCGTTAACCCCTTCTCATACCCGGGGTGCCGTTACATTGCCCCCTCTCTGTCTCTATGTAGTGTATGTAGCACCCTCTCTGTAGTGTATGTTACTCCCTCTCTGTCTTTCTGAAGTGTGTATTCCCCCCTCTCTGTAGTGTATACTGCTGCCTCTTTGTCTCTCTGTAGTCGGATGGGGTGCATTTGACTGAGGTCGGGCACGACCTCTTTAATTTGGCGATCCAGGAGGCAGGACATGGCAAGGGCATGTCCTTGCCAGATAGGGTGCGAGATGGTTTGCAGGTAGATAATGGGATAATGCTGGGTCTCATCCTCCTCTGTCTCTTATGGTGAACCCTTAGGGGTACCAGGTTGCACGTGTCCCTACCGAGCTAAAAGAGGGCTTGTGGGGAGTCCAAAGGGAAGAGGAATTTATTATGCCGAGGGGGGAAGTGAGAGCCTTTGGGAAGGGATGTGTTAGATTGGCAAGGACGTTTTTGGTTACATTACAGTATGACATTATGCTACATTATTTATATGTTAATTTATGATTGTGTTACTATGTACAGTTTTATATGTTTGGATGCGTTATACAGTATTTGGTTGTTTTAATAAATGCTGTGGCTGATATATCCAAGTTTTGTGTCTGTCATTATTGGGAGATGTAACAGATCACCTGGCACCCCGACTGGGTACCTCCGCCAACAGATGCTTCCAAGCTGAAGCTGAGAATGATAAGCACCGCACTGGACGCCACAAGCACCACAGAGTCGACAACCACCGTAGCTTAACTGGAATCTCGCCGTCTTCCTTCCACCCTAAACCAACCTCTGACATCCAGGACCATGTGGGAAAGACCTCTCCTACTCCAGAGAGCGTAGCAGGAACAGCTCTTAAAAGAGCTAGTGATTAGAACCCAGACAAGTATTAAAAGTATAGCAATCCCCAGTGTGAACAGTTCCCCTCCAATCACATGACAAGGCTACGTGTTGAGGGTAAAACAGGAACTCAATTTTAATGGAGGCACACTGGCCTTTTATGCAAGTTTCCCAACAAGGGTGACACCCAGGTGGACCTTGTTGGGCACAGGGACACAAAGTGTACAAGCCAATAAAAACAATGTGACAATGAATGACACTCCCACATACAGTACACAATCCCTCCCCTCTGCCTGTGATATAATTAAGGCAGATAATGCATTAACTTAATCATCCCCAGGCAGAAAATGCACACATTTTTCCAAAGTCCAAAAAGTACCCCAAAACACAACATATCCTCATAAATCTCATGTGACGAGACCACATCTCGCCACTGTGCATTGGAGGAGCCTGGTTGCCTGCCTGTTGCCTCTGGACTATGGTCCCTGGGAGGTTTGGCCCTTGAAATAACAGATTGGGGCATAATGGATTTTTGTTGTGCTGCTGCTGGCCCTTTAACTCCCAGAGAAAGGATTTGTACTTTTAAATTGGCACTTCGAATGCCGTCGAAGTGCCGAAGTAGTCGAAGTGGCCGCCATTCGAAAATTGAACACGTGGCGGCGGCCATTTTAATTTAGTCGAACGCGGTCAGCGGTGCGTGCCCTTGAATCTTTGGAACTAAAATCAGTTACACCTTTGCACGTACACCGCTGACCATTACCTTCAGGAACTTCGACACTTCAACTGGAATCGAAGTGCGTTCGACAATTCGAACACACTGTTAGACTGGGCTATTTGCACGAACGGTCCCGTTCGTGTATTCTAATGGGACTTAGACATTTTTCTGTGTGGAATTGACCGACCGCACAGCCCAAATCTATGGAACTCTTTTGGGCATGAAAATGTGCTTGCGGTCGGTGAAATAAGACTTTCCCTTAACTTTTTAACCCATGAACTGATTGCCCTGATTTTTAAGCATGCTGATTATGAAAATGTATGTTTTATGTGAATGGCATGTATATTTTAGAAGTTATTAATATTTTGTAAAAACTGTATTCCTCTGCCTGTGATAATGAGATTACCCATTGTGTTCAGTAATCATATCACAAGCAGAGGGGATGATTTTGTGTGGGAGTGTCTGTGTGTATTGTATGGTTGATTGTTTGTTCTGTAAAACCCTGTGGGCAGTACTATGTTTGTGGATTGGGAATAAAAGAGGCTGTATGTGCCAATACAGTCAGATCACTGCTTGACCCTCAACACAGAGCTCTGTCTCGTCTTTGGGGGGATTTACTGTATGCTGATAGAGACTGATTGCTAGGAGTGTAAGCCGCTTAGATGCGTTTCCTATTCGTCTGCTAACAGCTATTTGTGAGGTTCCGATTCAGGAGTTTGGTGTTCTGCAGTAGCTGTGACTGTATCTCTGGAAGGGGAAGATAAACTAAACGGCTGTTAATCCCTTTATGCCTGGGGGTGCCGTTACAACCGGCATTTAAATACTTTATTTTCCTATTCAGAAAGGTCTATTCATGTATTTCTGCCCTGGCGTTTGTTAGATTCTCGGATTTACTGAATGAACTAATTTATCCCAGATGGCTATGCCATGGAGCCTATTCGTGTAATAAAAGACTTTGGCTCCATGGCAATTGAACTGTATGTGTGTGGTATGAGCGCCATTCAGTAATAATGTGCGCTCAGACCTAAGCTATCTGGGGATATGTTGCATGTCTGTATTTTATGTAATAAATGTAACCTTGTGTATTTTATTGTATTTTACTGTATTTTGTTACCATGTGGCTAATGGAGTTTTGCCTCTGTCCTTGGAGATAATTGGATTACTTCTCAATTATCTCCAGGATAGAAGACTCTGTGGAACTGGTTTTGGGCAGAAAAGCCATGCTTCATTTGGTCACAAAGGACTTCGATCATTCTTTTGAACCAATTTGGATGATTTTGACATATGTTTGTATTTGGAGTATGTGATGCATACTTTTAAAGTTATGAATAATGTGAAAAAACTGTATTTCTCTGCCTGTGATAATTACATTACCCATTGTGTAAGGTAATTGTATCACAGGCAGAGGGGAGGATTTTGTGTGGGAGTGTCTGAGTGTATTGTATGTGTTTATTGGTTGTTTTCCAAAACCCTGTGGGTGGTACTAATGTGTAAGAATGTGTATATAAGAACAATAAACCCACAGCTCTGTCTGTTCCTGCTTGACCCTCAAAACAGAGCCTTGTCTCGTTCTTGGGGGGATTTATTGTATGCTGTTCCAGTTTGACTGCTAGGAGTGTAAACCTATTCGTATGGTTTTTCCTATTCGGCAGTTTACAGCATTCGTATGTTTGAGAGCATTCAAATGCTTCTCCAGTTCGGTGTATTGGTGTCTACAGTAGCTGTGCCTGTGTCTCTGGAAGGGAAGATCTACTAAACGGCTTTTAACCCCCTTTTATGCCTGGGGGTGCTGTTACAATTGGTGGCAAGCAGCCGGGTTGTTCCCACAGCCAGAAGGACAGCTACAGGAGACACCATTACGTGGATTTATAAGTTGGGGGCAACGCATGTCCCAGTACAGCGACCCTAAAAGCAACAGAATGGAACCAGCAGTGTTATACGAGGAGGAGGACCTGGATGGCCGGGATGCATTAAGGAAAGGCATCTGGTACCAGGCCCTGGATAATGTACAATACCAGCGGGGTGAGAGTCTCCCCAGTGAAGAGCAGCGGTTGCAGAAGCAAGTGGCCCTGCGGATGCCCTTCCTGGGAGAGCAGCCCCTGGAGGAATAGTTGAAGGAATTTGAGCACCGGGTATGGCAGGAGCTATGGCTGGAGGATGCCTACCAGGCGCTCTGGTGGTATATGGCACAGTATATACCCTGGGCAGCCGAGCATGACAAGCCAGAGGGAGAGGAGTTTGATGGTCCTGGCTTGTTACGGGAGTCCTTTGCAGATCCTGACTTTGGGAGCCCTGCGCAGACCAGACTTCAGGACATTATCTACGAGAGGGAGGCTAGGCATGACTGGGATGACTCCCATGAGGAAGAGCAAGACCTGGCTCACCTAGCAACCCTGGAGTGGGAACTGGAGCAGGACTACCGAGATCTCAGCAGGACAACTCAGCAGGACAGCTCATCAGGACAGCAAGGTGACAGACCTAGATCCAGACTCATTCAGCTGGGAAGATATTGTGGAGATTTACTGGGAAGGACCCCAGGTGGGCGGTGGAGATGGGACCGAGGACTCTCCACCGGTCCTGCAGGGAATTGGGAGCCCAGTCTCCATTCCCCAGCGGCAGGCTGAGTTACAGGGGGCAGAGACAGTTGGTCCTGTCCCCCAGCGGCAGAGTGAATTGCAGGGAATTGGGAGCCCAGTCTCCATTCCCCAGCAGCAGTTGCAGAGACAGTTGGTCCTGTCCCACAGCAGCAGAGTGATATGCAGGGAACTGGGAGCCCAGTCTCCATTCCCCAGCGGCAGACTGAGCTACTGGGGGCAGAGACTGTCGATCCTGCTCCCCAACAGCAGTGTGTGTTACAGGGAATAGAGAGCCCAGTCTCCTTTCCCCAGCAGCAGGACTCTGTATTGGGAGCGGAGACAGTCGGTCTCCCTCCGCCGCGGCTGGAAGTATATATGGGAGAGGAGCTTGTTACCCCCTCTCCCCAGCGGCAGCTAACGCACCAGGGGGAGACAGTAAGCCCCACAACAATGCAGATGGGACCGGGGTCTCTGCACTCACAGCACAGGGTGTAGGGACAGTCGGTCCTGTCCCCCAGCAACAGGGCTGTTTAGCCAAAGGGGAGACAGTCGGTCAAAGCATGGTGCTTTGTCCAAAGGGGAGATGATCGGTCTCTCCCTCCAGCAACACAGCTATGTATCCAAAGGGGAGACAGTCGGTCTCCCCCTCCAGCAACCAGGCTCCCACCAGGCTACTTCTGTGGTAGTGCTGACACCAAGGCAGAGTACCGCTGGTCTCTGCCCACTCAGAAACCCACCAGGCAGCCCACCAGTCCCCCACACAGCTGTGGTGAGGCACCTGGACATGGACAAGTTTCTCCCTTATTCAGGTGTAGTAACCATTTATTGTGGGTGGACTGTACTACTGTTTCTGTTTTGTGGGTGGGCTGCTGGACTAACCAGGGCACGGACCGGCAGGAGGTCAGATACCCTGTTAGTCTGTTTGGAAAAGGGGAGAGATGTGACGAGACCAATCTTGCCACTGTGCATTGGAGGAGCCTGGTTGCCTGCCTGCTGTCTTTTGACTATGGACCAGCATTTAAATACTTTATTTTCCTATTCAGAAAGGCTATTCATGTATTTCTGCACTGGTGTTCAGTGGATTCTCGGATTTACTGAATGAACTCATTTTTCCGAGATAGCTATGCCATGGAGCCTATTCGTGTAATAAAAGACTTTGGCTCCATGGCAATTGAACTATATGTGTGTGGTCTGAGCGCCATTTAGTAATAATGTGCGCTTAGACGTAAGCTATCTGGGGATATGCTGCATGTCTGTATTTTATGTAATAAATGTAACCTTGTGTATTTTATAGTATTTTACTGTATTTTGCTACCATGTGGCTAATGGAGTTTTGCCTCTGTCCTTGGAGATAATTGGATTACTTATCAATTATCTCCAGGATAGAAGACTCTGTGGAACTGGTTTTGGGCAGAAAAGCCATGCTTCATTTGGTCAAAAAGGACTTTGATCTATCTTTTGAACCAATGGACCAATTTGGATGATTTTGACATATGTTTGTGTTTGGAGTATGCTGATTCTGTGAATGTGATGCATACTTTTAAAGTTATGAATAATGTGGAAAAACTGTATTTCTCTGCCTGTGATAATTACATTACCCATTGTGTAGGGTAATTGTATCACAGGCAGAGGGGAGGATTTTGTGTGGGAGTGTCTGAGTGTATTGTACGTGTTTATTGGTTGTTTTCCAAAACCCTGTGGGTGGTACTAATGTGTAAGAATGTGTATATAAGAACAATAAACCCACAGCTCTGTCTGTTCCTGCTTGACCTTCAAAACAGAGCCTTGTCTCGTTCTTGGGGGGATTTATTGTATGCTTTTCCAGTTTGCCTGCTAGGAGTGTAAACCTATTCGTATGGTTTTTCCTATTTGGCTGTTTACAGCATTCGTATGTTTGAGAACATTTATATGCTTCTCCAGTTCGGTGTATTGGTGTCTACAGTAGCTATGCCTGTGTCTCTGGAAGGGAAGATCTACTAAACAGCTTTTAACCCCCTTTTATGCCTGGGGGTGCCGTTACATCTCACATCCACTGATAGCTCTGATCTGGGTGAACAACATATCCAAGAATCACCTGGATCTTTTTTGTTTTGTGCAGGCATGGTCCCATGCCCAAAACAGTTCCAAAGAATCGCAGTTAAGTGCCGATGGAGGACCAAACGGGAACCACAAGGTTTTCATGCCGGAAATAGTTCCAGGGCATTCGCAGCTAAATCCCCCTGAAGTCTATTCACGGTTTTGGTCCATGCGAACAAGATGGCTGCCACCACGTGTTCGAATGTCGACTACTTTGACTGTTCGGTAGTTTAAAGTCCCAATAGCCACAAATAGGGTCTCTCAACCACAATAAATTAAAGGGGCCAGTGTCACAGGGTAAAAGGCTGGCAAGTAGTCCCCTCCAAACCCCAGTGGCGAAGTGGCTTTCGTCACAGGGAATTTATGGTTGGTTTGAAGGGGATATCTCATCCAATGCCCACTGCGTACATACATGTATGTTGCCCCCTCTCTGTCTCTCCGTACTATTTGTTGCCCCCTCTCTGTCTCTCCATAGTGTAGTGTATATTGTCCCCTCTTTGTATCTCCGTAGTGTATATTGCCCCCCTCTGTGTCTCTGTAGCGCATGTTACCCCCTTGCTTGTATTATATTTTTTTGCCCCTGTATATTATCTCCATTGATCACATGGTTATATCCATGATAGGGAAAGGTGAATGTTTTTTTGGAGTGCCAGCAACAATCTCTCTCCACCTCCCACCCCCAGCCTGTCTAACCCATCTCTCTCGATACACTTATATACTTCTTCCTCTGTCTCTCTCTCTGTGTGTCTCTCCCACCTCTCTGTGGCTGTCTCTCTTTCTCTATATTTCTCTGCCTCTCTTTTGGTCTATGTCAGTCTCCCTATCTTAGTCACCCTGTTTCTCGTTCTATGTCTGTTTGTATCTCTCTGTCTCTCCCACCACTCTCTGTCTCTTTCTCTCTCTCTCTGTTTCTCGTTCCATGTCTGTCTATCCCTCTCTTTCTCTCCCACCTCTCTCTGTCTCTCTGACTGTCCTTTGCTCACTCGGTGTACAGAAGTCATATTTACCCAAGAAATGAGTAAACATGACATCATCCTGTCCCGGAATCAGTTGGCACAAATTGGATCTGAATTACCTGCAACGTGACTACACCAAAATCCCCCTGCACCTTTATAGGGTAAAGCCTGTGCTGTCTATAGCTGGGGTCAGATTGTGTGTGGTAGTGGGAAGGAGTTGTGCAAGCTGTTTGTTGTATGTTTAATTCCGCCATGTCACGTATTCGGTGTGCACAGATTGTGGACTGAAAGACACTATTCACAGAATGAAGGTCAGAATTACGCAATGTTTGGATATTACTGGCTATTTAAACCCAGATGTTCAGATGCCCACCCAGCCTGGTTCTCACCCTCATTCTTCGACTGACCTTCATTCTTCTGCACTCTTCCAGAATGGGAGGACCTCTGGCAGTCAGCATTTTAATTTGTCTCCTGACTTCTAGTGTCGGTTATCCACTGTGAGTAAAGCATGTCCGTGTCTGTGTTAGGTAGCTGGTCCTTTTTTCAGGTTAGAGAGGTGCCACAATAGAGTTATCATTGTTAGGACGCTGTTATCTACTAGAGGTAGTGAGAGATTAAAGTGTCATGGCTGCCTAACATTCAGTATCTCATCCCTCTGCATGCAGACACTGAACTTTCCTCATAGAGATCCATTGATTCAATGTATCTCTATGAGGTGATGCTGATTGGCCAGCGCTGTGCTTGAATTGTGCTGGCTCTGCCCCTGATCTGCCTCTCTGTCAGTCTCAGCCAATCCTATAGTGATTGGATCAGGCCAACTGTGATTGGATCAGGCCACCAGTTCTGATGATGTCAGCAGACAGCTTGCTATTCTGAGGCAAACAGCATGCAGAGCTATTGTATTCAGGCTTGAATACAAATAAGATTTTGCTATATTTAGAGAGGCATGATGGTGTTTTTAACACTATAGATTAGGGTCAGGAATACATGTTTGTGTTCCTGAACCTATAGTGTTCCTTTAATGTTTAGGCAACCAGGTTACCCATTAGGGGTAGTACCAGGTTAGTATTAGGTAACCAGGTAATCTATTAGTAATAGTGACATGTCAGGTTAGTGTTTAGGTAACCAGGTATCCCATTCAGGTTAGTGAGATGTCAGGTTAGTGTTTAGGTAACCAGGTAATCCATTAATAATAATGAGATGTCAGATTAGTGTTTGGGTAACCAGGTATTCCATTCAGGTTAGTGAGATATCAGGTTAGTGTTTAGGTATCCAGGTTGTGGCAAAACCTAGCCACTTCAGACTATAGAACGGTGTCTCTAAAGGTTGTCCTACACACTGCTGCCATATTGTGTTTAAATGTAATTTGCTTTCTGTATTGAACCGTATGATTACCTGTATTCCTATAGCATTCGTATGCTGGCAGCCAAAAGCTGTTAGCATTCACATGGTTGTTTCACGAACAGCAACTTTACCGGCTGTTCGTGAAACAAATTAAGTACAGAACCCAAGCCCACACACTGAGGGTCGTGTGGCACCAATTAACAGATTGCAACATTTAACAGATTGCAACACTGCTGTACTTCCAGGCCGATCGGGAGCTCCGGTCTTCCCCTATTGTGGTTCCCCATCGGTGTTCGGTACTTTCAGACGACTTTAGTAATATAGTGTATTTCGTGCGGCGTTCGGTTGTTTTAGCTGGGATCTGAGCGATACTCTCACAAAATGTGCACTCAGACCCCAGCTATCTACCAAACGTCCGTTCATGCAAATAAAGTGAATATTACTGAAGTTATACATTTTCATGTGAATTGCCGGTTCTGCTGCACGGAGGGATAATCCACTTAACGGTGTATTTCAGTGGGAGTGTCCCTCTCGTGCAGCAGTGCCTGATGGGAGAAATGCTCCAAATGTTAAGTCCCCCATGTAGTCCCCTACTGTATTACCCCTGCTATGTCAGTAAGGAAACCCCTTGCATGGGGACTTGCATAAATACTGGAAGCTGTGAATAAAGACCTCAGTTGACTCCCAGAACTGTGTTTCGTCCGGTTACTGGGGGATTTGGGATATTGTCTTACTTTTAGCAATTAGTAAGATGTCAGGTAAGTGTTTAGGTAACCAGGTAACCATTAGTAATAGTGACATGTCGGGTTAGTTTTTAGGTAACCAGGTATTCCATTCAGGTTAGTGAGATGTCAGGTTAGTGTTTAGGTAACCAGGTAATCCATTAAGAGTAGTGAGATGTCTGGTTAGTGTTTAGGTAACCAGGTAATCCATTCGAAGTAGTGAGATGTCAGATTAGTGTTTAGGTAACCAGGTATTCCATTCAGGTTAGTGAGATGTCAGGTTAGTTGTGGCAAACCTAGCCACTTCTGGACTATAATGTAGAAGGTTGTCTGTAGGCTATTTTGTGTGCTATGTATATTTTGCTGTGTGTGTACTGTGCTATGGTAGTTCGCATGCTGGCAGCCGTAAGCTACCAGCATGCAAGTACTTCGTTCGACGAACAGCGGCTATCCGGGCTGTTCGTCAAACGAATACGGGATCCCCTGATAGACCACACACTTAGAGTTGTGTGGCGCTTGTTAACCGATTGCAACAAGGTTGCAATCGGTAATTAGAGGCTCTCCTAGGTGGCCGTCGTTCGACTACCAACCATGCGGCGGTCGGCCATCTTGGATTCGCTATTCTTCAGCGGTGTTTGGTCGTCGAGCGCCTGGAACTGAAAACGGCTACTCGACGACACGAACACCACTGTACTTCCAGGCCGTTCGGGAGCCCGGTGTTCGGTAGGATCGTTCCCCTCGGTACGATCGACAGATTGAGGGGAACTTCAATGTATAACCTTGTGACGAAACCAACCTCGCCACTGAGAACTGGAGAAGCCTGGTTGCCCGCCTGCTGCCTTTGGACTATGGCCCTGGGAGATTGGGCCCTTTACAAACAGTATTCGGCCCTAACAGAGTGCATGTCACTCATTCTGGCCCTTTAAATACAGTGGGGCCATTCGGTACTTGCCCTGTGTGAGCAGTGATACCCCCCAGATAGCTATGCCATGGAGCCTATTCATATAATGAAAGACTATGGGAAAGACTTTGGCTCCATGGCAATTAAACTGTATTTGTGTGGTCTGCGTGCCATTCACCTAATAATGTGCACGCAGACCTGAGCTATCTGGGGATATGTTAAATGTCTGTGTTTAATGTATAAAAAGTGACTTTATGTATTTTAAAGAGTTTTATGTTGTTTTGCAACCATGTGGTTAATGGAGTCTGCCTCTAGTCCTGGATAATTAGATTTCCTCTCCAATTATCTCCAGGGCAGAAGGGAGGAAGCCAGGATGCATTGTGGGGATGTTTTACTTTTACTGTTTGAGCCAGAAGGAACAAAAGATACTTTTAGTAACTTTTTAACCCCTGGTCGGATTCATGCCATTTTTTAATATGTTGTTCCCCTGAATGGATTGATTGTGGATATGTATTTTTATGTGAATGTGATGTATGGTTGTAAAGTTATGAAAGTTGTGTAAAAGTATATTTTGAACTGTACACATAATGGGATTAAGTGTCACACTAAGGGGAGGGGATGTGTGGGAGGTAACATCTATGTTATTGGTTATTTTATGCCTCCCCCTGGGTGTGGCCTGTATGTGTACTCATGTAATAAAAACCAGGCTGGGTGCCCAGCACCTCAGACCACTGCTTGACCTTCAACACGGAGCCTTGTCTCGTTCTTGGGGGGATTCACTGTATGCTGTTGGAGATTTGACTGCTAGGAGTGTAAGCTGATGTCTGCTTTTCCTATTCATCTGCTAGCAGCTATTTGTGAGGTTCCAGCTGGAGTGCTACCTTATTCACCTATATCCAGTTCGTGAGTTCTGATGTTCTGCAGTAGCTGTGCCTTTCTGAGGAAAGGGGATTATCGCCTAAACTGGGTTTTATCCTCTTGTATGCTGAAACGGTCCGTTACAATTGGTGGCAAGCGGCGGGATCGTTCCTACAGCCAGAAGGACAGCTACAGAACACCATTTCTTTGGATTTACAATTTGAGGGCAACGCATGTCTGAGTACAGCGACCCTGACAGCACCAGGATGGAACCAGCAGTGGAGTACAATAAGGGTGACATGGATGACCGGGATGCAATAAGGAAAGGCATCTGGTACCAGGCCCTGGATAATGTACAATACCAGCGGGGTGAGAGTCTCCCCAGTGAAGAGCAGCGGTTGCAGAAGCAAGTGGCCCTGCGGATGCCCTTCCTGGGAGAGCAGCCCCTGGAGGAATGGGTGAAGGAACTAGAGCACCGGGTATGGCAGGAGCTATGGCTGGAGGATGCCTACCAGGCGCTCTGGTGGTATATGGCACAGTATATACCCTGGACAGCCGAACATGACAAGCCAGAGGGAGAGGAGTTTGATGGTCCTGGCTTGTTATGGGAGTCCTTTGCAGAGCCTGGCTTCGGGAGCCCTGCGCAAACCAGACTGCAGGACATTTTCTATGAGAGGGAGGCTAGGCATGAGTGGGATGACCCCCATGAGGTAGAGCAAGACCTGGCTCACCTAGCAGCCCTGGAGTGGGAACTGGAGCAAAACTACCAAGATCTCTTCCGCTTCATTGGGAAGGCTCAGCAGGACAGTAAGGTGACAGACCCAGATCCAGACCCCTTCCGCTGGGAAGATATTGTAGAGATTTACTGGGAAGAACCCCAGGTGGCCTGTAGAGATGGGACCGAGGTCTCTCCACCGGCCCTGCAGGGAATTGGGAGCCCAGTCTCCATTCCCCAGCGGCAGGCTGAGTTACAGGGGGCAGAGGTAGTTGGTCCCACCCCCCAGCAGCAGAGTGATATGCCGGGAAGGCAGTGTGAAGTGCAGGGAGAGGAGAGCAGCGTCCTCCCTCCCCAGCGGCAGGCTGAGTTACAGGGGGCAGAGGTAGTTGGTCCTACCCCCCAGCAGCAGAGTGATATGCCGGGAAGGCAGTGTGAAGTGCAGGGAGAGGAGAGCAGCGTCCTCCCTCCCCAGCGGCAGGCTGAGTTACAGGGGGCAGAGGTAGTTGGTCCTACCCCCCAGCAGCAGAGTGATATGCCGGGAAGGCAGTGTGAAATGCAGGGAGAGGAGAGCAGCGTCCTCCCTCCCCAGCGGCAGGCTGGGTTACAGGGGGCAGAGGTAGTTGGTCCTACCCCCCAGCAGCAGCATGATTTTTTGGGAATTGGGAGCCCAGTCTCCATTCCCCAGCGGCAGTGTGAAGTAGAGGGAGAGGAGAGCAGCGTCCTCCCTCCCCAGCGGCAGGCTGAGTTACAGGGGGCAGAGGTAGTTGGTCCTACCCCCCAGCAGCAGCGTGACTTTTTGGGAATTGGGAGCCCAGTCTCCTTTCCCCAACAGCAGGACACTGTATTAGGAAAAGAGACAGTCGGTCTCCCTCCGCAGATGATGGAAGTATGCATGGGAGAGGAGCTTATTACCACCTCTCCCCAGCGGCGGATTATTAATGGGCAGAGTGTTCTATCGGGAGAGGAGCTTGTTACCCCCTCTCCCCAGCGGCAGTTTAATGTACCAGGGGGAGACTGTAAGCCCCCCACCGGTGCAGATGGGACCGTGGTCTCTGCACTTACCACACAGGGGGTAGGGATGGTCGGTCCTACCCCCCCACGACAGAACTATGTATCCAAGGGGGAGACAACCGGTCTCCCCATTCAGCAGCAGAGCTATGCAACGAAGGGGGAGACAATCCGTCTCCAGCAACCAGGCTCCAACCAGACTACTCCGGTGGTAGTGCTGGCATCAGGACAGAGTACCGCTGGTCTCTGCCCACTCAGCAACCCACCAAGGCAGCCTACCAGTCCCCTGCACAGCCGGGGTGAGGCACCTGGACATGGACAACTTTCTCCTCTACCCAGGTGTAGTAACCATTTATTGTGGGTGGGCTGTACTGATGTTTCTGCTTTGTGGGTGGGTTGCTGGACTAACAAGGGCACTGACCGGCAGGAGGTCAGGTACCCTGTTAGTCTTTTTGGAAAGGGGGAGAGATGTGACGAAACCAACCTCGCCACAGAGAACTGGAGAAGCCTGGTTGCCCGCCTGCTGCCTTTGGACTATGGCCCTGGGAGATTGGGCCCTTTACAAACAGTATTCGGCCCTAACAGAGTGCATGTCACTCATTCTGGCCCTTTAAATACAGTGGGGCCATTCGGTACTTGCCCTGTGTGAGCAGTGATACCCCCCAGATAGCTATGCCATGGAGCCTATTCATATAATGAAAGACTATGGGAAAGACTTTGGCTCCATGGCAATTAAACTGTATTTGTGTGGTCTGCGTGCCATTCACCTAATAATGTGCACGCAGACCTGAGCTATCTGGGGATATGTTAAATGTCTGTGTTTAATGTATAAAAAGTGACTTTATGTATTTTAAAGAGTTTTATGTTGTTTTGCAACCATGTGGTTAATGGAGTCTGCCTCTAGTCCTGGATAATTAGATTTCCTCTCCAATTATCTCCAGGGCAGAAGGGAGGAAGCCAGGATGCATTGTGGGGATGTTTTACTTTTACTGTTTGAGCCAGAAGGAACAAAAGATACTTTTAGTAACTTTTTAACCCCTGGTCGGATTCATGCCATTTTTTAATATGTTGTTCCCCTGAATGGATTGATTGTGGATATGTATTTTTATGTGAATGTGATGTATGGTTGTAAAGTTATGAAAGCTGTGTAAAAGTATATTTTGAACTGTACACATAATGGGATTAAGTGTCACACTAAGGGGAGGGGATGTGTGGGAGGTAACATCTATGTTATTGGTTATTTTATGCCTCCCCCTGGGTGTGGCCTGTATGTGTACTCATGTAATAAAAACCAGGCTGGGTGCCCAGCACCTCAGACCACTGCTTGACCTTCAACACGGAGCCTTGTCTCGTTCTTGGGGGGATTCACTGTATGCTGTTGGAGATTTGACTGCTAGGAGTGTAAGCTGATGTCTGCTTTTCCTATTCATCTGCTAGCAGCTATTTGTGAGGTTCCAGCTGGAGTGCTACCTTATTCACCTATATCCAGTTCGTGAGTTCTGATGTTCTGCAGTAGCTGTGCCTTTCTGAGGAAAGGGGATTATCGCCTAAACTGGGTTTTATCCTCTTGTATGCTGAAACGGTCCGTTACAAACCTTATTTGTTGCGGCGTTCGGTCATTTCAGCTGGGAGCTGAGCGGTATTCTCTCCAAAGATGCGCTCAGATCCCAGCTATCTACCGAACGTTCGGTTATGTCAATATACCGAATAAAACTCTAAAACTGTATTTTAATGTAAATTGTCAGTTTTGCTGCACGAGGGGATAATCCACTTAACCGTCCATTTTAGTGGGAGTATCCCTCTCGTGCAGCAATGCCTGTTGGGAGAATTATATTGCATGATGGGATAAATCCCCTGAAATCCCTGTAAGGAAACCCCTTGCACGGGGAACTGTATAAATATGCAAGCTTGTGAATAAAGCCAGTTAGTTGACTCCCAAACTGTGTTTCGTCCGGTTATTGGGAGGATTGGGATATTGCCTTACTTTTCAGCGCTGACTGTGGATTTACCTGTTATACCAGCGGAGATCGTGGATTCTAATATTGCACTCCGCTACAATTGGTGGCAAGCGACAGGATCCAACCTTACAGCCGAAAAGCGCAATTCGTGCAGTTGTAAACTGCCGAATAAGAAAAGGGAATGGCAAGCAGAATACAGCGAAAGAACCGACTACCGAAGTGAATGGAGACGGATTATTCTAAGCTGAAGAGACAAACGTTAAAGGAACTGCTAGAAGCCATGGGTAAGATAGCCAGCAGCAAACCCAAGGCTATACTAATTGCCGGTGTAATTGATAGGAAAATTTTGGGATTCTGCTCGTGTGCCTATAATAGAGGACAAAACATAGTGCAAATATTGCTATAACACTATAATACAGTTTCTGGTGATCAGAATGCACTCACATATTCCAAGACAATAAAGCGTATTATGGGTGCCTCCCCTTGATGGAAACGGGGGGTATGTTCCTTTAAAATTCCCTCCTCAAGTGATGGCCAATAGGGTATCCAGGTCAGCGAGAAGATCCAAAAACCGCAACCAAAAGGAATACTTTAAAGGCTATTTATTCACTTAGAAAAGGTATAAAATAAAATATCATAAAAAAACAATAAGAAGAGATGCTGGTCCTACGCGTTTCGTCCTTGTAAAAAAAGGACTTCCTCAGGGACCTCTTTCAATGAATAGCATTCAACAAGTACATAAAAAACAGCATCCTAAAACGCTAACATAAAAAACATCTTATATAGGGCTAATCCCTTCAAGTCATTGGTGGAATAGTGGGTGTCTTCTAATCCTGTGGTTCCGATTCGTCAAAGGTTTTCCCTCAGGTGTAGCCGCTTTGCCGAAATGAAAAAAGCCGGGTCCGTTCAAAACACCGGCCACTTCCGTATTCGTCATACGCCACGCTTGAGTCACGTGTTAGGTTGTTCATCACATGATCGACGTGCGTTCCAAATTCAGAGGGGGAAGAATATGGCTGTGCGTTCCACAGTATGCCGGCGATCTAGAAAAGCAACTTTTTTATACCTAAAGTTAGTGTACGAGCCACTAAGGATAGAAGACTGTTAAATTTCATTCTTTGATCACACAGAATCTCTTAATAAAAGAATAATAATATGTCCTCTAAAAAAATTTTTTGTTTCAAATATTATTTACATGAATGGAAACTTCCTATCCAAGTATATCATTCATGATATGTGTTTTAATGATGCAAAGGGTGATAGTAATTATTAATAGTAATAGTAGTAAAATAATAATAATAACAATATCTTTATATATTAACAACAATAATTTTTATATTTTCTATATTTTACATGTGACCAATATTAAAGTGACATAAGTAACCATACCTCAATTGCAAATCAATTTCGTATAAAGTTGCATGAATATTAATTGTAGATTATACTAGCTTTAGTGTAACTATAATCTTAATTTTATTAATGACAGGAGGCGAATATTTTGCTTAAGTCTCTCTTTACTAGAACTCCACAGCAGCACATTAACAGAGAGATAAATACCAAAGACAAAAACATAAGGCATCTATATAAGGCTCCTCCTAAACCACCATTTCCTCTTTAACGCTGCGACAAAGTAACGTACACAATAATAACAAAAACTAACTAAAGAAAATATTTCAACATAACAATGAATGCCATCAGGAAAAACTTCGGATAATGGATGAACTTGAACTTCATCCTGCCAAACAGCCGATCCTATGAACCGAAGTCGAACCATTAAACTGAAACGAAATAAACAGAATCGAAAACACTGATTAGTGAACGAAATGTACTGATAAAACATAAATCCCACGATCCAGTACTGACAGAATAAAGACATGAAATTCATCACTAATGACCGTCAATACAATATAACATGCACTTCCCACAACATCACCCCAGACTACCAAACCTAGCCCAGATAATCAGACAAACCGACAGAAAAACAATCAATGCAATCCATCCAAAACAAGGGGGGGAGACACCAAACTGGGTGGGAAATATTCGCCTCCTGTCATTAATAAAATTAAGATTATAGTTACACTAAAGCTAGTATAATCTACAATTTTATAGCATGACAGGAGGCTTCATATTTTGCTGTTTTAACGCTCCGACAGCAAAGCAAGAGAAACATAGTCCGACGGTCCAAATAAACTGGCGCAAAAAACTCCTCACGGGACCGGACCGCCACCTACAAAAAAACGTCCCGAGGAGAAATGCCCATCAAGGAACAAAACTCGTAAGCAGTAGCGCCGCTAACCGAATGCACTCCAAGAGTCGCATTCACCCCTACCAGCGTCAATCCATCTCCTCCATCGAGATTGGACAGGGGCGAAGGATCGAACATCAGAAACACGTCCGAACGAAACATGACACAACAAGAGGACAAACACAGTAGAAAGCTGGCGAGGGGAAAAAACAAGGAACTCCGGCCGAATCCCGAAGAAAAACGCTAAAACCATACTTACCTCCCAGAGGGAAGGGTATTTAGGCGGCGGAGGACGTGCCAGCCTCCTCTCCCGTAGAAATCTGCAGACCAGCGGGTCCTGACCGATGGGAAAAAACCTCCAAATGGAACACGCGCCGCCTAAATAAAGGACTAATCACAAGAACCAGATGGCACAGCCATCTCAAAACCTCGAGGAGGGACAAGACACTCAGCAAGTTGGTCACGGGCCGGAAAAAAGAGTTCAGCATCTTCTCCTAAGCACCAACGACACTATGAAAATCCATGTTGAGAGGACACTTCCCCTCGACCCGGGAGCTCAGGGATCCCAGAGAAGGTCCCGACCGATAGTGACGAAGCCTCGACATACCAGTTACTCCCGAAAGAGTCCAAGAGGAGAATTCGAGAGGACGGTAAGAAGAGAGGATCCCGACAAGAAAAATCCAGAAGCTCCGTGAACCCGACCGCTCTCGCCATAGCGGAGTCAACAACACCAAGGACACATGACGACCACAAACTAGAAGCAACACCCGGGGAAAAAGGGCGAAAGGAGGAAACGCCTAAGCTTCCTGAGAAGAAACGACCGCACCCGTTGAAGCGCGACCATCATTGCGCATGCTGGAACCGAGAGTCAACCAAAGCACGACCGAATCCGATGGGCGTCCTGGAGGCGAAAAGAGAGCGCCCAGTCGCTGGCATCCTTCCAATGTCTGGAGAACCAATCCGACGTCAGGTTTGACTCCCACGGCCGGTACACCGCCTGAAACGCGATGTTGCGCTGGGGTAGAAACTGGAAATCCCTTTCGTCACCTCCAGTGTGCGAGACCGAGCGCCCTCCAAGCGGTCGGTATATTGCACCGCTGAAACCCTGTCCCTCCGAAGGAGGACGCAGCAATCTGACAGGTGACTTGCCAGTCTCCGAACTGCCAACGAACTCGCCATCAATTCAGGCACCTGAAGTGGAATTCAGACTCCTTGTTCGACCACGGGCCGCCCGTGGACCCGGTCACGCACGTGGCACCCCAACCCAAAGGCGTACAGTCGATTCCAGTACGAACTCTGGGGTTGGTCCGAATATTGCCTTGCCGTTCCATGTGACCATGCGCAGGAGCCACCAGCGCAGTCCAGTCCTCACGTCCGGAACAGAAAATCATCTGGTCTGAAGAAGGTCACCTGCGTAGAGCATGGGCCTTTAACCGTTGTATGGTCCTGTAGTGTAGTGGGCCCGGGTATATTGCCTGTATCGAGACTGGGAGGAGGCCCACCATGCGAGCAAACATTTGAAAGGGAATCCGGACTTGCCGTGATATCCATCTCATTACCTCCCGGGCGGTTGCCATCAGTGCCAGAGGCGGACGGGGAACGCATTCCGTCGCATTGACCACGACACCCAAGGACTCCACCGTCCGGGCAGGTTCCAAAGCTGATTTCTTCAGATTAACCACGAATCCCAGGAGCTCCAATAAGGAGGTCGCCAAACGCGTTCAAAGTCCAAGCCAGGAGGGATCTTCGCAGAGGGCTAGCACATCATCCAGAAATAACAGGAAACGGACGCCCACTGACCAGAATCGGGTGACCACAATCGTCAGCAGCTTGGTGAAGCACCAAGGGCCGAACTGAGGCCGAACGGGAGGCACATGAATTGGCGAGAGACGCTATTCGAGGTGAAGCGAAGCAACCCGCGACCACTCTTGTCCACCAGGACGGAGAGGTAAGGATCCTTAGGTCTAGGCACACAAACAAGTCTCTCGGCCGGGGAAGGTTCCGATGGAGGTGAATGCCCCCCAACTTGAAGTGGTGGCAGACAACGAAGGTGTTCAATTCCCGAAAATTGACCACCGGGAGGAACTCCCCCGACTCCATCTGCACTAGAAAATCGAGCCAATGGCGAGCAGAGTCCGAACCTCCGAATCGGTCAAGGAACGTTGAACCCTCGCGGTGATGGAGACACTTGGAGGTCCAACCCGCGTCAGTGGGGTGTGGAAGTCCATGACCTAATCTCATACAGTCCGATGGACCCCTGCGTTTGAAGGCACTTCCTGCCGCCTGTCCCTGCAGCGAAACGCACTGTCTGTACGTAGTAGAGGGAAATAGAAAAGTGGCAGGAGTTGTACCCACCCGCAGGGAATCTCGCTCGTCCTCTGGCACGGTCTCCACGACCTCTACCCGCCCTTCGAGTGTAGAGAGGTCTGGGCTGGTATGGTGGTGAAAAGACGGGCCATGGATCCGTGGGCCCGAAGACCAGCCGGGGTAACCGTGAGCGAAATACCTTCTTTATAGAGGACTGTGCTTTATCCAGGGAAGCAAAAGTCGGTGCGTTTCTGTAGCTCCTAATGAGAGGTTCCCCGAACAGTAGGGCTTATTGGCCGGGGGCCCAATACTTAGAACCCTGGCTCCGATAGCTCGGTGTCCATCTGAAACAGAGCCGTACACTTGCGTACGGTGCAGATTAGCATTGCCTAGAAGGCAAATGGGGCGTAGCGCCCAAATCCGTCTGACGGCCGGGTCCAGGCTCGTACCATCCATGTAGGCCATGTCAGTCAGGGCCAACAACCTGCACAAATGGGCTCAGCCTATCCTGCTGTCCATCTTGCGTCGAGCGGAGGTGACGCTCGACCCCTTTTGCGGGGTCCCGACCCGTACTATTCAATTACGAGGCCGCCAGGGGGTCAAAATCCGGGGCCGCCGCCCCCTCGTCCGGCAGGACGGGCTTGGGGCATTCCGCCCACAGCTTCTCGCGGGCCTCCCCTTCCAGGGGGCTGCGGGTACAGTAGTGCACGAATAGTGCCAAGTGGTCGGGCAGTGACCATTCCGAGGGTCAGGGGTGTCGGATAGACCGAGGGTCAAACAGAGGTTCTCCGGCATCGTCTCCCAGTATCGCCGTGGGGGCCTCTGTCGCCGGCGCGTCTTCATCCTCTCAGCGCCAACCGGGACCCTCCCACGGTCCACATCCCAATCGTCTCCTGAATCCGAGGGAGACAGGTCTGCCCGCCACTCCTCCAGCAGGCCAATGTAGGGGGGTAAGGAGGCCATCTCCCCTGCGCCCGAAAGGCGGGGGCGCCTGGCCGGTGAGGTTCGACAACCTCGAACCATGTCGCTTCGCCGGAGCTTTGTCCTTCCGGGAGCGTGGTTCAGGGCCTTCACCCTTCCAATAGCGCATGTGCGCACTTGCCTGCTCTCTTTCGTGAGAGTCTGACTCAGCCGAGTCGTCTGCCAAGCAGGGGGATCCTCTCGCACCCCTGTCCGGTTGTGATTGCGGGAGGGCCCTAGCCAGGGCTGTCTCCCCAGTGGCGGACACCGCCGCATTAATCAATGCCTGCAACTTCTGCTCCTGCGCAGAAGGCCTCCATAATCTCCGAGATGGTTGTAGGTGATACCTAAGTAGACAGATAACAGGTATCCCCAGCAGGCAGTAGGGGCCGCACCCCTATAATTGGCAGAGGCAAGTCTTAACGCATGCTGGCTCAATAACAGGGGTCCAGGAATGGAGCCGCCAGGCCAGTAGCATGCGTAATATGGCACAGACAACGCAGGCCAAATCATGGGGCACAGACAAGGCTGGCCAATCAAGGGGCACTGACAGAGCAGGCCAATCATAAGGGCACAGACAAGGCTGGCCAATATATGGGCACGGGTAGAACCGGCTCAGTGATAAATGGAGGCAGGAAAAGCGAATCCCAATAGGTGACACGCAGGTAAATCTTGATATAGGGCGTGCAGGGTAGAGATGTACCAGGTCCCCAGGTCAGGTCTAGACCAGTGCGGGGATAATGTCACCAAGCGGGGTCCCACGTAGGAAACCTGCCGATGCCATGGGTAGACCAATCCTCAATTAGGCCAGGCAGTCTGTACAGAGAAAATGGGATAGGCACAGGATCCAAGCACTGAGTGCGGCTGCAGTAGCAGAGTTTAAACGACATGCATGCTACTGCCACTTGCATAGAGACAGGGAGAACAGAAAAGAGCCTAGCTAACCCAGTATAGCAGAATATATAGGTTGCACAGATTGGGTGCATAAAGTAAAAACTGAATGATATAGGACAAAAAATAAAAAATATAGCCATATCACCGTTTATTATATAGAACTCAATTTTACAAAATAAAGTATTAGATGGTAGAGGCAGTGGTATCTAGAAGGTAGGAATCAATATGTTTAATCCCCTGCAGAAAGGGAAAAACGTTCCAAAGCATAAAGTAATCAGGGATATGAAAAGAACAGTAATAATGCCACTGAAGGAAAACGGGCGGTCCTGCGCCTTTAAGTGCAGTGTGCACACGCGGCATGAATAGCCGAGAGCCGCGCACCCCCGAACCCGTACCATGCGGTCGCGGGGGAAAGGGCGCACAGGAGCCGAAGCTAAGCGGCAACAACGAGACCCCTGACCCCTCCCCACGCTGCCCGTGAAGAGACTGCTGAGCGGGGACGCGGGAGGGACAGGGGAGCAAGTAGAGGATTCCCGCCCGGCGTCGAAAGACGGCAGGCGGGAATCAGCATGTGGGGCCACCGGAGTCTTTCTCCGTGGCCCCAACAGTCGGTACGGGAGGCGGTCAGGTGACCGCTTCCCGGCGACCGGCAAACAAGAAAAAACAGGCAAAGGGAAAAGAAGGATAAAGGGACAGACGGCAGAAGAGAGCCAGAATAGCAAAAACGAAATAGGAGAAAGTAGGGCAAAAGGACGGCAGGCAGCCAGAACTGCCAACAGAAGGCACACAAACCCCAGAAAAGAAGGGGTAATAAAACGAGACTGTAAAAGCACACAGCATAAACACAGGAGGATATAAGTAATAAACCACACAGCCACCCATATAAAAACAGGAGGCAGTGGTACTCTGACCTGTACTGTTCTGCGGAGCAGCAAAGAAAGAGGAAATGGTGGTTTAGGAGGAGCCTTATATAGATGCCTTATGTTTTTGTCTTTGGTGTTTATCTCTCTGTTAATGTGCTGCTGTGGAGTTCTAGTAAAGAGAGACTTAAGCAAATATTCGCCTCCTGTCATGCTATAAAATTTATAAATTCAATTGACATATCCATATTGTGTAAAGTGGCATAAGTAATTGGACTCTCAATATCTGTTCCATCTTAAATAAAGTGACAAGTGAATTATTATACACTTTAACTGCTTAACCAGTGTTAATGTGTTATTTATTAAGTGTTTAAATTATGTTATATTGTATTACATATTTATAAAAAAACATCGAACATTCAATTAATTCAAAAAACAAACAATATCCATATCCACATTTAAACCTCTGGGAGTGAGGGTGCATAATCTATGAATCCAATACGATTCTCTCTGTGCCAGTTTTTTCTCTTTATTGCCTCCTCTCCAATGGGGTTGGATTTGTTCTATCCCTATACAACGTAGGCCTTTTAAACAGAAGGCTGGACAGCTGTTGCAATGAAGGGGGACTGAATGGGTATCTAATTTTTTTCTTGATATTATTTATATGTTCTAAGAGTCTGACCTTCAGACATCTTTTTGTACGACCAACATATTGGCTACCGCACGGACACTGAAGAAGATATATCACACAGGTCGTGCGGCAGCCAATCTCTGATTTGATAGAAAAGTGTTTCCCTGTCACAAAGCTATTGTATGATGTAGCTTTATCTGTGTTCACTTGTAAACAGGCTTTACAACATTTACAGCCCTTAAAGCCTTTTGGCCCCTTCTTGGTATTACTCTTAGATCCAATCTTTAAAGCATAGCTGGGTGCCAATAGATTTTTTAGATTTTGTTTTTTCCTGTAAATAATCTTTGGCCTATTTGATAGCTGCCCCCCCAAGATGGGGTCATCTAGCAATATGGGCCAAAATTTATGTAAAGTCCTCTTTATTTTTGGGTGGTCCACATTATATTGTGTGAAGAAAGCCTGTTTGAAATCTTCCCCTTTTTTCTGTCTACTGGGGCCGTCCACTAAAAGCACGGGTGTCCGTGTTTTGTTATCTATACTAATTGCCGAGCTGATGGAGGGAGACAGAGCTCGCAGCGCTACACCTCCAGCAGCCATGGAGGAGACCCTATACCAGAGGGAAATGAGGACCAGGCTGGAATTTTTACCCCAACCTGTACCACGGGACATGCTATCCGTGGTGATGGCAGATGTGCAGGAGTACGTGATGGCACACAGTCCGCGGAATGCATCCTCCCGAGCAGAATCCATTTCGGAGCCACTCAGCAATCCAGTAAGACCCAAAATCCCATACCATGCTTTTAAAATGTTTTGTGAGGAGAAGGACGAGATCGATGGATATTTACAGGATTTTGAGAGACTGTGTGAGTTACATGATTTGGAACAGTCGGTATGGGTGCCGGTACTAGCAGGTAAGCTAGCCGGTCGGGCAGCGGAAGCGTATCGCGCTTTACCCAGAGAGGACAGCAAGGACTACGCTAAAGTAAAGAGAGCGATATTGGAAAGATATGCCATTACCCCAGAGGCATACCGGCGCAAGTTTAGAGGCCTGCGCAAGCCAGAAAGAGATTCCCATGCAAAGTGGGCCCACAAGCTGGATCAGGCATCCCAGGGGTGGATACAGGCCAGTCAAGCTACCACTATGGAAGAGTTGCGACAACTGATGCTGTTGGAGCAATTCTTTAACGGCCTGTCCCCCGAAGCACAAGAATGGGTGAGAGACCGAAAACCTCTCACCTTAACCGAAGCAGCCAGATTAGCAGACCAGCATTTTGATGCCAGGAGGCACCATGGACTACTACCTAAGACCTACGCTCGACCCACGGGACAGCCCAGTCCTGTACAGCCTAACCCTCCCACAGCGACACCTTTCCGCTCAGCACAGGGGAATCCACCACCCCCCTCACGATATAACGGACGGGCGAATATACAATGCCACACCTATAAGCAGTGGGGACATATGGCACGTGAGTGCACCCAAAATTGGAGCAGACAAGCTTGGAACCAGGTCAGACAGAACCTGGCCCCAAGGGCTGCTGCTCACCATTACCAACTGGAGCCAACCGCTCACGAAGTGTTGAGCACCCAAGCCGAGGAACCCCTGGGAATTCTGCACAAGGTAATGTCGGTTCGAGCCACAGATAACCGGCAACATCACCGCCAGCTAGTGACCGTAGAGGGGAAAGAAGTCCAGGGGCTTCGGGATTCGGGGGCTACTTTGACCCTGATAGCCCCCCATTTGGTTCCTGACACAACACACACTGGTGGATCCGTGGCAGTGCGAGTGGCAGGGGGAGCAGTGTACCGATTACCCACTGCTAAAATTCATTTGGATTGGGGTGCGGGGGAGGGCATGGTAGAAGTGGGCCTGATGCAGAACTTACCAGTGGATGTTGTCCTAGGGAATGACTTAGGTCAGATGACCTCTGCTTTTGTACCTCAGGCTCCACAGCAGGAGGCCCATCCAGTGACCACCCGGCAGCAGGCACGCACCACGGCTCCACCAGCACACACCGAGGCTCAGGTAAGAGACTATGACACCCCCTTGACACGCATGACCTGGGATACCCCGACCCAATTTGAGGCAGAGGTAAAATCTGACCCCACGCTGCAGGTATACAGGGATAAAGTGAACACAGAGCAGGCCGGGTTAGAGGGGGAGCGGTATACATGGGAGAAAGGGCTGTTATATCGCATAGCAGAAAGGGGGGTAGGAGGTTCAGTCACAGTAACCACCAAACAGCTGGTAGTACCCCAAAAGTATAAGCAGGGGCTACTTAGGATAGCTCATGACATCCCCCTGTCTGGCCACCTGGGCATGACACGCACCCGATACAGGTTGACCCACGCCTTTTTCTGGCCTGGGATCTCTAAAGATGTACGGCAATATTGCACCTCCTGTGACGTGTGCCAACGAGTAGGCAAACGAGGTGACCGCCACAAAGCTAAATTATGCCCGCTACCCATTATTGACGAACCCTTTAGCCGGGTAGCCGTAGATATTGTGGGGCCTCTACCCAAACCCAGTCCCTCTGGGAAGAGATACATCTTAACCGTGGTGGACTACGCCACTCGGTACCCAGAGGCCATTGCCCTCTCCAACATCCATGCAGAGACAGTAGCCGAAGCCTTAATAAAAATATTTTCCCGGGTAGGGTTCCCCCAGGAGATAATATCTGATAGGGGCACCCAGTTCACCGCAGAGGTTACCCAACAACTTTGGAGGGTATGTGGTATTAAACCCATAGTCAACTCTGCCTACCACCCCCAGTCCAATGGGTTATGTGAGAGATTTAACGGGACGCTAAAACAGCTGCTCCGTACGTTTGGCGAGACTCATAAAGACTGGGAGCGCTACCTACCCCATCTGCTTTTCGCATATAGAGAGGTACCCCAAGAGTCGACAGGTTTCCCCCTTCGAATTGCTATTTTGGAGAAGGGTGCGGGGACCATTAAACCTTATTAGGGAACATTGGGAGGGAGAGAGTAACCCCGATGGTAACCCCATTGTATCTTACGTGCTGGAGTTCAGGGACCGACTGGAGGCATTGACCCAGGCTGTACGCACCAACCTCCAGGCGGCTCAACAACGTCAGCGCCGCTGGTACAATAGGGGAGCCAGAGACCGCAGCTTTCAAGTGGGACAGAAAGTTTTAATTTTAAAACCTGTCCGCACGGACAAGCTGCAGGCCATCTGGCAAGGCCCATACCAGGTAGTAGAGCAGCGATGCGACACTACCTATGTAATTGGCCCCTGCTCAGGGGTAGGGAAGAGACGCATGCTTCATGTAAACATGCTCAAACCCTACCATGAGAGGATAGAGGACGTGGCGGCAATATGTGCCTCCGCGGCGGAGGATCAGGAGAATCTGCCTCTACCTGACCTATTAGAATCAGAGGAACAGAGCCCTCCAAGGGCGTTCAGCTGGGGGAGCGGCTAAGCCCTTCGGAGTGTGCCCAGGTACAAGAGTTGATCATAGCTAAAGGGGCTATCTTCCAATTTCGGGTCATGCCTTTCGGGATGAAAAACGCTCCGGCGACCTTTCAAAGGATGGTAGATCGGCTACTGGACGGGTTCCAGGAATATGCATGTGCATACCTGGACGATATTGCCATATATAGCCAGAGCTGGGCAGAACACCTACGACATATAGGAGCGGTTATTGACCGTATAGGGGAGGCAGGGCTGACCCTAGTAAGTGCCATATCGGGATGGCAGAGGTGCAGTATCTAGGTCACCGGGTGGGGAGCGGACACCAGAAACCCGCACCGGCCAAAATTGAAGCTGTTGCCCAGTGGCCCACTCCTAGGACCAAGACCCAAGTACTGGCGTTTCTAGGTACGGCGGGGTACTACCGAAAATTCGTGCCCAATTATAGTGCCCTAGCCAAACCCCTGACTGACTTGACGCGTAAGAACCTTCCCCGACAGGTTACCTGGGCCCCGGAGTGTGATCAGGCATTCCAACAACTAAAGACTGCTCTAACTAATGCTCCCGTACTCGCTGCACCCGATCCAAGTAAAAGATTTCTTGTTCACACAGACGCTTCGATGTTTGGATTGGGGGCAGTACTGAGCCAAGTTGGAGCAGATGGCGGAGAACATCTCGTAGCTTACTTGAGCCGAAAGTTGTTACCCCGTGAAGTAAGCTACGCCGCCATTGAAAAAGAATGTCTGCCCGTGCTGTGGGCCCTCAAAAAGTTACAGCCGTACTTGTATGGACAACCTTTTTCCCTACTCACAGATCACAACCCGTTGATGTGGCTGAACCGTGTGGCTGGGGACAACGCCAGGCTGCTGCGCTGGAGTTTGGCACTGCAGCCCTTCGATTTTACAATCCATTATCGCCCAGGGAAACAAAACGGTAACGCCGACGGGTTATCTAGACAGACGGAACTTGAAAAGTGATCTGTGAGTACTCTCCCGGACATCCCCAAGCCGATCCGTTGGGATCAGACTGTGTATGCCGGCTTGGTTCTGGGGGAGCATTGTGGCAAACCTAGCCACTTCTGGACTATAATGTAGAAAGGATGTCTGTAGGCTGTTTTGTGTGCTATGTATATTTTGCTGTGTGTGTACTGTGCTATGGTAGTTCGCATGCCGTAAGCTACCAGCATGCAAGTACTTCGTTTGACGAACAGCGGCTATCCAGGCTGTTCGTCAAAAGAATACGGGCTCCCCTGATAGACCACACACTTAGAGTTGCAATCGGTAATTAGAGGCTCTCCTAGGTGGCCGCCGTTCGACTACCGACCATGCGGCGGTCAGCCATCTTGGATTCGCTATTCTTCAGCGGTGTTTGGTCGTCGAGCGCCTGGAACTGAAAACGGCTACTCGACGACACGAACACCGCTGTACTTCCAGGCAGTTCGGGAGCCCGGTGTTCGGTAGGATCGTTCCCCTCGGTACGATCGACAGATTGAGGGGAACTTCAATGTATAACCTTATTTGTTGCGGCGTTTGGTCATTTCAGCTGGGAGCTGAGCGGTATTCTCTCCAAAGATGCGCTCAGATCCCAGCTATCTACCGAACGTTCGGTTATGTCAATATACCGAATAAAACCCCAAAACTGTATTTTAATGTAAATTGTCAGTTTTGCTGCACGAGGGGATAATCCACTTAACCGTCCATTTTAGTGGGAGTATCCCTGTCGTGCAGCAATGCCTGTTGGGAGAATTATATTGCATGATGAGATAAATCCCCTGAAATCCCTGTAAGGAAACCCCTTGCACGGGGAACTGTATAAATATGCAAGCTTGTGAATGAAGCCAGTTAGTTGACTCCCAAACTGTGTTTCGTCCGGTTATTGGGAGGATTGGGATTGGGAGGATTCAGCGCTGACTGTGGATTTACCTGTTATACCAGCGGAGATCGTGGATTCTAATATTGCACTCCGCTACATTAGTGTTTAGGTAACCAGGTAATCCATTCAGGTTAGTGAGATGTCAGGTTAGTGTTTAGGTAACCAGGTAATCCATTAAGAGTAGTGAGATGTCGGGTTAGTGTTTAGGTAACCAGGTAATTCATTCATGTTAGTGAGATGCCAGGTTAGTGTTTAGGTAACCTGGTAATCCATTCAGGTTAGTGAGATGTCAGGTTAGTGTTTAGGTAACCAGGTAATCCATTAAGAGTAGTGAGATGTCGGGTTAGTGTTTAGGTAACCAGGTAATCCATTCAGGTTAGTGAGATGTCGGTTTAGTGTTTAGGTAACCAGGTAATCCATTAAGAGTAGTGAGATGTCAGGTTAGTGTTTAGGTAACCAGGTAATTCATTCAGGTTAGTGAGATGTCGGGTTAGTGTTTAGGTAACCAGGTAATTCATTCAGGTTAGTGAGATGTCGGGTTAGTGTTTAGGTAACCAGGTAATCCATTAAGAGTAGTGAGATGTCGGGTTAGTGTTTAGGTAACCAGGTAATCCATTCTGGTTAGTGAGATGCCAGGTTAGTGTTTAGGTAACCAGGTAATTCATTCATGTTAGTGAGATGTCGGGTTAGTGTTTAGGTAACCAGGTAATCCATTCTGGTTAGTGAGATGCCAGGTTAGTGTTTAGGTAACCAGGTAATCCATTCAGGTTAGTGAGATGTCAGATTAGTGTTTAGGTAACCAGGTAATCCATTAAGAGTAGTGAGATGTCGGGTTAGTGTTTAGGTAACCAGGTAATCCATTAAGAGTAGTGAGATGTCAGGTTAGTGTTTAGGTAACCAGGTAATTCATTCAGGTTAGTGAGATGTCGGGTTAGTGTTTAGGTAACCAGGTAATTCATTAAGGTTAGTGAGATGTCGGGTTAGTGTTTAGGTAACCAGGTAATCCATTAAGAGTAGTGAGATGTCGGGTTAGTGTTTAGGTAACCAGGTAATTCATTCATGTTAGTGAGATGCCAGGTTAGTGTTTAGGTAACCTGGTAATCCATTCAGGTTAGTGAGATGTCGGTTTAGTGTTTAGGTAACCAGGTAATCCATTAAGAGTAGTGAGATGTCAGGTTAGTGTTTAGGTAACCAGGTAATCCATTAAGAGTAGTGAGATGTCGGGTTAGTGTTTAGGTAACCAGGTAATCCATTCAGGTTAGTGAGATGTCGGTTTAGTGTTTAGGTAACCAGGTAATCCATTAAGAGTAGTGAGATGTCAGGTTAGTGTTTAGGTAACCAGGTAATTCATTCAGGTTAGTGAGATGTCGGGTTAGTGTTTAGGTAACCAGGTAATTCATTAAGGTTAGTGAGATGTCGGGTTAGTGTTTAGGTAACCAGGTAATCCATTAAGAGTAGTGAGATGTCGGGTTAGTGTTTAGGTAACCAGGTAATTCATTCAGGTTAGTGAGATGTCGGGTTAGTGTTTAGGTAACCAGGTAATTCATTCATGTTAGTGAGATGTCGGGTTAGTGTTTAGGTAACCAGGTAATCCATTCATGTTAGTGAGATGTCAGATTAGTGTTTAGGTAATATATGCATGTTTAGGTGAGTGCAGCCCTTCTTACCTTGTCTATAATTTAGGGGATCTAGGCCAGCCCCTGGGTTTTGCACCCCTCCTTGTCACAGGTGTCTCGTTCCAGGACCCTATTTAGCCTTGACTTGCAGAGAGTCCCAGGAAGGAAGTATTTCCCAAGTAAGTGGATTAATCTCATAAGGGCAAGCATTAGGTGGTAGTGTAGGACCTGCCAAGAATGGGGTACTTTGATGCAGTTGGCAGGCTTATGCAATGTATGATCATATAATGTAACCAAACCCCCATTATTTTTTATCTAGGTGAGGTGTTTTTAAGTAGTTCTATTTAGAATGAGAAATCACTGTTTAGTTGATGCAGTTGACAGGCTTATGCCATGTGTGATCATGTAATGTAACCATCCTCCCATTATTTTTCAGGTGAGGTGTTTAAATAGTACTATTTAGGATTTGAAATCTCTGTTTAGTTAATAAGCGAGTGCACTGGTTTGTATATTTTATATATATATATATATATATATATATATATATATATAGTCAGCAACATTATTCATATAAAATAATTTAATAAAAAGTTATTTCTATCAGTGTGTAAGTAGACTTGGCAATAAAAATAATGATAAAAATGAATTGGAAGTAAAACTCTATAGAGGACCATGTTTAACCCCTTAAGGACACATGACGTGTGTGACATGTCATGATTCCCTTTTTTTTTTTTTTTTTTTTAAATTCTTTATTTTTTCGTGCAGTAGGGTGTACATACAGGCCTGAAGTGCCACGATAGCAGGACAAGCTTATCAACAGATACATTATCGTGACAGGATTGAATTGCACATTTTAGTTTTTTGTTGAAAGAACGAACATAACATTAAAGTAGAAACATAGCTGTGTAGCCGGAGGCTAGTATTTTACGGGTGCTTAGTAACAGAAGTGGCGTAATTAACTTTAGCGGTCAAAAGGTTTTAACATAATTTTGCAGGATTTTGCATATTGCCCTTGCTTAGGCCCTAGCGTACTCTGAGTGGTGTGGTCTGTCAGGGCTATGGAATAGTTTGGTCTTGTGTCTCCTATGCTGGCTGGATTGCGGCCCCTGCATGGGCTTCTTTATGCTCCCAAAGTCCTTTGGGAGGTCACTGTCGGGGGATAACATAGTGTGTAAGCTGGGGACTGCGCAAATTCCGGAGCGTCGTCAGGTTGGTGCGGCATCAGGGTCTGGGTGATTAGCTGAGACTTAAAAAATATAACACCTCTGGGTGCAGCATAAGTGGGTTAGGGATTGTCCTAGGGTGCATAGGCGGGGGGGGAGGGGGGATTGATTATGGGTTCTCCGTGGGCGGGCCACAGTGGCCCCCGTCGGTGGCTTTGAGGTCATGTTGGCTATATGGTCACAGTAAACAGAAACATACATGCATGAACAATATTTAACTAATACAGTAGGTAAATAAACAAAATTAAACGATCTGCTCAGGTTGCTTCAGTGGCACGTCTGTCTGCCGGGATAAAGGGGGTGATTCTTTCTGGGTCCCAGACATGCGATGGCTTATTGGCCCCTCTGGTGTTAAGCCCCTTAAGTGAGTCCTTCGGGAGGCCCAGTGTTGCCAGTATGGCAGCGGCTTCATCAATATCTCGGATTTCGTGAGTGATGTTTCCCTGTGTGATTTGTAGTTTCCGAGGGGTGCGCCATCTATATGGAATGTCGCCATTTCTGAGTGCTGTGGTGAAGGGTCGCAGGGAGTGCCTCCATTTGAGTGTGTCACCTGAGAGGTCGTTGTAGAATGTCAGCGACATGTTTTCGAACCTATAAGCTGATAGTCCTTTTAGTGCCGTCATTATTGCTGCCTTATCTCTGTTACAGGTGAGTCGTACCACTATGTCTCCAGTGGTGGTTGCAGGTGCTTGGTGTGGCTTCGGAATTCTAAAAGTCCCGTCTATGTGGATGTTCTTGGCCTGCTTGGGGGTCATTAGGGCGCAGAGCAGTCTCCGCATCATGTGCGGTAGTTCCCCTGCCGGGATTTCGTCCAGGACCCCTCGTACCTTGACATTGTTTCGGCGCCGTGCATCTTCCATGAGGGCAAACCTCTGTTCAAAGGTTGTCTGCTGCTTACGAAGGCGCTGTATTTCCTCCCCCAGTGAGGTGATCTGTGTGGTTTGTTGCATGGCCGTTGTTTCCACGGTCTCAATGCGTCCCACTAGGCCCAGGAGTTCAGAACGCAGGGAGGCCATGTCAGCCTGCAGTGTTTTCTGGAGGCCTGCTAGCAGTTCTTTTAGGGTGGCCGTCGTCACAGGCTGGGTGTCAGCACTCTGTGTTAGAGCCTGGGCATGGTGGGGATGTGGCATGGGAGGTGACTCCCTGTCCAGAAGCGATTCCCCTGAGGAATCCGAGAAGTCTGCATAGTCGGCGGCCATCTTGGGTCCGCTCGCGCCATGCGCTCGTCGCAGGAGTTCCCCGATGTGCATGCCCGGTTTGGGCTGATCCGGCTTAAGCTTCTTACTTTTGCGCCCCATAGGTAAGCCTGCCACTGTTTTCGGGTCGCTGTGGGTGTTTTTTCGGTGGTGATTGCTGGTTTCTGCACGGAGCCCATGTAATGTGCGTCCGTTGTGCTTGGCTGCTTGGCTCCGCCCCGTCATGATTCCCTTTTATTCCAGAAGTTTGGTTCTTAAGGGGTTAAACATGTCCATATGTATATATAGAGAATTTTGATGTCTATGTATTCACATCATTCCTTGATATTCTCACAATATAGGGCTATATATATTTTGTTAGCCCTGAGAATATGCAAACCTTTATATACATATACACAGCTGTATGCTCCTGAATGTGCATACCTGTATACAACAAACAGAATACGTTTTAAAGTTTATCATTTGGTATTGAGGAACAGATCATTACCATTTATCATAAGATGCCTGCCAGTTCGAACTCTGCATTCATCCCTGCAGGCATCAAAGTTCTAAGCTTTAAAATCCATGACATTTCTCGATACAATAATCTTTTAACCAATTCTCCCCCTCTCCATGGGACAGTAACCCTTTCAATCCCGCAGTAGCTCAAACTTCCTGGGTTGCTTGCATGGTGGTCTAAAAAAATGCTTTGATACAGAATGTTTGTCAAAGCTATTTGTGATATTGTACACATGTTCATTTAACCTCACTTTTAACGCTCTTTTGGTTTGCCCCACATATGGAATCCCACATGGGCAACTTAGTAGGTGGATAATTAGTTTTGAATGACGTGATACATTCATTTCTCTCACATTTCTCCTTAGTGACAAAAGAATAAAAAATGGAGGTCCTTCTATAATAAGACCAGTTACTTTGCATATACTGCAACTACCACACTTAAGAAAGCCTTTCTGGGAGTTTAAAAAATGTGTCTATGGTTTTGGTGGATTAAGACTATGCACCAGTTTAGTTTTAATCGTAGGGGCACCTCTGAAAACTATCAGATCCTGTTTCAGAAGATGCCAAATGTTGATTTATACTTTTTTTGACAAATTTCGATTGGCTATTATAATTAAAAATAATTGGACAACTGAATGTATTTTCTTCTGAAGCTACGTTTTTGGATGGATTTAAAAGTAAATTGTTGTTCACACACCATAGGATCTGTACAATTTATTTGTATTCGTTGAAATTGCCCAAATTGTACATTGGTGAGCCATGGTGGGTAATGGCAACTAGAACTTAAAATAAAACTATTTACATCAACCATTTTTGTTACAAATTGCTATTTGTAACTGGCCCTTTAAATGAGAAATTGCCCTTCTTCCCTGGATTGTGGAGAAGCCTATTTGCCAGCCTCCTGCCTCATGACTATGGCCCCTGGAAGATTGTGCCCCTGAAAATGTATTAACTTTTATTGGGTGTGTATGGCCCTTTAAGAACCGTCTGGGGACATATTGTGACTTTGCTGAACAATGCCCCTTTAAGACTATGTCCCCAGACCTGTAAAATAACTTGTTCCTGGCTCTCTCCCACTTGGTTCAGTAAATAGGGCTTACTGAACCAAGTACCACACAGGCGGACCACCCAGAAGTTAAAGTGTGCCGGCAATTTACCTCCCAGGCTGTGAGGTTACTGCAGGTTAATTGCCGAGCGCTGGGTGGCCGCCATTCGGCAGCCGAACACGTGGCGGCGGCCATTTTAGTCATTCGAATGCGGTCAGCGGTGTATGCTAAAGATTCTGTGGAACCAAAATCGGCTACACATTTTGCCGAACACCGCTGACCCTTACCTTCTCCCATACTGAACTTGCAGCTCCAGAGACTAAGTCCCGTTCGAAATGTCGTTTTTCGGCATGAAATTGACCGGCCACACAGCCCAAATCTATGGAACTGTTTTGGGCAGGAAATTGTGCTTGCGGTCGGTCATAAAGGACTTCCAGCTAACTTTTGATCCACTGGAGGGATTTGGCTGATATTTTGGAAGTGTTTGTTTGATGTATGCTGAGTCTGAATATGCAACTTTATTGAAATTGAATGTATGTGTAACGGAATGCAGTATTATAGTCCACGATCTCCGTTGGTATCTTAGGTAATACACAGTCAGAGTAGAAAGCACGGCAATATTCCCAATCCTCCCAATAACCGGACGAAACACAGTTTGGGAGTCAACTAACTTGCTTTATTCACAGACTTCCATATTTATGCAGTTCCCCTTGCAAGGGGTTTCCTTACAGTTGTTACAGGGGATTTCTCCCATCAGGCAGTATGATTATCCCAACAGGCATTGCTGCACGAGAAGGATACTCCCACTAAAATGGACGATTAAGTGGATTATCTCCTCGTGCAGCAAAACTGGCAATTTATACAGAAATCCATATTTTACACAATTTTACTCGCTTTTGTACGAATGACCATTCGGTAGATAGCTGGGGTCGGCGAGCACATTTAGTGAGAATACCGCTCCGATCCCAGCTAAACTAACCGAACGCCGCACCAAATACATTTAACCATCGAGTTCGGTTTGAAACTACCGAACATCGATGGGGAACAGAATGTGGCGAACGCGGAGCTCCCGAACGCTCTGGAAGTCCAGCGGTGTTCGGATCATTGAGTAGCCGTTTTCAGTTCCAGGCTCTCGACGACCGAACACCGCTGCAGATACGAAGGATCCAAGATGGCCGACCGCCGCATGGTCGGTAGCCGAACGACGGCCACCTAGGAGAGCCTATAATTACCGTTTGCAACATTGTTGCAATCGGTTAATTGGTGCCACACGACTTGTGAGTGTGTGGTCTACCTGGGGAGCCCACATTCGTCTGGCGAACGGCCCGGATAGCCGTGTTTCGTCGAACGAAAGGTTTGCATGCTGGTAGCGTACGGCGGCCAGCATGCGAACGGCCATAATACATTACATACACAGTTCAATATATACAGTACACATTCAGCCTACGGACAACCTTTAGTAACTATAGTCCAGAAGTGGCTAGGTTTGCCACAGTATGGTTTTAAAGTTACAGTGTGTGTGTAAAAACTGTATTTTTATTGTATGTAATAATTGGTTTAACTGTTTATCTGAGGGGAGGGAATGTGTGGGTTGCACCAGATGTGTGATTGGTGATTTTATGCCTCCCCCTGGGAGTGTCCTATTTGCATGTAACCTCAATAAAAGCCAGGCTGGGTGTTCCAGCATCTCAGACCTCTTCTGACCCTCAATACGTAGCCTTGTCTCGTTATTGGAGGGAACTGCTATATCACACTGGGGATTGCTATGCTCTGCATATTCCCCTGAGCTTTCAATCACTTAGCTCTTTTAAGAGCTTGTTCCTGTTACGCTCTCCTGGAGGAGAGGTCTTCCCCACACGGTCCTGGAGGACAGAAGCCGATCCAGGGTGGAAGGAAGACGGCGCGGCTCCAGTTAAGCTACGGCGGTTGTGGAGCCTGCGGTGGTTGTGGTGTCCGGTGCGGTGCTTGTGGTCCTCGGCGCAAGCTAGGAAGCGTCCATCAACGGAGGGTACTCGGTCGGAGTACACGGAGCTCCGTTACAATTTAAAAAAAAAAAAGTTTTGGATTTCAGCATTTCTTTCTCCACATAAAAAACTAGATCTAAAAATTCAACTTGATTCCGACAGTGTTGGGATGTGAATGATTGTCATACATATGTGCTAAAAATGTTAGAAGTTCTTGCTCCTCCCCTTCCCATATGAAGAAGCAGTCGTCGATGTAACGTCTGTAGAGGACTAGGTTCGCAACCCAGGGATGTCCTGTCCATACAAAAAGGTCTTCCCAATAGGACATAAAAATGTTCACATAACTGGGTGCGAACCTAGTCCCCATAGCCGTGCCTGTCACCTGTAGGTAGACCTCATTGCCATGCCAGAAAAAAAGAATAAAACTTATACATTCAACTATGAATTCCACCTGTTCCATATGTAAATCATGGTTTCTATATAAAATGTGACTAATTGCTTTGAATCCCATAGAGTGTTGGATCACCGTATACAGTGATGTAACGTCACATGTGACCAGCCAGTAATTTTCTTTCCAGGTTATGCCTTCCACTAGTTTCAGTAATTCACTACCGTCTCTTAAGTAAGATTTTGTACCCTTGACAAAAGGTTGTAATAGTTTAACAATGTATTGAGATAGATGTGAGGTTAATGATCCAATACCTGAGATGATAGGTCTTCCTGGGTGTTCTAATACATTTTTATGGATCTTGGGAAGAAAAAAAAAAAAAAAACGACCAGTTTTCTAGGATGTGGATTTAAAGAAGTGACCCAACATTGTCCCTAAACGCGTAAGGCTTTTACGGCAGGAGCGCACACACCCATCCATACTGAGACTCAGTGGAACGCACGCGAAGGTTTCTACATCAACCCTCCCGGCATTTCAACTACCTTTACCTCCTGACCGGCCGGAGAAAAAAGTGATTACAGCCTGCAGGGCTGCCATCAGAAATTTTGGGGCCCCTGACAAAGCACAAGGTCTGGGCCCCCCTCCCCTCCCCCTCCCCGTCCCTCCCGGGCCCGCCCACACCCTACCTAGTCCGCTGACAATGATGCGGGACTGAATGTGGTGTGTATAGTGGAAGTGAATTAGAATGTGTGTAATGGATGTAGTGTTTGTGTGCATTAGATAATGTTTGTACAGTGAATGCAGAGTGTGTTAGTGTAGCGGATGCAGTGTGTATAGTGAACGCAGAGTGTGTTTGAGTAGTGGATGTAGTGTGTGTACAGTGATGTAGTGTGTGTTTGTGTAGTGGATGTAGTGTTTGTATGTACTAGATGAAATGTGTTTAGTGGATTCAGTGTCTGTAGTTGATGTAGTGTGTGTATTAGATGCAGTGTCTGTGTATAGTGAATGCAGAGTGTTTCAATTTGTGGTGGATGTAGTGTGTGTACTGTGAATACAGGATGTTTGTGTAGTGGATGTTGTGTGTACAGTTAATGCAGAGTGTGTGTCAGTATAGTGAATCCAGAGTGTGTGCATAGTTTAGTGAATGCAGAGTGTGTGCATAGTTTAGTGAATGAATGCAGAGTGTGTGTTAGTGTGTAATGAATGCAGAGTGTGTGTTAGTGTGTAATGAATGCAGAGTGTGTGTTAGTGTGTAGTGAATGCAGAGTGTGTGTTAGTGTGTAGTGAATGCAGAGTTTGTCAGTGTAATGAATGTAGTGTGTGTGTTAGTGCAGTGAATGCAGAGTGTGTGTTAGTGCAGTGAATGCAGAGTGTGTGTTAATGTGTAGTGAATGCAGAGTGTGTGTTAATGTGTAGTGAATGCAGAGGGTGTTTTAGTGTGTAGCGGATGCAGAGTGTGTGTTAGTGTAGTGAATGCAGAGTGTGTGTTAATGTGTAGTGAATGCAGAGTGTGTGTTAATGTGTAGTGAATGCAGAGTGTGTGTTAATGTGTAGTGAATGCAGAGGGTGTTTTAGTGTGTAGCGGATGCAGAGTGTGTGTTAGTGTAGTGAATGCAGAGAGTGTTTGGGTAGTGGATGTAGTGTGTGTACAGTGATGTAGTGTGTGTTTGTGTAGTGGATGTAGTGTTTGTATGTACTAGATGAAATGTGTTTAGTGGATGCAGTGTCTGTAGTGGATGAAGTGTGTGTATTAGACACTGTCTGTGTATAGTGAATGCAGAATGTTTCAATTTGTGGTGGATGTAGTGAGTGTAATGTGAATACAGGATGTTTGTGTAGTGGATGCTGTGTGTACAGTTGATGCAGAGTGTATGTTAGTGTAGTGAATGCAGAGTGTGTGTCAGTATAGTGAATCCAGAGTGTGTGCATAGTTTAGTGAATGCAGAGTGCGTGTTAGTGTGTAATAAATGCAGAGTGTGTGTTAGGGTGTAGTGAATGCAGAGTGTGTCAGTGTAATGAATGTAGTGTGTGTGTGTAAATTTGTAGTGAATGCAGAGTGTGTGTAAATTTGTAGTGAATGCAGAGTGTGTGTTAATGTGTAGTGAATGCAGAGAGTGTGTTAGTGTGTAGCGGATGCAGAGTGTGTGTTAGTGTAGTGAATGCAGAGTGTGTGTCAGTATAGTGGATGCAGTGAGTGTGTTAGTGTGTAGTGTATGCAGAGTGCATGTTGTATTAGTGAATGCAGTGTGTGTATTGTATTAGTGTATGCACTGTGTGTGTTAGTGTATGCAGTGTGTGTTGTATTAGTGTATGCACTGTGTGTGTTAGTGTATGCAGTGTGTGTTGTATTAGTGTATGCAGTGTGTGTGTTTGTGTATGCGGTGTGTGTTGTATTAGTGTATGCAGTGTGTGTTGTGTCAGTGTATGCAGTGTGTGTTGTGTCAGTGTATGCAGAGTGTGTTGTGTTAGTGTATGCAGTGTGTGTTGTGTTAGTGTATGCAGTGTGTGCCGTGTTAGTCTATGCAGTGTGTGTGTTGTGTCAGTGTATGCAGAGTGTGTGTGTTGTGTCAGTGTATGCAGTGTGTGTGTGTTGTGTCAGTGTATGCAGTGTGTGTGTTGTGTTAGTGTATGCAGTGTGTGTGTGTTGTGTTAGTGTATGTGGTGTGTGTGTTGTGTTAGTGTATGCAGTGTGTGTGTGTTGTGTTAGTGTATGTAGTGTATGTGTGTTGTCAGTGTATGTAGTATGTGTGTGTTGTGTCAGTGTATGTAGTGTGTGTGTGTTGTGTCAGTGTATGCAGTGTGTGTGTTTTGTCAGTGTATGTAGTGTGTGTGTGTTGTGTCAGTGTATGTAGTATGTGTGTGTTGTGTCAGTGTATGTAGTGTGTGTGTGTGTGTGTGTTGCGTCAGTGTATGTAGTGTGTGTGTGTGTGTTGTGTCAGTGTATGTAGTGTGTGTGTGTGTTGCGTCAGTGTATGTAGTGTGTGTGTTGTGTCAGTGTATGTAGTGTGTGTGTGTGTTGTGTCAGTGTATGTAGTGTGTGTGTGTGTTGTGTCAGTGTATGTAGTGTGTGTGTGTGTGTGTGTTGTGTCAGTGTATGTAGTGTGTGTGTGTGTAAATGTCCAATGAGGAGGGGGAGGGGGGGCATTTTAACATTATTTAAAAAAAAAAAAAAAAAATAATTAAATTGTTTTTCCCCCCTCCCTGCTTACCTGTGTCTAGGGAGGGGGGAGATTCCATCCCCGGTGGTCCGGTGGCATGGTGGGGCCCCCCGGGTTCCATGTTACCGCAGAGGGGGCCCAGGCAGCACACTGCTTCTCCTCTTCTCTCCTCCAATAACTCTCGCGAGACCCGCGGAGCGTTGCCATGGCAACCGGGTCTCGCGAGCGTTATTAGCAGGGAGGAGAAGAGAAGAAGCAGTGTGCTGCCTGGGCCCCGTCTGCGGTAACAGGGAGCCGGGGGCCCGGGGCTGCACACATAGATAGCGATATTCGCTATCTATGTGTGCAGGGAGGGAAAGTGGGGCCCGAGCAGTCCGGGCCCCCCAGGGCCGCCGGGCCCGTGACAACTGTCACGGTTGTCACCCCCTGATGGCGGCCCTGACAGCCTGCCCCGACTCGGCTTATCCCTAAGGACTCAATCTTTTTATTTTGAACTTCACCCAAATTGTGAGTTTGTTTTATTCCTATTTCAATAAATTTGGTATTTAAAATAAAAAATAAACACTATGGGTGTTTGCTGTCTTTGACAGATCCCAGATGGGACGATCCTGACACTATAGATCTGTTCCAGTGATATAAATAGTGATTTATAGCTTTTGCTGCTGTATCAGAATGAACGTATCTGTTATGTACCATTGTGGTTATATTATAACAGCTATTGATACATTGCGGCTGTTGTCAACCATATTTGGCTATAAGCATCCTGTATCAGCTATTACATTGTCTGTATAGAATATATGCTGATTTTGGACTCCAGATTTCACAAGCTTACTGGACTGTTTTTTCGTTATTTGCTGCTCTTTTACTTCACTTTATAGATGCTTATTGGACTCTCTAATTTTAGTACAGTATTTTTTACCAGTATTTTTATTCCTAGTTTTTAATCATTTTCTATTTGCATTTATTTTTTTATTTTTCTGTTTTGTACTTTACAGTTTCCATTATATTTAACTGTGACTTATTATTGCTGCTATTCCAGATCCCATTCACCACTTAGCTAATCATCTCCCTAGCCTTCCCCCACGTTTCCTCTTATATTTCCACCTATTTTGTATGCCCACATTTATTCTTATCATCATACCTCTGCTTTTTATTGTCTTTTCACTGTCCATACTTTTTTGTTTTTACCCATCTTCCTTTTCATACTCACTTCCTTTATCAGTGTCTCTCCAATTCCACCCTTTATCTTATCTATATTTCTTCATTCTTTTATTTTGTGCTATATCTCTTTCTATGCGAGGATTTGGTATTAGATCTCCTGGTACGTTTAGGGCTTTGCACCAATAACTATCTATTCCATTCAGGTTAGTGAGATACCAGGTTAGTGTTTAGGTAACCAGATATTCCATTAGGAGTAGTGAGCTGTCGGGTTAGTGTTTAGGTAACCAGGTAATCCATTAGAGGTAGTGAGATGTCAGGTTAGTGTTTAGGTAATCCATTAGGGGTAGTATGATGCCAGGTTGGGTTTGGTTTCGGTGACCAGTCGTTCCATCACTATCTACCATTTTGAAAAGAAAAATTATTCAGTGATCAATATTTGTGCTCTATATTTAACGGGCAGTCAAGACAACATAACAAGCCCACGCAGTAGTGATGGTGCCATTAGGGTGTAGTTGCTGTAGCGGACTGTGCGTTGCTACTCATCATATTCTTGTTGGCTGTCCCTAACCCTAATTGGTGAAATATTTTATTCCTTTCTCCACGGTTTAGTACCCTGGAAAAAGCCCAGTTACCCTCTATATGTTGTGTCATATGTCTGGTTGTTCAGTAAGGATTTAGTGTGAATCATCTGGAGTTATACCATTCGACAAACGAACAAAATACTGAACAACCAGACCACCCCGGAGATAAGTGTGGCACTAATTGACCTCCCCTATCATTATTTCCCTTTACCTCAATTGACAATTACACGAACGCACCGGGTATTCCCTGGGTGGCTGCCGTTCGACAGACGAACACGTGACGGCGCCCATCTTGCCATATGAATGCACCAGCGGTGTTTGGTCGTAGAGTGTCTGGAACCCAAATCGGACACTCGACCACGCAAACTTCGCAGAGACCTCCATACTTCCACCCGTTCGTGGGAAAACCTACGAACAGCACACGTTCGGTGAAAAGATGCACACGAACAAGGGGAATCATCCGAACCCAGGCAGAGCCCATTATATTGCAGTATTTCGCAATTTTCACCTCATGAACGGAGACCGACCGCAAGGCCAAAACATATGGAACTTGTTTCGGCTAAAACCTAGTGTGCGGTTGGTAAAACGAAGACCTCCAAGAAATTCCCGAACCAATCTGGGTGATTTTTAAGTATGTTGCTCACCCAGATCGAGGCTATCAGGGGATATGTAATTTATGGGAGTAAGCTACAGTTTTGGGGTACATCCAGGAATTGGGTAAAAATGTGTGTTTCCAATGTACAGTTAATTATGTTATCTCTCAGGCTAAGGGGAGGGAATGTGTGGGCTGTAACCAGCTAATGATTGGGTAATGCCTAATTTTCTGTGGGTGTCTCCCTTGCATGGGAGAATTGCATAAAAGCAGGGTATGTATGTAAATTCAGTTCTGCTCCTGATACTGCGTGTCGTCCAGTTATTGGGAAAGGTGATGGGATATTCGTGGATTATTTTATGTACTGCGTATGCTGTTTTTCCTATGATAACCTACTACATCCTGAGTAACTCTTAGAATACCAGCGGAGAAAGTCTATGTTAAACTAGCGCTCCGCTACAGTTGCTTTCTCCTGTCCTTCTGTGTTTTGACCCAAAATCGTGAATCACCAAGGCACTCACAGCGTACCCCACTCACCTGAATTAGCTATATCTATTCCATCCACATGCTAACGCAGCGATTAGACTCCGGGAGGTGAAACACCACTGACTGGGTACCGCTTATGACCAGCATGAGGTGCTTAGTCAGAAAATGGTCTAACCTTTAACTAATAATAAAAATATATATAACATTTATAACAATATAAAGTGAAGACAAGAGTTTCCTGATATATATAATGCACTCTGTATAAAGCCCAGCGCAGGATCTATGGCCCCATTCTTCAGACTCCGTAGCCAGGACATGGTTTTTACAGATCTCGCCATGTCCCCTCTTTAAGGCGGCACAAAGCTTTTACAGATGTTAAAACTTTATTTTCTCTTTTAGAATAAAGGGGAAGCCGGATGATAAACATTTTAACCATGTTAAAAACACAACTTCCAAAACACCAGGTAAGAACAGTGTCCCCTCAGGGAAAACTTCCCCCCTGCCCCCTCAGGGAAAACTTCCCCCCTGCCCCCTCAGGGAAAACTTCCCCCCTGCCCCCTCAGGGAAAACTTCCCCCCTGCCCCCTCAGGGAAAACTTTCCCCCTGCCCCCTCAGGGAAAAGATACACAGACTGAGGGGATAGATACACAGCTATTGGTACACAGACTGAGGGGATAGATACACAGCTATTGGTACACAGACTGAGGGGATAGATACACAGCTATTGGTACACAGACTGAGGGGATAGATACACAGCTATTACTACACAGACTGAGGGGATAGATACACAGCTATTACTACACAGACTGAGGGGATAGATACACAGCTATTGGTACACAGACTGAGGGGATAGATACACAGCTATTGGTACACAGACTGAGGGGATAGATACACAGCTATTACTACACAGACTGAGGGGATAGATACACAGCTATTGGTACACAGACTGAGGGGATAGATACACAGCTATTGGTACACAGACTGAGGGGATAGATACACAGCTATTGGTACACAGACTGAGGGGATAGATACACAGCTATTGGTACACAGACTGAGGGGATAGATACACAGCTATTGGTACACAGACTGAGGGGAGAGATACACAGCTATTGGTACACAGACTGCAGGGATAGATACACAGCTATTGGTACACAGACTGAGGGGATAGATACACAGCTATTGGTACACAGACTGAGGGGATAGATACACAGCTATTACTACACGGACTGAGGGGATAGATACACAGCTATTGGTACACAGACTGAGGGGATGGATACACAGCTATTGGTACACAGACTGAGGGGATGGATACACAGCTATTGGTACACAGACTGAGGGGATAGATACACAGCTATTGGTACACAGACTGAGGGGATAGATACACAGCTATTGGTACACAGACTGAGGGGATAGATACACAGCTATTGGTACACAGACTGAGGGGATAGATACACAGCTATTGGTACACAGACTGAGGGGGATAGATACACAGCTATTGGTACACAGACTGAGGGGGATAGATACACAGCTATTGGTACACAGACTGAGGGGGATAGATACACAGCTATTGGTACACAGACTGAGGGGATAGATACACAGCTATTGGTACACAGACTGAGGGGGATAGATACACAGCTATTGGTACACAGACTGAGGGGGATAGATACACAGCTATTGGTACACAGACTGAGGGGGATAGATACACAGCTATTGGTACACAGACTGAGGGGGATAGATACACAGCTATTGGTACACAGACTGAGGGGGATAGATACACAGCTATTGGTACACAGACTGAGGGGGATAGATACACAGCTATTGGTACACAGACTGAGGGGGATAGATACACAGCTATTGGTACACAGACTGAGGGGGATAGATACACAGCTATTGGTACACAGACTGAGGGGATAGATACACAGCTATTGGTACACAGACTGAGGGGGATAGATACACAGCTATTGGTACACAGACTGAGGGGGATAGATACACAGCTATTGGTACACAGACTGAGGGGATAGATACACAGCTATTGGTAAACAGACTACGGGGATAGATACACAGACTGCGGGGATAGATACACAGACTGCGGGGATAGGTACACAGCTATTGGTACACAGACTGCGGGGATAGATACACAGACTGCGGGGATAGATACACAGACTGCGGGGATAGATACACAGCTATTGGTACACAGACTGCGGGGATAGATACACAGGCTGAGGGGATAGATACACAGACTGCGGGGATAGGTACACAGACTGCGGGGATAGGTACACAGCTATTGGTACACAGACTGAGGGGGATAGATACACAGCTATTGGTACACAGACTGAGGGGATAGATACACAGCTATTGGTACACAGACTGAGGGGGATAGATACACAGCTATTGGTACACAGACTGAGGGGGATAGATACACAGCTATTGGTACACAGACTGAGGGGGATAGATACACAGCTATTGGTACACAGACTGAGGGGGATAGATACACAGCTATTGGTACACAGACTGAGGGGGATAGATACACAGCTATTGGTACACAGACTGAGGGGATAGATACACAGCTATTGGTACACAGACTGAGGGGGATAGATACACAGCTATTGGTACACAGACTGAGGGGGATAGATACACAGCTATTGGTACACAGACTGAGGGGGATAGATACACAGCTATTGGTACACAGACTGAGGGGGATAGATACACAGCTATTGGTACACAGACTGAGGGGGATAGATACACAGCTATTGGTACACAGACTGAGGGGGATAGATACACAGCTATTGGTACACAGACTGAGGGGGATAGATACACAGCTATTGGTACACAGACTGAGGGGGATAGATACACAGCTATTGGTACACAGACTGAGGGGATAGATACACAGCTATTGGTACACAGACTGAGGGGGATAGATACACAGCTATTGGTACACAGACTGAGGGGGATAGATACACAGCTATTGGTACACAGACTGAGGGGATAGATACACAGCTATTGGTAAACAGACTACGGGGATAGATACACAGACTGCGGGGATAGATACACAGACTGCGGGGATAGGTACACAGCTATTGGTACACAGACTGCGGGGATAGATACACAGACTGCGGGGATAGATACACAGACTGCGGGGATAGATACACAGCTATTGGTACACAGACTGCGGGGATAGATACACAGGCTGAGGGGATAGATACACAGACTGCGGGGATAGGTACACAGACTGCGGGGATAGGTACACAGCTATTGGTACACAGACTGCGGGGATAGATACACAGGCTGAGGGGATAGATGCACAGCTAATGGTACACAGACTGAGGGGATAGGTACACAGCTATTGGTACACAGACTGCGGGGATAGATACACAGACTGCGGGGATAGATACACAGACTGCGGGGATAGATACACAGCTATTGGTACACAGACTGCGGGGATAGATACACAGACTGCGGGGATAGATACACAGACTGCGGGGATAGGTACACAGCTATTGGTACACAGACTGCGGGGATAGATACACAGGCTGAGGGGATAGATGCACAGCTAATGGTACACGGACTGAGGGGATAGGTACACAGCTATTGGTACACAGACTGAGGGGATAGATACACAGCTATTGATACACAGACTGCGGGGATAGATACACAGGCTGACGGGATAGATGCACAGCTAATGGTACACGGACTGAGGGGATAGGTACACAGCTATTGGTACACGGGCTGATAGAAGCGGATTAATAGATAGAGAACATGATTGAGATTTTCTCTCTTTTGGCACCTTTTCTTTAGAGCTGGCCCCTCATTGCACAGCGGACGGGTTTGGAGCAATAATGTTGGATGATAAAGGAGTGATGCATTTCTTCAGAGGTAAAAACATTGAACCGGTCAGATCCTATTTACTAAGCTCACATAAAATGGTGCCACCTGGCTGATATTTAAAACCACTTTATCTTTTACAGCATTTGATGTTCAAACTACCCCATAATCATTTATGTATAAAAGGAATAAAATAATGTATCCATACACAATTCAAGTGCAACAACATTTACATATGCTAACATCCACAAACAAACACGCACATGCAAAAATAATCTATAAACATCGCACAGAATTCCTTAAACCAGGCTTCTTTAAGTAGTCCAGATCAAAGGATCATGGGACACAGGTCTAGGGGCAAAATGTATGTAGAGGGACCTAGTTTTTGAGTGAGTTCTCCTGACACTCCCTCATGCATGCTGGGTAGAGCACTGACAGGGTAGAGTAATTGTTCCCAACTTTTTTTGGGCCAGATGAGAATCCCAATTTTAATGTTAATACTTACTAATACTTTCAGCCTTTTACTGACATTACTTCAGTGTGTTTGTGGCAAAGATTGGGGTGGCTTGATGCTCACCAATGATGGTGTGTTGGCATACCAGTGATGTAACTTAAGCCACTGGTGATACCCCAAACAGGTGTTTGGAAACACTCTCTGCATTGTCCCAGTACCCTCAACAGAGCGTGTCTGTGTACTGCTCTCGGGGACACAGGGAGCAAAACTGGGACGGCAGGCTCAGGACAGAATCCTGAAATAGGGACTGTTCTGCATTTGTAAACCAGCCAAGACACACTGACAACCCCTCACTAATGAGATGTGTGTTCACCCAATTGATTTCAGGATTTCCAATGTGCCTTCACCCAGCAAGACCCTAGTTCGAAGGATGGAGAGTCTAGAAACGATATCCTGAGTCACCAGTGTTTTTTTTTCTTCCTGATAGATGAATATGTTTGGACTGGATTTCACGGACTTGCACAGCTTATTAATGAGACTTGGGTTGGTCTGGATGGACCTGTGGATGCTGCATTCAGAGTACACAGTAAGGAGCAACCATTGGCTCATCAAAGGATGTACGTCTTTAAGGTAATAAGTCATACTCGCATACAGCTGTACACACCTCGAAAAAGCACACTAATAGTTGGTCCTGGGACCGAGAGCGTTCAAGATAAAACTTTAGCGGATTGTGGCTAGTGCCCGATTCGAAACAGAGTTCTATTGGGTGGTTCGCCATGCCTCTGAAGCAGTGTCTTCCTGAGGCTTCTGAATACAGCAGTGAAGGGCGCTGGACAGGAAGGCACAATTTGGAGGGAAAAAACCTGTGAATTATAGCTCATTTGAGGGAGCTAGTGGCTGCGCAGCCATATACTAGTCCAGGGTGACCAGGTGGTCTGTCACAGCCACCACACAGCCTACCTATAGCCACCACACAGCCTACCTATAGCCACCACACAGCCTACCTATAGCCACCACACAGCCTACCTATAGCCACCACACAGCCTACCTATAGCCACCACACAGCCTACCTATAGCCACCACACAGCCTACCTACAGCCACCACACAGCCTACCTATAGCCACCACACAGCCTACCTATAGCCACCACACAGCCTACCTATAGCCACCACACAGCCTACCTATAGCCACCACATAGCCTACCTATAGCCACCACATAGCCTACCTATAGCCACCACATAGCCTACCTATAGCCACCACACAGCCTACCTACAGCAACCACACAGCCTACCTACAGCCACCACACAGCCTACCTATAGCCACCACACAGCCTACCTATAGCCACCACACAGCCTACCTATAGCCACCACACAGCCTACCTATAGCCACCACACAGCCTACCTATAGCCACCACACAGCCTACCTATAGCCACCACACAGCCTACCTACAGCCACCACACAGCCTACCTACAGCCACCACATAGCCTACCTACAGCCACCACATAGCCTACCTACAGCCACCACATAGCCTACCTACAGCCACCACATAGCCTACCTACAGCCACCACATAGCCTACCTACAGCCACCACATAGCCTACCTACAGCCACCACATAGCCTACCTACAGCCACCACATAGCCTACCTACAGCCACCACATAGCCTACCTACAGCCACCACATAGCCTACCTACAGCCAACACATAGCATACCTTGCTACATACACTACCTATAGCCACCGTGCTACACACACTACCTATAGCCACCGTGCTACACACACTACCTATAGCCACCGTGCTACATACACTACCTATAGCCACCGTGCTACATACACTACCTATAGCCCCGTGCTACATACACTACCTATAGCCACCGTGCTACATACACTACCTATAGCCACCGTGCTACATACACTACCTATAGCCACCGTGCTACATACACTACCTATAGCCACCGTGCTACATACACTACCTATAGCCACGTGCTACATACACTACCTATAGCCACCGTGCTACATACACTACCTATAGCCACCGTGCTACATACACTACCTATAGCCACCGTGCTACATACACTACCTATAGCCACGTGCTACATACACTACCTATAGCCACGTGCTACATACACTACCTATAGTCACCGTGCTACATACACTACCTATAGTCACCGTGCTAGATACACTACCTATAGCCACCGTGCTAGATACACTACCTATAGCCACCGTGCTAGATACACTACCTATAGCCACCGTGCTAGATACACTACCTATAGCCACCGTGCTACACACACTACCTATAGCCACCGTGCTACACACACTACCTATAGCCACCGTGCTACATACACTACCTATAGCCACCGTGCTACAAGCAGAATGCTATACAGCAACATGGCACCATAACTACTACAACACGCACATAGTGCTATACAGCTACAGCACTACACCTACGTTAATGTTTTCGACTACACTCCTACACCCACCAAGGCTGTATGGTAGTTAAAGGACTACACTTCGGCAGTCAACAAACAGAGCAACACTGCTGCAAGTCACAATGTAAGAATTTACTGGTAAACACAATACAACATGTGATATAACACCCCTTCATGTGTATTATACACAGAAATCTTCTCTAATTATTCTGTGAAAAGTTTTTCCAACTCTACCGCTCTCACTGTCTCATCGCACCCATTATTCTCTAAACCAAAATGCTCCTTTCAGGGCAGCCAGGTATGGAGCTTCTTTGAAGGACGTTTATTGGTCGGTTTCCCCCGTAACATCAGCCTGGAGTTCCCTGGGGTACCAGACAACCTCGATGCCGCGGTGGAGTGCCACTTAGGGGAGTGCAAGACAGAAAGTGTTATATTCTTCAAAGGTGAGTGTGTCCTGATTGTGAGAGAGGCGTCTCACCCAGGTTTCTGTCAGGGTTTAGCAGGGAAGAGCACTGTTCTAGTGTTATTTATATAGCGCCAACATCTTCCGCAGCGCAGCAAGTGGGAAGCTACATGAAGAGATAAACACAATACACAACAAGGTAAACGGGAAAACAAGTATATTTACTGCAAGGGCACAAATTCAAAACAGAGGAACTCAGAATACAAAGTTAGCTATGGGATAAAGGCAGTCAGGGGTTCAGGATACAGGGAGCACCAAACAAAACCAAGCCTTAACCAACCTCATCTGGCAACCAAACAGCGACCAGACTATTAGGGAGAAAACAATTACAAGGTATGGCCAGCTGGGGGCAGTCACATCCTTTCAATCTACGCACAGCAGCCTGCAACAGCACCACAGCAGGTTAGTGGCAGTGTGAGGTACTGCAAATCTAAGGGGTTTATATGACTCACAGGTTTATTCAAGGTGCATTTCAAATTCAGCTATTTTGGCCTCAAATTTGAAATTTGCTGTGAATTCACTTAGAATTTCACTTTCCTTTCAATGTCCACACTCTCCTTTCTTTTCCAGATGATACAGTGTATATATACAGCCCTCGGGAAGTCCCTGCAGTAAAGATACGGCACTGGACAGCTCTGGGCCCGTGTTCGGCTGCTGTCCGTTGGATGGAGAAGTATTTCTGTTTCAAAGGTGTAAATTTTACCCGGTTTAACCCTGTGACTGGAGAGGTTTTGTCACCAAAGCTCTTGGACACCAGAGACTACTTTGTGAGATGTGCTGGACGAGGTGAGCTGTGTGGGGTCTTTGGCAGACGGGGGTGGTTGGGACCTCCAATCCTTCCCTCTGGAATTTTTATAAACCTGTAATAAATATGTAACTTTCATTTTTCCTTTAGAAAATATTTTGTTTTTTGCAGGAATTCCAGTTCCTATTCATCCTAGTGTGGACTTGTTTCCAATGTTGTAATAGAATAAATTGTTTAGCAGCAGCTTGCAGCCTTACCTGTGCCCCCGCCAGGCTCCGATGCTTCCTGGTGGTCTCGGGGGTGGTGACGGGGCTCTGTAGAAGCCATATGCCGTGGTTCTCGACATTCATTGGCTGAGAGAGTCAGCAGATCGTTGTCAGGCAATGACTGTCAAAGGTATCATAGCATTGACCGACCAGCCTGGAATTCTAGTTCTGCTGGAGGGGTTCAGGGCAGCCCTGTAAAAAAGTCATTGTGCTATGTATTGTGTGTGTATATATACTCAATCATCTGGGGTGGCAAGACATATTATTGGCTAATATATGTATATATATATATTTCTAATATAAAATATTGATCCTTTTAGAGTAAAACATTTAATTATACAGTAAGCATAGTCGCATGCAGACAATACAGACAATCTCACCAACACACACAAGCTCACTGATACACAGCGTCATAGACAAACAATCTCACTGATATAAAAAAGCTCATTGACATAAAAACACAAGCTCACGGATGCACACAAATAGGCTTACTGACAAGCTTATTGGTACACACACACAAACATAGTACAGACAAACTCTGACACACACAAGCTTATTACAGACAAGCTCACTGTCACACACATACATACTCACTGATACATACGCACTCACTAGCAGACACACACACATGATCACTCACTAGCAGACACACACACATACGCACTCACTAGCAGACGCTCACTCACTAGCAGACATACACACATACAAGCTCACTCACTAGCAGACACGCACACACACACAAGCTCACTCACTAGCAGGCACACACACACAATCACTGTCATGGCTGAAGCTTACATGGCACTGGTAGGTGAGGTTGCCATTTTGTGGCCCTTTTCCTTCCAGCGAGGTTAGCAACTTGCGTGGGGGCAGGATTGTGTGCGGGAGGCAGAGCTATGTACAGGAGGGTGGGCTTACATGCAGGAGCAGCTCAAACATGGTGTCTCGGCCTGACTTACATTGCTTCATATCCTGAGGGAACTTGGCAGGACTGATCTCACTTGGCAGGACTATCTAGGCCTGACATTGGTCATTTCATATCCTGAGGGAACCCGGCAGGATAGATCTAGGCCTTACATTGGTCCTGAGGGAACCCAGCAGGAAAGATGACACATGGTATCTGTGCCTGATATTGGTCATTTCAGATCCTGAGGGAACCTGGCAGGAAAGATAACACATGATAGCTAGGCTTTGTCACGGAGTGTTAACCCTAACAAGCAGAATTTAGATTGATGTACATTGTGAATGGAGACTGACAGGCACCAGCTCCTCCTTCTTTACTCCCCTCGGACACAGGCTGAAACAGGGGAAAATCATTTAAATGACATTAGCCTCATGATGGGGGCTGTCCCGGCAGGCCAGTCCAGCCCTGGAGGGGTTAATATCTGTATAAAGTGGTCATGCCTACAGGGAGTGCAGAATTATTAGGCAAGTTGTATTTTTGAGGATTAATTTTACTATTGAACAACAACCATGTTCTCAATGAACCCAAAAAACTCATTAATATCAAAGCTGAATATTTTTGGAAGTAGTTTTTAGTTTGTTTTTAGTTATAGCTATTTTAGGGGGATATCTGTGTGTGCAGGTGACTATTACTGTGCATAATTATTAGGCAACTTAACAAAAAACAAATATATACCCATTTCAATTATTTATTTTTACCAGTGAAACCAATATAACATCTCAACATTCACAAATATACATTTCTGACATTCAAAAACATAACAAAAACAAATCAGTGACCAATATAGCCACCTTTCTTTGCAAGGACACTCAAAAGCCTGCCATCCATGGATTCTGTCAGTGTTTTGATCTGTTCACCATCAACATTGCGTGCAGCAGCAACCACAGCCTCCCAGACACTGTTCAGAGAGGTGTACTGTTTTCCCTCCTTGTAAATCTCACATTTGATGATGGACCACAGGTTCTCAATGGGGTTCAGATCAGGTGAACAAGGAGACCATGTCATTAGATTTTCTTCTTTTATACCCTTTCTTGCCAGCCACGCTGTGGAGTACTTGGACGCGTGTGATGGAGCATTGTCCTGCATAAAAATCATGTTTTTCTTGAAGGATGCAGACTTCTTCCTGTACCACTGCTTGAAGAAGGTGTCTTCCAGAAACTGGGAGTTGAGCTTGACTCCATCCTCAACCCGAAAAGTACCCACAAGCTCATCTTTGATGATACCAGCCCAAACCAGTACTCCACCTCCACCTTGCTGGCGTCTGAGTCGGACTGGAGCTCTCTGCCCTTTACCAATCCATCCATCTGGCCCATCAAGACTCACTCTCATTTCATCAGTCCATAAAACCTTAGAAAAATCAGTCTTGAGATATTTCTTGGCCCAGTCTTGACGTTTCAGCTTGTGTGTCTTGTTCAGTGGTGGTCGTCTTTCAGCCTTTCTTACCTTGGCCATGTCTCTGAGTATTGCACACCTTGTGCTTTCGGGCACTCCAGTGATGTTGCAGCTCTGAAATATGGCCAAACTGGTGGCAAGTGGCATCTTGGCAGCTGCACGCTTGACTTTTCTCAGTTCATGGGCAGTTATTTTGCGCCTTGGTTTCTCCACACGCTTCTTGCGACCCTGTTGACTATTTTGAATGAAACGCTTGATTGTTCGATGATCACGCTTCAGAAGCTTTGCAATTTTAAGAGTGCTGCATCCCTCTGCAAGATATCTCACTATTTTTAACTTTTCTGAGCCTGTCAAGTCCTTCTTTTGACCCATTTTGCCAAAGGAAAGGAAGTTGCCTAATAATTATGCACACCTGATATAGGGTGTTGATGTCATTAGACCACACCCCTTCTCATTACAGAGATGCACATCACCTAATATGCTTAATTGGTAGTAGGCTTTCGAGCCTATACAGCTTGGAGTAAGACAACATGCATAAAGAGGATGATGTGGTCAAAATACTAATTTGCCTAATAATTCTGCACGCAGTGTAGAGTATCCTTTTAAATTGTCAAGTTACATACACCCTGTTCCAAATTATTATGCAAATTACATTTTTCTCATTTACCTAAATAATTGATGTAAATAACAGTCAGCATAATTCTCATGTTATCAACTATTAAGAGTACAATTCAAATTTTATTGAACAAACCTCCTAATGATAACAGTATTTTTTTTAAACATAAAAAACGTATAATGCACTGTTCCAAATTATTACGCACAGTACGTTTCAAAACACTTTATAGGTTGTAAAGAACTGAAAATTGTCATTTGTTGTGTTTGCAGCATATTTACTGAAATCAAAAGCTATTTCAATCAAACTTATAACAACATTTTAACTTTTTAAACATTTTAACAGGTCACTTTACATTTTAACATAGGACACCTTATTTGATAGCAGCTTCACAGAGCTTGCATACATTGAACCTGTGAGTTTTTGGACAGTTTCTGCTTCAATTTGTTTGCAAGATGTCAGAATAGCCTCCAAGAGCTGCTGTTTGGGTGTAAACTGCCTCCCACCCTCATAGATCTTTTGTTTGAGGATGCTCCAAAGGTTCTCAATAGGATTGAGGTCAGGGGTGGATGGAGGCCACACCATGACTTTCTCTCCTTTTATCCCCATAGCAGCTATTGATGCAGGGGTATTCTTTGCATCATGAGATGGTGCATTGTCATGCATGAAGATGATTTTATTACGGAAAGCATAGTTCTTCCTTCTGTACCAGTGAAGAAAGTGGTCAGTCAGAAACTCGACATACTTTGCTGTGGTCATCTTTACACCTTCGGTGTAAGCCGACCAGCTCTCTTCCCATGATTCCGGCCCAAAACATGACTCCACCACCGCCTTGCTGACGTCGCAACCTTGTTGGAACAGGTTGGCCGTCCACCAACCATCCACTGCTCCATCCATCTGGACCATCCAGGGTTGCACGGCACTCATCAGTGAACAGGACTGTTTGAAAATTAGTCTTCATGTATTTTTCTGCCCAATGCGGCCGTTTCTGCTTGTAAGCATTGGTTAGTGGTGGCCGAATAGAAGGTTTATGCACAGTTTCAAGACTCTGGAGGACTCTACACCTTGATGTCCGTGGGACTCCAGAGGCACCAGCAGCTTCAAAAATTTGTTTGCTGCTATGTAATGGTATTTTAGCAGCTGCTCTCTTGATCCGATGCTTGGATCTGGCAGAAATCTTCCTCAATGTGCCTTTATCTGCAAGAACCCGTCTGTGCTCTGAATCAGCCACAAATCTCTTAATAGTGCGATGATCACGCTTAAGTTTTCGTGAAATATCTAATGTTTTCATACCTCGTCCAAGGCATTGAACTATTTCACTCTTTTCGGCAGCAGAGAGATCCTTTTTCTTTCCCATATTGCATGAAAATGGTGCTCTGCTTAATAATGTGGAACACCCTTTCCTTAAATTGGGCTCACCTGGCAATCTAATTATCACAGGTGTCCGAGATTGTTTTCAGTGATCAAAAGAGCCCTGTGACACAATGCCATCCATGAGTTAAACTGAAAAACAAAATATTTAATCTTTGTGACACTTAAATAGAATTTGCATAATAATTTGGAACAGGGTGTAGATATGTATCTGATCAAGCACAAAATCCCAGTTTAATACAATGTATACACTGTCACTATCTCCGGTGAAGGCCAATCATAGCGTGGACTACACATGCTGAAGGGGAGACTTGTTTACTGGAAAGTGGTGACAACTTATCAGAGGCCAAGATCACATATGGTATTTAGGCCTGACATTGGTCATTTCATATACTGAGGGAACCTGGCAGGATAGTTCACACATGGTGTCTCGGCCTGACATACGTTGCTTCATGAGGGAACTCGGCGGGACAGAACACACATGGTATCTAGGCCTGACATTGATCATTTCATATCCTGAGGAAACCTGGCAGAACAGATCAAACATGGTATCTCGGCCTGACTTACGTTGCTTCATATCATGAGGGAACTCGTCAGTACAGATCACACATGGTATCTAGGCCTGACATTGGTCATTTCATATCCTGAGGGAACCCGGCAGGATAGATCTAGGCCTTACATTGATCCTGAGGGAACCCAGCAGGAAAGATGACACATGGTATCTGTGCCTGATATTGGTCATTTCAGTTCCTGAGGGTAGAAAGGAACAGACAAAAGGAATATAAACGTCTTACCGGGCCTTAGACATTAGTCGAAATACGAGCCGAAGTCAGGGTAAAGGAGAGACCGCAAAAACGAGAACTAGCCAGAGTCAGGTACACGGTAATAATCAGAAGAGCAAACAGGACAGGCAAGGATAAAAGAGAAACTCAGAGTCAAGAAACAAAGCCAAGGTCAATACCAGAATGCAATACAAATCACTAGGAACGCACTAAAGGGTACTTGGAACAGTATCTAGAGCCTGGCAAGTTTATATACCTTTATTTTTAATTTGATTGGTCCACGTCATGCCTACTCCCCAAAACGTGCGTGAATGGGGTCGCCGGAATTACATGGTCAAATGGGAGCCGACCGCAAGGTTAGAAGGTGCTCGCAATGCAAGCAGCGTTCCCAATACTGTATGGGCCGCGAATCCGACCAGAGTGTTTGGCGTGTGTGGCCCACCAGCAAGGAGCTTCTGAGCCACACACGGCTCGCCTGGAGGCAGGAGTACTCAAGCTGCGTGTGGCTCGATCAGAGGACCCCTGCCCGCTTGCGCGCAGCGAGCCAGCTAAGTACCGTTACAGGCTTGAGGTAAATCATTTTATATCCTAAGGTATTTAAGGGGAAATATTTTTGCTACCAATATTAATAGAAATGAAAATGATGATGATTGAGCAAGAATGATCAGTATATACAGATGAGATCAGGGAAATTGTGTAACAATAAGAAGATTAAAGAAGTAACATTCCCAAATAGTACACATATGGAATGGGAAACTGCTTAATCTCACACCCAACAGGAAATATTGTAAACAGTCTCTATTTGTTCCCGTATCTCTCAGGTCATGGAAGTAAACAGAATTACTCACATTCGTCTATTATAAACCGATGCAGTGGGCAGTCCTTTGAGGCATTCACATCAGATGACAAAGGCAGGACCTACGCATTTCGAGGTAAGTAAAAATGATTGAGGTGGTCTTTATTTGAAGACCTGGTCTGGTCTGTGATCACACTGAATGAATGGGAAGACTGTTTGTAATCAGCATCTGGAGTTTTTCTGAGGCCAATAATTCTCCAGAACCTGGACGCCCTATTCTTACTAAATGTTACGTTTAATGTAAGCAGGCAGTGTTTACAACCAATGAGTGTGAATGGATGATTATTATCATACAGTCAATGAGAGAAAAGCTAGTGTGACCTGCTGATTAATATATTCGTACCAAGTGAGTGAATGAATAAGGTTCTCCTACTTCGTGAGTGGGAGAGAAACATAGACCTATCCTAGAAGTTTTAAGTTGGTGAATAATGTAAATGAAGAAGGTATTACTATTACTATCAAGTGAGTGTGAAGGAATGAGCAACATACCCCTTTCCAGCGAGTTTGAATTGGTGAATAGCATACCCCTATCTTGTAAGTGTAAATGAAGAATGAATGAATGAATGACTACATTCATTGGCAGTGTGTATGAGTGGATAGTTCAATTCTAACTGATATGTGTGACTCATGTGTGAATGGATGAATAATAGCTTGAGTGGATGAATCAAATACTACAATACATCCATCTATTCCTTGCCTGTGAGATCATTCTTAATCCAAGGTTGATGGGTGAATGAGATAAAACATTCCCATGGGTGTGTGAAAGATACATTGCAATCATTCAATGTGAGTGCTACTGCTTGTTGAGTGTGAGTGAAGAGTAGTCTGTTAGTGCTTGTGGAGACTGTAAAAATCCCTGTACCTTGCCCATCTTTTCAGGGGGCTGGTATATCCGTGTGGACAGCGTTAAAGATGGCTGGCATGCATGGCCTCTCAACCACACATGGAGGACACTACATGGCCAGGTGGATGCCGTCTTTAACTGGGAGAACAGGATGTACTTTATTCAGGTACTGAAGCTGAATGGGATTGGTAAGGAGGGTCAGGGTTAGGCAGAGCTGGTTTAATACTGCCCAAGGCCCAAATTGAGACCCCCTCACAGAGCCATGGGCTCTGTTCTATGAATGATGGTGGCTGAGTGTCATGTGTGTGGTGTCTGAGTGCTGTGTATGTTGGTAAAAGGCTGACTACTGTCTGAGCCTGGACATTAGATGAGTGCCTGGACTCGAGTTTTCTAATCAAGATCCAGTGGTCCTCATCTTAGTAGTATCCTCCAAATTGCTGCTGAACCAAGACAGGAATAGATCCAGGAAGCTTATAAGAGAAAAACCCTCAACCATTGCATTTAGATCAGGTTTCCTAGTTTCCCCAAAAGCTGTGTCTGTCTTACAGAAGATCAGAGTGTCTACTAATGTTCCAAAGAGTTCAGTTTGAGGGTACAGGATCCCTGGGGCTACAGGAGCTCAGTCTGTGGGTAATGGAGCAGAGTCTAGGGGTTTATGAGCTAAATTAGAGAGTTCTGGATCCTGGTCTGGGGGTGCAGGAGCAGAGTCTAGGGGATCCTAGAGCTCAATCTGGTGGTAATTGAGCAGAGTCTAGGGGATCCTGGTCTAGGGATACAGGAGCTCAATCTGGGGGTAATTGAGCAGAGTCTAGGGGATCCTGGTCTAGGGATACAGGAGCTCAATCTGGGGGTAATGGAGCAGTTTGCGGGTGAATAGTGGGATGTTATAAGAGCACAGTTTATGGTACATGCGCTCCATTTTGCAGTGTAGGAGGTGCTGACAGTCTGGGACTACAGGAGCTCTTTGAGGAGTCCAAGAGTTCTTTACTGCTGGTTAGTGAGCTTAGTCTGTTCGTTCAGGATTTGGACTCTAGATGCAGGAGCCCATCTTGGTGGTAGATTCAAGGTTCATTTACTTTATCAGCCTGTATATCTTCTTTTATCTCAGGGATCCCAGGTCATTACTTACGTAACTGATCAATTATATATCCCCGTTCTGGGGTATCCCAAGTCTGTGCATGAAGAGCTGGGCGTGACCGGAATAGACGCAGCCTTCACCTGTCCATCATCCAGTAAACTGTACGTTATTAAAGGTAAGTGTGGCAAAAATGTGTGGCAAAAATATTAAAGGTAAGTGTGGCAGAGTACAGAATATTTGATAGAGTCCTAACCTCAACATCTGAGGAAAGGGATTTAGGGGTGATTATTTCTGATGACTTAAAGGTAGGCAGACAATGTAATAGAGCAGCAGGAAATGCTAGCAGAATGCTTGGTTGTATAGGGAGAGGTATTAGCAGTAGAAAGAGGGAAGTGCTCATGCCATTGTACAGAACACTGGTGAGACCTCACTTGGAGTATTGTACGCAGTACTGGAGACCATATCTTCAGAAGGATATTGATACCTTAGAGAGAGTTCAGAGAAGGGCTACTAAACTGGTTCATGGATTGCAGGATAAACCTTACCAGGAAAGGTTAAAGGATCTTAACATGTATAGCTTGGAGGAAAGACGAGACAGGGGGGATATGATAGAAACATTTAAATACATAAAGGGAATCAACACCGTAAAGGAGGAGACTATATTTAAAAGAAGAAAAACTACCACAACAAGAGGACATAGTCTTAAATTAGAAGGACAAAGGTTTAAAAATAATATCAGGAAGTATTACTTTACTGAGAGGGTAGTGGATGCATGGAATAGCCTTCCAGCTGAAGTGGTAGAGGTTAACACAGTAAAGGAGTTTAAGCATGCGTGGGATAGGCATAAGGCTATCCTAACTATAAGATAAGGCCAGGGACTAATGAAAGTATTTAGAAAATTGGGCAGACTAGATGGGCAGAATGGTTCTTATCTGCCGTCACATTCTATGTTTCTATGTTTCTATGTTTCTAAAAATGACATTTGGTAGAAAATTCGGGATGTTTTGCAATCTTCATGTAATTAGCCTTTCTTTAGCCTTTCTGCCTACAGTACAACAGTGCATAGTTCAGCTGAAGAGACAGTGACTGAGGTGGGACCTTGCATGGACCCCAGGTAGCAAGGACAAAGAAGGTGCACAGCATCGAACTTGTACCATTATTCTGGGACAGGTTTGCAGGTGGGAGCAAGGAAAGGGCTGCATTACGAGCCATACTTTAATGCTCCAGCAGAGGGTGCCATATGTATATGAAAGCTGGCATGAGGATAGAGGAGAGACAAGTGCTGGCGTTAACATATCAAAGAGGGCAGACAAGAAACAGGTACAGGAATAGTCTAACTGTAACGGAATGAAATTCACTAACATGCACCCAGCAACATGGATTAATCATGGAATAGGTTTTATGTAGCAGGCGTGACCGGTGTATAGTCGCCATATGGGCTGGCGGAACCTTGGACAAAAACCTCCCCACATACCTAACCCAATAATACACTGACACCTGGTATATGGGAAAATTTGTCCACAGCTTTATTAAATAATTTATATAATATATAACGATAATATTGCTTTAAATAAATTAACATATAAACATGGGTCATTGCCCCCACCTTCCGCCCCTCTCCTCCGTATCCTTCTTTTTAATAGAGGGCAATGACCCCCAACATAACAAATACAAATATATAACGACATTTTCCAACCTCGCCAACTTGAACCGAACAAGTGCCAACCATAAGTAACCATGGCAGGGGTATACCCGGATACCCCTGCCCCACCAGGTTCTGAGCCACCTCCAGGACTCGAAACCACCATTGACCATAATTCCAATTTCTCCATGTTCCTCACGTTCCTCATAGGGAGCCTATGTCCTCTCTCTCAGCTCCCTATCCCGCCACAAGCTCAGACCTTGACCCCTTAAGCTGTCTGAGCTCCGCCACCCCGAAGAAGGAACGCCCTCTGCATCCCTTCCTGCAAACCCAAGTTCAGCAGGTCGTAACCCACTGCCGAAAGGTGTACACCGTCCGAGCGGTAATACCCATCCAACCCCTCCTCCAGCTCCTGGTGCCTTACCACCACTCCCCCCAGTTTCCTGACAAAACTCGCCATCAGGCTGTTCACCTTACCCCTGCATCTGTCAATGGCTACCGGGTCCCGGGCGTAACGCCACCGCCGCCGCGGAACAATCTCAGACCATACCAGCATCACCCCGGGAAGCAGATCAACCAACCGGTTAAGATCCTGCTTCATCCATTTTACCAGCCTCCGCTGCGGGGTGAGGCCCAGGTCATTACCGCCTGCATGTAAAACTAGCATATCCGGCCGCGCCCCGCCTGCGACCATACCAAATATTGCCCTGCAGACGTCCCCCCAGCAGAAGCCCCGATACCCCCACCAGTGCACTACGAGCTGGTCCTCCGGAAAGCCCAGCTGCTGGCCTTGAGCTCGAGCTGCAGCCCTCCGTCCAGCCCAGAAAATGAAGGAATGACCCACGATCCAAGCGACCCGGCCTGGGGAAGAAAGAAAACACAGGATAAAACCACCCGTACCCCCCAGGCCGCCCCAATGCCCCTTAGTGTTCCAACAAACCCAAGCGTACATATGAGCGGAACCTAACAGATTCCCATCTCCCAATCCGCTTGACTACCTCATCCCCCAAACCTAGACGTGTGGCCTCCGTGGCCGCCCCAATACGAAAGGAGTGGGTACCGTATGTGCCGGCATCCAATCCCATCCGACCCAGACCCAGACTGAAAACTTTCTGAAATTGGAAGCGAGAGAGCGACGAGCCATCCGCGTGGACCAACAGGGACCCGCCAACCGCGGGCCTCTGATCCAAATACTCCGACACCGCAGCTACTGGGCACAGTGCCGAGCCCGGCAGGGCCCCCAGCGTAACGTCCCGGCCCTTACCTTCCACATCCGTCTTGGACCTAGCCAAGTGCACCACCAGCTTCCCATCCAGTATACGTACCCCGGACACCTGTAGGCCCCCCGTGGCCGCCCGGGTGTTGCTCACCAACTCCCCGACGCGGAACGCCCCAAAGAAAGCCAAAAGAAATGCCACACGGAATAGCGACACCTCAAATGCATTGAAACAAATGGTGGGCAGCGCCTGAACAAGCCCTTCCAGCACATGCACCGACACCGGGCGCCTAGCGTCGGGGGCCCTCCGAGCCCTCCGATACCCTTTGAGCGCTTGCCGGACAATAAACGCCTTGGTAAGGTCCGCTCCCCCATGGAGCTTGAACCAGAACGCCATTGCAGCCATGTTCCTGTCAATCACCGCCGGGGAGGCGCCCCCCGCCAGTAATTGAAAGGTAAACCACAAGAAGGCATCCAGAGGCGGCTCCCCTCGTACCCCTCGGCCCAGCCCGCCCCAGGAACGTTCCCATGAACTCCAGACCTTACTGTATGCGGCCCATGTGGCCGGTGCCAGCGAAGCCTTCACGAGTCCGCCAAGCAGGACGCTCCTAGCTGCCACATCTCGATCGGGCACGGCTGACCCCTGTCCTGGGCCTCCGGGGCCATCGTTCGAAACCGGGACCACTGAAAACGAGACAGAGCGTCAGCCACCTCGTTCAAGTACCCAGGCACATGGCGCGCGCGAAAGACCACATTCAGGGACATGCACAACAAAACAAAGCGACGCAGCAGAGTCACCACCGGCCTCGATGCTGCAGACTGATTATTAACCGCGTGCACCACGGACATGTTGTCCGAGAAGAAAACTACCTTCCTGTCCCTCAACCGGTCCCCCCACAGCGCCAACGCCACCACCAGTGGGAACAGCTCCAGAAACGCCAGGTTACGCATGAGGGGGCTCTGCCCCCATGCCTCCGGCCACTTTTCTGCACACCAGCTCCCGCTGAAGTAGGCCCCAAAACCCACGCTACCCGACGCGTCGGTGTACAGCTCCAGCTCAGCTGTCGACACGCCCCCTTGCCGAAAGAACACCGTCCCGTTAAAGTCCCTGAGGAAGGTATCCCACACCCCCAAGTCCGCCCGCATGGACGAAGATACCCGGATGAAATGGTGAGGGGACCTAATCCCCGCGGTAGCCGCCGATAAGCTGCGGCTAAACACCCTACCCATGGGTATCACCCTACAGGCGAAATTGAGCATACCGACCAGTGACTGCAGTCGGCGCAGGGTCACCTTCCGTGCCCGACACACCTCTGCCACCACGCCGCGCAACCCTTCCAGCTTTGCCAGCGGCAGCCGACATTCCCCCCGCACTGAATCTATCTCCAGACCCAGGAAACTAAGGCACTCAGTCGGGCCCTCAGTTTTATCTGCCGCCAGCGGCACCCCAAAGCAGCCCGCCACCCATTGAATAGTACCTAACAAGTGCTGGCACGCGGGAGATCCGGCCGGCCCCACACACAGGAAATCATCCAGATAGTGCACCACCGCTTTATCTCCCGCTTCCGTCCGCACCACCCACTCGAGAAATGAACTAAACTTCTCAAAGTAAGAGCACGAAATGGAACACCCCATGGGAAGGCACAAATCCACAAAGTAGCCCCCCTCAAAGAAGCACCCTAACAGGTGGTGACACGCCGGGTGCACCGGAAGCAACCTAAAAGCAGCCTCGATATCCACCTTGGCCATCAACGCACCACGCCCGGCTCTCTTCACCAGCTCGACCGCCTGGTCAAATGATGCGTAAGAGACCGAGCATAGGTCCCTGTCAATGTCGTCGTTCACCGACTCCCCTTTAGGATAGGAAAGATGGTGAATGAGCCGAAACTTCCCTGTTTCTTTCTTGGGGACCACTCCGAGGGGAGAGACCCGAAGGCCCTCCAGCGGCGGAGGGCCCCGCCATCCTACCCAACCGCACCTCCTTGTCCAGCTTCTCCCGAACCACCTCTGGAAACTCCACCACTGACTTGAGATTATGAGGGCACGCAGTGCCACCCCTCTCCCGAAAAGGAATGACAAACCCTTGCCCAAACCCCGCCCTAAGCAGCTCCGCGTCTGCCCTGTTACCGTAGCGGTTTAGCCAGGGCTCCATCGCGTCTAGTTTCACTGGGGTTAGCCCCCGAGGTAGTGGGAGACCCTCCGCCGCCAACCGCGGCAGAGGCTCCCGTCCCCCCGGACTTTCCCTTCTTGAAACAACGTTGGAGCCCATGAGCCCCACCGCAGCCCGAGCACTCGTGCTTGAAGCGGCAGGCTGCGCCCCACTTGCACTGGCCCTCATTAAAGAGCCAGCATAAGCCCTTCTGCGAGGCGGCCGACGAGGAGGACTGACCCTTAGCGCCAGCCGCGTGCTGAAAGGGCTGCGCCTTCTGCGCCATCATGAGCTTCATCCAGAGAGGCAGGTCCATCTGGTCCCACCGCATGCCCGGATTCGCCGCCAGCCGCTGCCGGAACTGCTCATCATACCGCCACCATGCCAATCCGCCATAGGTGCGGTATGCCTCCCATATGCCGTCCAAGTAGCAAAACAGGGACGAGCAGGAGCCCGGCGATTTTTCCCCGATTACGCTGGCCAGGATACAGAATGCCCTTAGCCAGTTACCAAAAGACTTCGGTATCTTGCGATACCTCCGCCGTTTCTCCTCCTCCTCTTTCTTTTCGTCCTTCTTGTCCTCCTCCTTGAGGTCAAGAAAGTCCTCCAAGGGAAGAAGCGAGAAGATCTCGCAAAATTCCCCCTTCCAGATTTTATCTTTCACCTCCTGCTTGAGGTGCACCCCCAGCGGGCCCGCGAAGGACACATACGCATGCTGCCTCGCCGCTTCCGTCACCCCACCCGTCAACTCCGCCCGTTCGCTTCCCGCCTCACCCGCGCTGGAAGCCGACACCGCTTCCCCGCCCGCAACTGCCGCCGGGGTCCCTAGACCGGACCCCGACTCACCTCCCCCCTGCGTCCACACCTGCCCTACGCTACCCTGTGTGCCACCCCCCGCCCCCAGTGAGTGGAGTAGTGACTGCAGTGTTTGTACTAGTGCACTGGACTGTAGCGATTCAGTAGACTCACCGGCCAAGCCCCTGGATCCGATGATACCCGGGGCTGCGCAGTCCGTCACTGCCCGTCCAGGATGAACGCCATCCGCCGATGACCCGCCAACCAGGGATCCCACCCGGTGCCTGGAAAACTCAGATGAGGAGCGACTCCGGGACCTGGAAAGAGGAGAAGAAGTCCTGGGCAAGGCGTACTGTTCCCCCACCACCTTCCCGCCCCGAACCGGGGAGCGCCTGCCAACCGCCAAAGCCTCCCGCCGGGTATCCTCCCGCCGTCGCGCCCCAAAGGCCCTGAGAGCCCTGCCACGTGGACTACGACTCCTACCGTCGCCTTTGGATGCCAACCCCCGTCGATGCAACCTGGGGGACCCGGACCCTGCCGAACTCCCTGACGTTGCGCGCCTGCGCCGGGGCCTCCGTCTGCGTGTCCTGGGGGCCCTAACCGGCGAGGGGCTAGCACTACCCGACTCCGAACTAGACCCGCCCTCCCCGCTTCCCGCCCCGCGCCCCAACCCCGCTGCAGCCCGACCCACCCCTGCTCCTACGGAACCCAGACCAGGGACACCTCCCCCGGGGCCCTCCACGGACGCGGACGGTGACACCCCGCTCCCCGAGACAGCTATCCCCGACCGACCGGACCTCGGAGCCTTTCCTTTCCCCTTACCCTCTACCACCCTCCTAACAACCACCGAACCCGCAGGCACTACCTTCCGCCCCGCAAGCGAACTACCGAGGGACCCCCCACCCACCCCCACGGAAGCCCGCCCAGTCTGCACTCCGCGAGACCCCTTTGCGGCATCCCGCACCCCCCCCAGGGGCCCTCCGCCCGACCCCTGCTCCCCTTGGGCCGCTCGCCTACCCGCCCCCCCGTCTGCCCGCTCCCTGGAATCGGGCCTCACTCCCCGCCTGCCCACCACGCCAAGGGGACCCCCGGAAGGGGCACCTGCACTTGCCTGCTGTACGTTGGGCCCGTCGTGGGCCGTCCCAGTCCGCGTGCTGCAGTCCACTGCCAAGACCGATGGGGGTGCCCTCCTGGGCCGAGACCCCGCCCCGCCAGGCCCCGCACCAGGCCGTCCGGCCGCCATTTTGGATCCTGCTCCGCGCACGGCCCCATCCGTGTTAGGGGGTGGTGCAGCGATGTCCAGGGCAGCCGCCCGTCTCGACTCACCACGCCGAAGCCCCGGCCGCACACTGGGAGGCAGAGCCTCGACCAGGCAGCTCCTGGGCCTGCTGCGACTTCCACTGGCTGCCTCCTGCACTCCCGTGCCACCGACCTCCGGTTCTCCTCCCGGGCTCAAACGCCTCGGGGGCCTCCTGGCCCTCGCCGGGCGCGAGTCTCCGGCCTCCTGTCCTGCCGCCGCAGCAAGGACCGGGCCCAGCTGGGCCTGCACCCAATCCGCTCCTTGTTGCCGCGCCGCTGTCCTGATCCCCTCCAGAAGCTTCTCCACGATATCCATGGCCCTGCAGAGGAGACAAAGAGAGAAACCCTACCCAGAAAGTATAGAGAGCACCGGGATGCACACAAACTAAACCGGGTAGGAAATTAGAAGTGAACCTCACAAAATGGCTCCTCCCTTAAATAGCCAAACCCACATATCCCATAACCCACCTGTCCTGTCTGTTCCTCCTGGGCCCGCCTCCTAACCCCTGTCAAGGCCCTGTTCCGCTTAAGCTGTGCTTTTGGCTACATGGGGCTACATTATAATGAATGCCTTGTGCTGTATAAGAGTATATTTCTCTATTGAAAAAAGTGTGTGTTGTCTGTTTGTGTAGAACAAATAAGCAAGGGTGGAACAGCGCTACAATAACTGATCACAAGGGGGCTGCACACCTGAATAAGAAGGTAACCCTCAAAACCTTCAAGGATTGATCGAACAAGTAGAACAAAGGATACAGGGCCAAAATAAATACAATATTGTGGTAAGTATTCAAAAAAAGGTACCAATCAACATTTGAAGACTTTTAAAACCTCAAAAGGACATTTGTATCTTTTACTTGGTACCTTTTTTTGATTACTTACCACAATATTGTATTTATTTTGGAGCTACCTGTATCCTTTGTCTGTTTGTGTGTTGTCTGTTTTTGTACGTCCCTCGATAACCAGGTTTTAGGATTCCTGACTGCAGATGTAGACAAGGAATAGAACAAAGTATTATTAGACTTTAGAGCAGTGGTTCTCAACCCAGTCCTCAGGACCCCCTACCAGTCCAGGGTTTAGGGATTCACCCAGGTAATCCCTAAACCCTGGACTGGTAGGGGGTCCTTGAGGACAAGGTTGAGAACCACTGCTTTAGAGTGATTGGGTTTAACAAAGATACCGCAATCTGAATAAAAACACAAACAGACGGGATTCCAGAGGATGGGTATGTCAGACTAGCCAAAGTTAGGGCAAGCAGCAAACTAGGTCAAAAACAATCATGGTCAGGCAAACAGTATAACAGCAACAATAATCCAAAACATCCCAAGCACTGCATATACCAGGCAAGGATCATCAATATAGGACTAGGCTTTAAATAGGCTTCGGTCTAGTGCATCAAATGACACATAAAGATGTGACTATCCGCATCCAAAGTAGATCCTGGAAACCATTTCCGAGTCAAGAAAAGGATGTGAGGCGCCAAATGCATCAAGTAAAAGGCATTGAGTATCGAGCATCCACTGTCATTGGCATTCTGATGGCGCAAACATGGATGTGTGGCATTTCTGAGAGTCCCAGCCTAGCACGGACCCCTGTAAATCATATTTTTGTCTACACAGGTAACACTTTGACCATGGTGGACCTCGTGCAGAGCCCCCGAGTTGCCAGAGACAATAAGACCATTGCTATAAGTCAGGTGGACAGTGCCATGTGCAATGAACATGGGATCTACCTTTTCCAGGGCCCTCACTATTACTGGTACAAGGATGTGGCAGAACTGGAAGCTGCTACAGAACTCCCCAAAGTTGGCATCGTCACCACTCAGTTTTTTGACTGTTAGAAGCAGATTGTGTATGGAGAGGGACTTTCTATGATTGTTCCAGTAATGATGAGGATGTGTCATTCTGTCCTAAAATTATTTGCTAATTTGTATTATAGTGAGATATGTTCTAAGGTTGTTGTGGTCATTCTGGATTTATTTACGTTATCGTTCACTTGCTCTCATTTTGTAATTCATTAACACTGTATCCTTCAATCTTTACCGAATTGATCTACTAATAAACATGGAATGGAAATCCTGATCTTGTTGTAGTGTTTATGGTGGTAGTGGTAAAACACAAACATTATGGCTGTGGAAGACATTCTCTCCCTGACGCTTTACACCTGATATCGGTTCTTCTAAATTTATCTTGATAAAGTGTATAAACGGTGTGCGCAGTAAATAATACAATTATAAATAGACTGAACTGCCTCTTCCAATTCAAAATACTAATGTGAATCTACATGAAGGATGTGTCTCTGGCACAAAACTTAGTGCAATTGCATAGACAATGTAGTTGCCTAAATAATGTAAGAGTCACCTGTGTATGTCAGACATGTTGAACATTTACAGAAAAAACGTCAGTGAAACAGGGACGGGAGGCCCATTACTGATGCCAGTTGTTGCTATTATTCACTATCACCAGTATAAGTTATGAACCCAGTCCATTTCTGGTGACTCCTGAAATTTGGCTAAAAAGAAAGCCAGGACCCATCTCACACAGATGAATTGGAGATACCCTGGACCTTGTGGAATGGGGACTGTCTGGAGATAAGTGGTAAGTGGTTTACGAAAAAAGCTATTTTAGCACAATTCACATTGTGCAGTTCTTTTGTGAGTGCCTGTCTTTGTTTATAAATTATTTAGTTATTTGTATTAAATACTACACTGTAAGTGTCCATTTTTTTCTCCCTTTTATTGATATGCTGCTAAACCCAAATGGTAAGTGGTTGTAATAAATGATAAGGTAAATGTTACAGACCGTTTCAGCAGACAAGGGGTTAAAATCCGTTTAGGCGATAATCCTCTTTCTGAGACAGGCACAGCTACTGCAGAACACCAAAACTCACGAATTGGATATAAGTGAATGCACCAAACTCCCGAACTGCATACAAGGGAATAAGGTAGCACTCCAAACTCCCGAATTGGAACCTCACGAATAGCTGCTAGCAGACGAACAGGAAAAGCTCCCAAGCGGCTTACACTCCTGGCAATCAGTCTCTATCAGCATACAGTGAATCCCCCCAAGAACGAGACAAGGCTCCGTGTTGAGGGTAAAGCAGTGGTCTGAGGTGCTGGCACACCCAGCCTGGTTTTTCTTACAGTCTTTGCAAATACAGGACCGGCCACAGGGAGGTATAAAACAACCAATCACATCACAGTTACATCCCACATATTCCCTCCCCTTTTCCTGAGAGGAAACGCAATTACACATACAGTTAAAACATACTTTTTACCCAACTATCATAACTCTAAAACCATACATCACATTTACATAAACAATTACATATTCACAATCAATCCATTCAGGGGAACAACATATTAAAAAATGGCATGAATCAGACCAGGGGTTCAAAAGTTAGTAAAGTATCTTTTGGGCCCTGGATGGCACATGGCTATCTGGCTCAAACTGGTTTCAGAGTCTTCTATCCTGGAGATAATGGAGAAGTAATCCAATTACCTCCCAGGACAGAGACCAGACTCCATTATGCACATGGGGACACAAACACAGTAAAACACTTTAAAATACATAAAGTCACCTTTTACACATAACACACAGACATTTCACATATCCCCAGATAGCTGGGATCTGAGCGCACAAAACTACCGAATAGCGCTCAGATCCTATTCACACAGTTCAATTGCCATGGAGCCGAAGTCTTTAACTACACGAATGGGCTCCGTGGCATAGCTATCTGGGTTAACACATTCACATAAGGTCTGGTCCATAGTCCAAAGGCAGCAGGCGAGCAACCAGGCTTCTCCAATGCAATGTGGCGAGATTGGTCTCCTCACAGTAAATAAACACCATTGTATAGTGCTTGCCCTTTTTATTGTGCAAACTACACTCTTTATGATACCCAAACTCTTCCCAAATAATCCTTTTATCTCCAAATGTTTGTATTCAAGACAGAAACAAGTGGACACAAAAACATGCAATGGTAAAAAAAAATACACAATGAACAATGTGGATGTCAAGCTCTATGTCTGGTGATAGAGTAAATGGTGTTCTATGTGAGGATGTTTATATCACTGCTAATTTCCTCAGAGAGGCATATGATATTTAGCCCCAGGGGGAGTATGTGTTGTATGTGTGGTGCATTCGGAGAGTAGGGCGGGCTTGTGCTCCACTCCTTAGTTTATACACAACTGGGAGAAATAAGGTCCAGGCCAGAGTTTTTGGAACTGTCTCCAACCCATTGCTCAGCTGCAGATGATCAGCTGTAGCAGTGGGAATAAACCCCTCCCTGCTAGGCAGGTAAAGGGGGATTTTTTGGTTCTATCTCGGAGAGGTTGGAAGCAGCAGGCTAGCTGAGAGCACTGGAGTGCAGAAAGGAGAGCAGAGTGTTGCTATCTTATACGGTTGGTGCAACCCAACGATATGTTTTGTTAGTTTAACCCTGATAGAGAGGGATATTAAAAGTTAGTCAGTGCTCAGACGAGCTAGGTTTTTGTTTACATTTATTAGGTTTTCTTTAGTTGTGTTGCTTTCTCCTGTGTGGACTTACCAATAAAGTGCCTGGATTATGTGAGAATAAAAGGACTGTGCCTGTTGTTTACCCTAGAGGACAGTGGCGTACACACAACCCATGGGGCCCCATTGCGAAAACTGATATGTCGCCCCCCCGCCTCCGTGCTTACTCTGCGTGGGCCGGGGCCGCAACACATGGCGGCGGGCACCTGGTCGCAGGGCTGCGACCGCGGTATGTACGCCAGTGCATGCAGATACACATACACTTAAAGGACCACTACAGACACCCAGATCACATCAGCTCAATGAAGTTGTCTGGGTCTGAGAAACTGCTATGTTTCACTAAGGGTTAATCCAGCCTCTAGTGGCTGTCTCATTGACAGCCACTAGAGGAGCTGCCTCGATTCTCACTGTGAAAATCAACTGAACTTCCATAGGAAAGCATTGAGTAATGAGAGGTGGATTGGGGCGGAGAGATCCCCAGCGCCAAGGGAGTCCGGTGCTGGAGAAAGGTAAGTGCTGAAGACACACACACACACTCTCTCACGAACAGATGCATACACACTAGCTAACAGACACACACACACACACACACACACTCTCACAAACAGACGCATACACACTAGCTAACAGACACACACATTTACTGACAGACACACACTCAGTGACAGACATACATACACACTCACTTACAAAACACACACTCACTAACAGACACCAAAAAGAATCACTAACAGACACACACAGTAACACACTAACACACACTCTAACACAGACACACTCTAACACTAACACACACTAACACACATTTTTTTTAATTTAATCCCCCCAGCCTCCCTACTTTTGGGAGTGCTGAGGGGATTCCCTGGGGTCCAGTGGTGTCACCCGGCGTGCAGGCAGGCTGGCTGGCGGATGGGCGCTCGAGGGAGCATTCTCCCCTGTGTGCTTCCTCTTCAGCTCCCTTGCACGCACCGCACTGATGCAGGAGCCGGAAGACACCAGGGCCAACCTCGGGGGGTGGGGGGGCCCTGAGGTGGCCAGCCCCTGGGCCCCCCAGGAGAAGAGGCTGGCCACAGTGGGTACATACCGGGACGCAGGGCGACCCCGGTATGTATGCCACTGCTAGAGGACCATGCTATCTGCAAACAAGGATCATAGACTGGACAAAATGTAACACTCCAATATTGTATTCCATACACATAAAAGGGGAAACCATTAAATGCAATCTATCGTGTAGTAAGTTAAACAATATCAAAAGAGAAACCCAATTTATTTAGACTGGAGCTGTTTTGGGCATAGGACCGTGTGCACAGTCGGTCAAAATTATGACTTCCATGGAAATCCTGAACCCCTGAACCGATCTGGGTGATTCTAAATCTGCAGTCACATTCTATGTTTCTATATGTTTTCTGTGCCTGGAGATCATTGAGCTTAGTACAGTTCCTGACTCAATTATCTCTCAGGCATAGGGAAGGGATTATCCTGTTTTGTGTGGTAGTGTCCTGGACCTGAGAGCCAATGTAATTACAGTGTGTACTTTGTCACAGTCCCCTCTCAGGTCCAATGGGGAATGCCCCTGGAATATGTTATGGAAAACTCCTTGCATGGGGTCTTGCATATAAGGCCAGTTGTGGCTGCCATTAAACAGTTCAACTTTACCCTAAACACAGAACCTTGTCTTGTGATTGTAGGGAACAGCTATACCAGCTATATCACTAGCTCTTGCAAGAGCTATCCTGCTATACTCTCTGGAGTAGGAGAGGTCTACCCACTGAAAGCTGGATCCCTGACTTGGGTCCAGGGTGGGTGGAGGAAAGTGGAGGAAAGCTGCAGTGGCTAGTGGTCTACAGTGCTGATGGTGTCTGGTGGAGTGTTTGAAAGTACTCGGAGGTACTAGGAAGCAGTGATTGGCGGAGGCACCCCGTTCGGGTGCTAGGCGGTCAGTCACAATACTATTCTATATATTTGATTAATTTCTTTACCTTTTTGTGTATTGAATGTGAAATACCTTATTAGAATTTAAACCATTTTGAAGTATTGTCCGGATTTATAACATAGCGTAGACACATTTTTAATTACTCCTTGATGTATTTTCCAATCTTGTTAGCGCATTACGGCAAAAAAATTTTTTTGATTGTGGCATGACAATCTAGGACAGGCAAATGAATCTCCAATGAATATCGCTGTATATGCTATGTGGCTTTCCGTGGACATGGTAATACAGAAGCAGAGATTAATTTATCCTTATATAAGGAGGACACAGAGCAATCCCAGTAAAACAGAGTTACTAGTACAGAAAAAAATTCAGTGAAACAGGGACGGGAGGCCCATTTCTGATGCCACTATTATTCACTATCACCACTATAAGTTATGAACCCAGTCCATTTCTACCATACAAATTTGAAGGGATGAATAAAGTATACAATACATATAGGGGTGTAATTAATATTTTATTTGAAACATACTGAAAAGCAAAAAACAAAAGATTAAATTTCTATTTTTTTTTACCCAAAGATACAGACTGTGCCATATGCCATGCGGTGCTTGTATTCATATAAGACAAAAGAAGCTGGGGGGAAGTTCCCACTCATTTCCAGCTTCCCAGGCACAGTGTGAATGGTTATCCCTTTGCCTAAACCTTTAGACAGCTTCTGAAGCATACGTTGGGCCAGGTAGCGCTTGGCAAAACCTGGATCGGCCTCAATGTTGGCATAGACATCCGGAGGTGGATTTGGGATTTTCCATTCTAGATCTCCAATCAACTGATGTGTTTTTCCTTTGTCTAAGGACACTGGGTTCTCACTGTAGCAAAGGACGACTTGGGTTCCACACTCTCCCCTTACTGAAATGTAACTGCCATTTACTAGGACCTCCTCAGGTTTGTCCTCCGAAGGATGGGACACCATCACTGCCCAGCGCAGCCAGTCATAGTTCTTCTCAATCATCTTGAAAATAGCTACTGCTTTCTCCTGGTCTGTGAGGGACTCATGGGCTGGCAAAAACTTTTCCACATCTTCTCGGGCCTGTTCCTTAAAATATGATGCACAATCTTTTGATGTTTCCTCCATTCTCCGATAAAGAGCTGTCATCTTGTCTGTCCATCTGCCCATCATCAATCGAGTGTCTCTGCCAGTTAAAGAACCATGTACAAAAAGACACAGCAAGCCTGTGCTGAGAACAAAATTAATCTTTTGGCAGAATGCTATCATTTCCCACCGGCGTGGGTGGTGATCTTGAATAACTTGCTGAAGGAGAGTGGCCTGATCTGCCAGAACAGAGATTCCAAGCAGACGATTATAGAGCGCATTCACCTGTCTTTCAATCTTGTAATCTTGTACATACTGCAGGAAAACCTCCTTCTCCTTCTCGGAGTAAGACTTCTCCGCTCGAATCACAGCACTCAACTGCTGGTAGACCACGGTCATATCATCTTCACATCTTGTGACATCAGTGTCTCTCATCAATCCCTTTCCTGCTGCCAACTCCTTGTCAATAGACTCCAGGGTTTTCTTCACAATCTCTAATTCTTCAGCTGTAGCTGAGCCATTAATCTGAGCCACTATTCCTAGCACAACAGAGTTTAGTGACTGGACATAGCTCACTGATTCCCAAGCTTTACCAAACTGAGCCATGATCATTCCAAATCTCAGTCGTCAGTCTCAGGCTCGTGATTCTGCCAGTAAACATTGGAAAATAAAAGAAAAAATAGTAATAAAACATAAAGAGGGAATGGAAACATGGCTTTGATTAATTTTCACATTTTGTCATGAGAATTCTTCAATTCCCCTACCTGTCTATATATTAACATCTCCTTCTACCTGTCTATATATTAACATCACTGTCTACCTGTCTATATATTAACATCACTTTCTACCTGTCTATATATTAACATCACCTTCTACCTGTCTATATATTAACATCACCTTCTACCTGTCTATATATTAACATCACTGTCTACCTGTCTATATATTAACATCACTTTCTATCTGTCTATATATTAACATCACTTTCTACCTGTCTATATATTAACATCACTTTCTACCTGTCTATATATTAACATCACTTTCTACCTGTCTATATATTAACATCACTTTCTACCTGTCTATATATTAACATCACCTTCTACCTGTCTATATATTAACATCACTTTATACCTGTCTATATATTAACATCACTTTCTACCTGTCTATATATTAACATCTCCTTCTACCTGTCTATATATTAACATCACTTTATACCTGTCTATATATTAACATCACTTTCTACCTGTCTATATATTAACATCACCTTCTACCTGTCTATATATTAACATCACTTTCTACCTGTCTATATACCAACATCACCTTCTACCTGTCTATATACCAACATCACTTTCTACCTGTCTATATATTAACATCACTTTCTACCTGTCTATATATTAACATCACTTTCTACCTGTCTATATATTAACATCACTTTCTACCTGTCTATATACCAACATTACCTTCTACCTGTCTATATACCAACATCACTTTCTACCTGTCTATATACCAACATCACTTTCTACCTGTCTATATATTAACATCTCCTTCTACCTGTCTATATACCAACATTACCTTCTACCTGTCTATATATTAACATCACCTTCTACCTGTCTATATATTAACATCTCCTTCTACCTGTCTATATATTAACATCACTTTATACCTGTCTATATATTAACATCACTTTCTACCTGTCTATATATTAACATCACCTTCTACCTGTCTATATATTAACATCACTTTCTACCTGTCTATATACCAACATCACCTTCTACCTGTCTATATACCAACATCACTTTCTACCTGTCTATATATTAACATCACTTTCTACCTGTCTATATATTAACATCACTTTCTACCTGTCTATATATTAACATCACTTTCTACCTGTCTATATACCAACATTACCTTCTACCTGTCTATATACCAACATCACTTTCTACCTGTCTATATACCAACATCACTTTCTACCTGTCTATATATTAACATCTCCTTCTACCTGTCTATATACCAACATTACCTTCTACCTGTCTATATATTTAAATCACTTTCTACCTGTCTATATATTAACATCACTTTCTACCTGTCTATATATTAACATCTCCTTCTACCTGTCTATATATTAACATCACTTTATACCTGTCTATATATTAACATCACTTTATACCTGTCTATATATTAACATCACTTTCTACCTGTCTATATATTAACATCACTTTCTACCTGTCTATATACCAACATTATCTTCTACCTGTCTATATAGTAACATCACTTTCTACCTGTCTATATATTAACATCACCTTCTACCTGTCTATATATTAACATCACTTTCTACCTGTCTATATACCAACATCACCTTCTACCTGTCTATATATTAACATCACCTTCTACCTGTCTATATATTAACATCACTTTCTACCTGTCTGTAACATCACTTTCTACCTGTCTATATATTAACATCACTTTCTACCTGTCTGTAACGTCACCTTCTACCTGTCTATATATTAACATCACTTTCTACCTGTCTGTAACATCACTTTCTACCTGTCTATATATTAACATCACTTTCTACCTGTCTGTAACATCACTTTCTACCTGTCTATATATTAACATCACTTTCTACCTGTCTGTAACATCACTTTCTACCTGTCTATATACCAACATTATCTTCTACCTGTCTATATCAACATCACCTTCTACCTGTCTATATAATAACATCACCTTCTACCTGTCTATATATTAACATCACTTTCTACCTGTCTGTAACATCACTTTCTACCTGTCTATATATTAACATCACTTTCTACCTGTCTGTAACGTCACCTTCTACCTGTCTATATATTAACATCACTTTCTACCTGTCTGTAACATCACTTTCTACCTGTCTATATATTAACATCACTTTCTACCTGTCTGTAACATCACTTTCTACCTGTCTATATATTAACATCACTTTCTACCTGTCTGTAACGTCACCTTCTACCTGTCTATATATTAACATCACTTTCTACCTGTCTGTAACGTCACCTTCTACCTGTCTATATATTAACATCACCTTCTACCTGTCTATATATTAACATCACTTTCTACCTGTCTGTAACATCACTTTCTACCTGTCTATATATTAACATCACTTTCTACCTGTCTGTAACATCACTTTCTACCTGTCTATATATTAACATCACTTTCTACCTGTCTATATATTAACATCACTTTCTACCTGTCTGTAACGTCACCTTCTACCTGTCTATATATTAACATCACCTTCTACCTGTCTATATATTAACATCACTTTCTACCTGTCTGTAACATCACTTTCTACCTGTCTATATATTAACATCACTTTCTACCTGTCTGTAACATCACTTTCTACCTGTCTATATATTAACATCACTTTCTACCTGTCTATATATTAACATCACTTTCTACCTGTCTGTAACATCACTTTCTACCTGTCTATATATTAACATCACTTTCTACCTGTCTATATATTAACATCACTTTCTACCGTCTGTAACATCACTTTCTACCTGTCTATATATTAACATCACTTTCTACCTGTCTATATATTAACATCACCTTTTACCTGTCTATATATTAACATCACTTTCTACCTGTCTATATATTAACATCACTTTATACCTGTCTATATATTAACATCACTTTATACCTGTCTGTAACGTCACTTTCTACCTGTCTGTAACATCACTTTCTACCTGTCTATATATTAACCTTACCTTCTACCTGTAAACATTTACTGCTGACACACAATATGCCCCTGACACTGTCTGTAAACATTTACTGCTGACACACAATATGCCCCTGACACTGTCTGTAAACATTTACTGCTGACACACAATATGCCCCTGACACTGTCTGTAAACATTTACTGCTGACACACAATATGCCCCTCACACTGTCTGTAAACATTTAGTGCTGACACACAATATGCCCCTCACACTGTCTGTAAACATTTACTGCTGACACACAATATGCCCCTCACACTGTCTGTAAACATTTACTGCTGACACACAATATGCCCCTCACACTGTCTGTAAACATTTACTGCTGACACACAATATGCCCCTCACACTGTCTGTAAACATTTACTGCTGACACACAATATGCCCCTCACACTGTCTGTAAACATTTACTGCTGACACACAATATGCCCCTCACACTGTCTGTAAACATTTACTGCTGACACACAATATGCCCCTCACACTGTCTGTAAACATTTACTGCTGACACACAATATGCCCCTCACACACATTACACTGTCTGTACGCACTCACTGCTGACACAGAATATGCCCCTCACACACATTACACTGTCTGCACGCACTTACTGCTGACAGACAATATGCCCCTCACACAAATTACACTGTCTGCACGCACTTACTGCTGACAGACAATATGCCCCTCACACACATTACACTGTCTGCGCGCACTTACTGCTGACACACAATATGCCCCTCAAACAAGTTACACTGTCTGTACGCACTTACTGATGACACGCAATATGCCCCGCACACACATTACACTGTCTGTACGCACTTACTGCTGACAGACAATATGCCACTCATACACATTACACTGTCTGTACGCACTTACTGCTGACACGCAATATGCCCCGCACACACATGACACTGTCTGTACGCACTTACTGCTGACACGCAATATGCCCCGCACACACATTACACTGTCTGTACGCACTTACTGATGACACGCAATATGCCCCGCACACACATTACACTGTCTGTACGCACTTACTGATGACACGCAATATGCCCCTCACACACATTACACTGTCTGTACGCACTTACTGATGCTGAGGTAATGGTTTGCTTACCACTTGCTGTACTCCGGTGTGTTGTGTTTTATTTAGCAAAGAGTGATGCTGCCTGTCTGTCGTCTGTACTCTGTCTGTAGTTTGTACTGTCTTTACAGCTCTCTGTCGTCTGTCCTGTACTGTCTTTGTGCTGACCTAAGTCTGTGCTACGTTTTGTGTTAGTAGTCCTTCCCATGATCTTGGCAGAGATGGTACATGATTATCTTATCACTATCTGCAGGCAGGTGACAAACCATGAACAATAGTATAGTGATTGGCCACCATCCCACCAGACAAGGGGAGTTTACAGCACACAGGTGACTAAAGGACACAGCGACATTACTAAGTCAATATTTGAGAGAACGAGATTGCAGAATCTCAGTAAGGAGCCTTTACTTTATCAGTGAACTTCATATTGACATTGTGTGGAATGAGCCATAATGATTCAATATAATGGTAGTCCTTACTAACCAAAATAAGGTCTCTATAGTAGTATCTGAGGTAGGATCTCCTTAATGGTTGCCATAGTAGGGTCTCTTTAAGGGTATTTAGGATAGGACCGCCATGGTGGTACCTAGGTTTAATTTCTCTTTGGTGCTAATTTTGGTAAGGTCTCTATGGTGGTAATTGGGGTTGGGTATCTATGGCAGTAGTCTTGGTATGGTATTTATGGTAGTAGTCAGGGTAGGGATTCTATAATGGTATTTGATTTTAGGGCCTATATGGCATTAGTTGGGCTAAGACCACCCATGTTATATTTGTAGTAGGCTGTCTATGTTGATAATTGGGGTAGGGTCTCTATGGTGGTAATTTTGGTAAGGTCTCTGTGATGGTGATTGGGGTGGGGTCTCTGTTACAAAATGCCTTTTGTAACTGTCTCTTTAAGTGACAAATTGCCCTGCTTCCCTGTATTATGGAGAAGCCTTATTGCCAGCCTCCTTCCTCATGACTATGACCCTGGTGTGTATGGCCCTTTAAAAACAGTCTGTGAGGATATTGGGGCTTATGGACTTTTATGGGACTGGTGCTGGCTCTTTAAGCACATTTTTGGAACATGGGGAAAATTGTGACAATGCCCCTTTAAGACGTACTTTGACCAAGTCCCCAGACTTGTTTAAAGTACTTTATTCATGGCTTCTTTACACTTGGTTCAGTAAATGGGGCTTACTGAACCAAGTACCACATAGGCGGACCACCCAGAAGTGAAAGAGTGCAGGCAATTTACCTCCCAGGCTGGGAGCCTGCTGTAGGTAAATTGCCGACCGCTGGGTGGCCGCAGTTCGATGACGGTGGCCATCTTTGTTCATTCGAAGACGGTCAGCGGTGTGTAGCCAAATCCATGGACCTGAAATCGGCTACACATTTCAACGAACACCGCTGACCCTTACCTTCTCCTCCACTCAGTTTTCAGCTACAGAGACTAAGTCCTGTTCGGCAGTTTGAACTCTGCTATACTGAGCCAATTGCACTAACGGCCCCGTTCGTGCATTTAAATAGGACTTGTAACGAGAACAATCTTGCCACATTGCATTGGAGAAGCCTGGTTGCCTGCCTGTTGCCTCTGAACTATGGCACCATGTTAACAAGCTTGATTTTCCCCTGCAAAGACATGAAAGCCGGGTCCTTCGGTACTTGCCCTATTTGAATAGTGATACCCCAGATAGCTATGCCATGGAGCCCATTCGTATAATGAAAGACTATGTGAAAGACTTTGGCTCAATGGCAATTGAACTGTATGTGTGTGGTCTGAGCGCCATTCAGTAATAATGTGCGCTCAGACCTAAGCTATCTGGGGATATGTTGAATGTACCTGTTTTATGCAATGGCTGCAGTTATATATTTTTATGTATTTTATTGTCTTTGGCTGCCATGTGTTCAATGGAGTTTTGCCTCTGTCCTTGGAGATAATTGGATTACTTCCCAATTATCTCCAGGATAGAAGACTCTGTGGAACTGGTTTTGGGCAGAAAAGCTATGCTTCATTTGGTCACAAAGGACTTTGATCTATCTTTTGAACCAATGGACCAATTTGTATGATTTTGACGTATGTTCGTATTTGGATTATGCTGATTCTGAAAATGTAAGTGAATGTGATGCATACTTTTAAAGTTATGAATAATGTGGAAAAACTGTATTTCTCTGTTTGTGATAATTACATTACCCATTGTGTCTCAATTGTTGTACTTGGGATTAGGGTTGTTATGGTTGTGGTCATAGTAAGTTTTTATGGTAGTCGCCATTACTGGGAGCCTTCTGGAGACCTACATAAAGTACCTTTTAAATACTCTATGTAGGTCGCCAGATGGCCTTTATGTTTATGTCACCTTGTGCCTATTATGGGTGCAGGGTGTGTAATGTAATATTATTTGGGGTATGTCATGTGTAATCTCCAGTCTGGCCTGTGTAGTGCCACCTGCTGGTTGCAAATGTTATGCGCACTACCTGAATAGCAAGACTCTGTAATTTGCATATTCAGGCAGATTTGCATATTATGGTTTCTGCAGGCAGTGGATGTATTGTCTTCCCCATCCCTGTATAAATATTGTACTTTGTTATTATGAGTGTCTGCATGTTTCACCATATAATTGGCTATATTTTGAAATACTGCACATCTAGAGACATTGTTAATGGTGTGTTGGGGCAAGTTGCACCCCCAGTACATGTGCTACAGGCTGCCTAATGTGAATTGTGCACACTGCAGACAGACGTTAAAATCTCCCCCTTGCAAGCTATTTTTTTTCAATAAAAACCCCCTCTCCACCCCATACCTCTCTCCCCTCGCCATCCCACAGCGTGCGCATCTGCTCTGAGCTGGCTATTGGTCCAGTTTGTAAGGAGCGCCTCTCCTACCTTGCCGCTGATCACATGACGCCCAGATTCAGACGACCATCATCTTCCTAGTCCTTGCTAGTCCCTCCAGCCTCTCCAACGTTGGCTGCTGTGTGCATGACTCTTTTTATGATGTGGCACACACACGCCTCCATCATGACATCACAGACACCAGTAATTGCCATATTCACCTACCCTCATGTTTTGGGGGTCTTTTTACAGCAATAATGCCCCAGCCTATAAAACAGCAGTGTTCCAAGTGTTCCTTGTTGCGGTATCTCCTTGACCCAATATGGCATCAATTCCATTCTGTATTTTGATCCCCTTGGCCTGGCTTTGTCTGTTTGTCCGGTTTCTGGTGTCCATGATTGTCTTGACTTTTCAGTCATTCTGTTTTACAGGTGTAGCGGATTGGTACCGGGCTGTCCCACGACATGTATGAGAATAAGTGTATTTGGTCATATGGCTGGTTTAATGTGTATGTACATGTATAGAAAGCATGGTATCCGGGTATAATGACAGTTAAATGTATGTAAAGAATTGTATTCCTCTAGTTGTTCGGTAGAATCATTCAAAATAAAACAAGGGAATGAAACTACCGAACAACCAGACCACCCAGGAATGAGTGTGCCTCCAATTACCGTTTGCAACAATGTTGCAAACAGGTAATTGGCAATCAGTGCAGTGTGGTCTTTGTCCTCTGGGTGGCCGCCATTCGGGAAACAAACACGTGGCGGCGGCCATCTTAAACTACCGAACAGCGGTGTTTTGCCGTCGAGTGTCTGGAACTAAAATCGGACACTTGACTAGGCAAACACCGCTGAGACCTCCATACTTCCAGAAATTCGTATGGAAACTACCGAATGACCCGCCGTTCGGTAGAAAGAGCCCCATAAACAAGGGAATTCATTCAAACCCTCTCCAGGCTCTATAACACAGGCAATTCGCCTGTTTTCATTCCCTTGTTTGTGACCGACCGCAGGGCCAAAATGCATGGAACTGTTTTCGGATACTTTACCCATGCGGTCGGTCAAATCTTTGGAACCCCATATCTCACTAACCATTCATCCGAATGGGCTAATTTTTAAGTATGTTGGTCCCCCAGAATAGAGCTATCTGGGGATGTTGGATTTGTGGATGTACCCCAAGTATTTAGGGTACATCCAAAACTCGGGGAAAACTGTGTACACAATAAGGGGATTATGATGCTAGAGGAGGGGAGGAGATCTGTGGGAGGTTACTACTTAGAGATTGGATAATGTCTTAAGTGTTAGAACCTCCTCCCTTGCATGGGAGAGGGCTTTATAAGGAACTGTGGAATAAAGCTTGTCAGTCTACTCCTGAAACTGTGTGTCGTCCAGTTATTGGGATTGCGATGGGGATACTGCTGTATTACTTTACCTGCTGGAAACCTTGCCTATGGACTTAACATCACCTTGTTCCTGAGCCTCACTGGAATCTCTAGTGGAGAATAGCTGTGCAAGATCGGCTCTCCGCTACATTGGTGGCAGGGCTGGGATCCAAACTCACAGAGGAACAAGCGTAAATGGAGTACGGATGGAGATTGATTTTTCTGCGCTAAAACGCTCCACGCTAAAGGACCTCCTAGAGGCAAGGGGTATACAAGCCAGCAATAAGAAGAAAGCAGTACTTGTTACAGAACTCATGGCAGAGTACAGAATGGAGGGCGATTCAGTTCCGGCACAGAGGGAGCCGGGAGGAACACCACAAGGATCGGAATTCCAGAGGCAGGTTCAGTTCAGGCTATCCTTTTATGGGGAAAACCCCCCAACAGAAATTGTTACCAGGACAATGGCCGAGGTACAAGAATTCATCCTAAGGACACAGGCACCAGAACAAAGCTCTGCAATTAATGTGCCACAGGAAGGTAAGCCTAAAATACCATACCAGGCTTTTAAAACATATGTGGAGGCAGAGGAAGATATAGACGCTTTCCTGCAAGACTTTGAAAGACTGTGTGCACTGCATTAAATTAACGCAGAGGACTGGGTACCTATTTTGGCCGGAAGGTTAACCGGGAGGGCAGCAGAGGCATATCGGACTGTACCTAATGACGAAATAAGGAATTACAGTAAAGTGAAAGAAATTATACTCGCCAGGTATGCTATAACACCCGAGGCATACCGGCGGAGGTTCCGGGATCTAAAGAAAACAGAGAAGGACTCGCACGCAGAGTGGGCATGCCGATTACAGGGGGCAGCGCTCGGGTGGGTGCAAGCTAGCAAGGCACGTTCTATGGAGGATGTAATACAAATGTTGCTGATGGAGCAGTTCTATGAGGGAGTAACCAATGAGGTCCAGGAATGGGTAAGGGACAGAAACCCTACTTCCCTTACCGAGGCGGCTAGGAAAGCGGATGACTACCTGGATGCACGCAGGTCACAAAAACCTGCAGCTCCAAAAGCAACCTTTAAAACATTCGGGGGAAACAACTACACCCCAGCTCCACCGAGACCGCTACCACCACCTCCACCACCCGCTGCACAGCCCCGGTTCCGACAACCCACCGCTGGCCCCTGTCATCACTGCCAGAAGTGGGGACATTATAAAAGGGAATGCCCACAGCTACGGGACCGTTCCACCTGGATTCGTCCAGGCCCACCTCCACCCAGGGCGGCCGCAGCCCACCACTACCAGGACCTAGTCACCACCCCATATGGTTCCGCAGTCCCCATTACTACTGTGGAACAATGGGAGGTACTGCACGAGGCAGATCCGGTCCAGGCCAATGTGGATAATCTACGGCACCATCGACAGACGGTATATCTGAATGGTACAGCAGTCCGGGGATTACGAGATTCGGGAGCCACCATCACTTTGGTACAGAGCCACCTGATTTCAGATCAGGCAAAACTGAACAAAACTGTTGCCGTCCGGGTAGCTGGGGGAGCAGTGTACCGGCTACCTACAGCAAGGGTACATTTACATTGGGGAGCGGGGGCAGGGGAAGTGGAGGTGGGGTTGATGCCACATTTACCGGCGGAGGTTTTATTGGGGAACGATCTGGGGAGGCTCACTTCTGCTTTTGAGCCCCAGTCACCCACCACAGGAGAGGTCAACCCTGTAGTCACCCGACAACAGGCCCGCACCCAGGACCACAACACACTGCCGGAGGTCCAGGTAAGCAACCCTACCCCCCCTCTAGAATGTGTCCCCTGGGCTCCACCTAATGAATTTGTAGCTGAAGTCGCAACAGACCCCACGCTTCAGGTGTATAGGGACAAGGTTGGCACGGGTTCCCCCGGGGCGGAGGGAGAGAAGTTTATCTGGGATAAACAACTTTTATACAGGGAAACAACCAAACAGATTACGGGGTTAGACCCGATAGCGAGGAGACAATTAGTGGTACCACAGCGGTACCGGGCTGAATTACTCCGGATAGCGCATGATATTCCGCTATCCGGACATCTAGGGGTTAGTCGCACCAGGTACAGACTAACCCAGAGTTTCTTCTGGCCAGGGATTAGCCAGGAAGTACGCAGATATTGCACGACTTGCGATACCTGCCAGAGAGTGGGAAAAAGGGGGGATCGCAGGAAGGCTAAACTTCACCCCTTACCCATAATAGAGGAACCTTTTAGCCGAATAGCGGTGGATCTGATAGGCCCCCTCAATAAAGTTAGCCCGTCAGGAAAACGGTATATTTTAACGGTCGTAGATTATGCCACCAGGTATCCAGAAGCAGTGGCTCTGACCAACATCCACGCTGAGACGGTCGCGGATGCCCTCATGCGGATATTCTCCCGGATGGGATTACCCAGGGAGATTATCTCGGATCAGGGTACCCAGTTTACCGCAGAATTCACCCAACACCTCTGGAGGATCTGTGGCATTAAGCCTATTATCAGCGCCCCTTACCACCCCCAGACGAACGGGCTCTGCGAACGATTCAATGGTACCTTGAAGCAGATGCTCCGAACCTTCGCAGAGACCCACAAGGACTGGGAACGATTCCTGCCGCACCTCCTATTTGCATACCGGGAGGTGCCGCAGGAATCCACAGGGTTCTCCCCGTTTGAATTATTGTTTGGAAGGAGGGTCCGAGGCCCATTGGATCTTATTAGAGAGCATTGGGAGGGAGACCGGAGCACAGATGGCACTCCCATCCTACCATATGTGTTGGCCTTTCGGGACCGCCTAGAAGCGTTGACCAAGACGGTACGGGAAAACCTTCAGGAGGCCCAGACCCGCCAGCGTACATGGTATGATCGGGGAGCCAGGGACCGTAGCTTTCAGGTCGGGCAGAAGGTACTAATTTTAAAACCGGTCCGACATGATAAGTTACAGGCCGCCTGGCAGGGCCCATATAAGGTGGTGGAGCAAAGATGCGATACCACCTATATTATCGGCCCCTGCACAGGGACTGGGGGGCGACGCATGCTCCATGTGAACATGCTGAAGCCCTACCACGAGCGTACTGAGGAGGTAACCGCCATCTGTGCCCCTAACACGGAAGAGTTTGACAGCTTACCCCTCCCCGATTTGCTGGGGGATGGGCAGCTGTCCGGAGATTTAGGAGAGGTTACGCTGGGAGATCGGCTGAGCCCACAGGAGCGGATCGAGGTACAGCAACTATTGGAAGAGAAACGCGACACGTTCTCTAATGTACCTGGATACACGCCTCTGGCAACTCACCGGGTCGAGACCCCAGGGCAACTACCCATGCGCCAGACGCCATACCGCATTCCAGAAGCGGTACGGGCAAACATGCGTAAGGAGATCGACGAAATGCTCCAACTGGGGGTGATTGAACCCTCAGACAGTCCTTGGGCATCTCCTGTAGTCCTCGTACCAAAGCGAGACGGTACGACCCGCTTCTGCGTGGACTATAGGAGATTGAACGAGAAGACTGTATCTGACGCCTATCCGATGCCCTGGATAGACGAGTTACTGGACAGAATGGCCAGGGGCCAATACCTCACCACTATTGACTTGTGTAAAGGGTATTGGCAAATCCCCCTGGCCCCAGACGCCATCCCGAAGTCGGCCTTTGTCACCCCATTTGGCTTGTACCAGTTTAAGGTCATGCCATTTGGGATGAAAAACGCCCCAGCCACCTTCCAAAGGATGGTGGATCGACTCCTAGATGGATTCCAGGACTATACATGTGCCTACCTGGACGATATTGCTATTTTTAGCAATACGTGGCAGGAACACTTAGCTCACATCGGAGCTGTACTAGATAGGATAAGGGAAGCAGGTCTGACCTTGAAGCCGGCCAAGTGTAGTATCGGCATGGCTGAGGTACAATACCTGGGACATAGAGTAGGGTGCGGTAAACAAAAACCCGAACCCGCCAAAGTAGAGGCTGTAGCCCAGTGGCCCACCCCTAGGACTAAGACCCAGGTTTTAGCGTTTCTAGGGACAGCAGGGTATTACCGGAAGTTTGTTCCCAATTATAGCGCCCTGGCCAAACCCCTCACTGACCTGACCCGTAAGAACCTTCCCCGCCAAGTAAACTGGACCCCGGAGTGTGAGCAGGCATTCCAACAATTGAAAAATGCACTGATAAATGCCCCTGTCTTGGCAGCTCCCAATCCAACTAAACGTTTTCTTGTTCACACAGACGCTTCTATGTTTGGATTGGGGGCAGTACTGAGTCAAGTCGGGGCCGATGGCGGGGAACATCCAGTGGCTTACATCAGTCGCAAACTGTTACCTCGAGAAGTAAGCTACGCCGCCATCGAAAAGGAATGCCTGGCTGTGGTGTGGGCCCTAAAGAAGCTACAACCCTATTTATATGGACAGCCCTTTTCCTTGCTCACGGATCACAACCCGTTAGTCTGGCTGAACCGGGTGGCTGGAGACAACGCCAGGCTGCTGCGCTGGAGTTTGGCGCTACAGCCTTTTGACTTTAATATCCAGTACCGGCCGGGTAAGCAGAATGGAAATGCTGACGGGTTGTCAAGACAAACTGACTTAGAGAAATGATCCGTGAGCCCCCGGACATCCCCAAGCCGATCCGTGTTGGATCAGACTGTGTATGCCGGCTTGTGGGCAAGGGGGAGCAGTGTAGCGGATTGGTACCGGGCTGTCCCACGACATGTATGAGAATAAGTGTATTTGGTCATATGGCTGGTTTAATGTGTATGTACATGTATAGAAAGCATGGTATCCGGGTATAATGACAGTTAAATGTATGTAAAGAATTGTATTCCTCTAGTTGTTCGGTAGAATCATTCAAAATAAAACAAGGGAATGAAACTACCGAACAACCAGACCACCCAGGAATGAGTGTGCCTCCAATTACAGTTTGCAACAATGTTGCAAACAGGTAATTGGCAATCAGTGCAGTGTGGTCTTTGTCCTCTGGGTGGCCGCCATTCGGGAAACAAACACGTGGCGGCGGCCATCTTAAACTACCGAACAGCGGTGTTTTGCCGTCGAGTGTCTGGAACTAAAATCGGACACTTGACTAGGCAAACACCACTGAGACCTCCATACTTCCAGAAATTCGTATGGAAACTACCGAATGACCCGCCGTTCGGTAGAAAGAGCCCCATAAACAAGGGAATTCATTCAAACCCTCTCCAGGCTCTATAACACAGGCAATTCGCCTGTTTTCATTCCCTTGTTTGTGACCGACCGCAGGGCCAAAATGCATGGAACTGTTTTCGGATACTTTACCCATGCGGTCGGTCAAATCTTTGGAACCCCATATCTCACGAACCATTCATCCGAATGGGCTAATTCTTAAGTATGTTGGTCCCCCAGAATAGAGCTATCTGGGGATGTTGGATTTGTGGATGTACCCCAAGTATTTAGGGTACATCCAAAACTCGGGGAAAACTGTGTACACAATAAGGGGATTATGATGCTAGAGGAGGGGAGGAGATCTGTGGGAGGTTACTACTTAGAGATTGGATAATGTCTTAAGTGTTAGAACCTCCTCCCTTGCATGGGAGAGGGCTTTATAAGGAACTGTGGAATAAAGCTTGTCAGACTACTCCTGAAACTGTGTGTCGTCCAGTTATTGGGATTGCGATGGGGATACTGCTGTATTACTTTACCTGCTGGAAACCTTGCCTGTGGACTTAACATCACCTTGTTCCTGAGCCTCACTGGGATCTCTAGTGGAGAATAGCTGTGCAAGATCGGCTCTCCGCTACAACAGGCACCTCTAAGTACCAGTTACATGCCTATTTACTGAGGTTATACACTGCGTACATGCGTTTAATATACTGATCTGTGACACAATCACAGGAGTGCGTTTAAAGTAAATCAAAAACCTGTTTTTTCAAGATTTATTGGAAATGGAGTGGAGGGATCTTATGCATAGTGCCAAATAGGGCAATTTACAAGGAAAAGGTCTCTCGCTCTCCAGACCAATCCTAGGGTCACAGACGTCCAGGTGTAGACATTTTATGGGCGATCCATTTGGGTGAGGTCATCTTACTAACTCCTCCCTTTGCAGATGTCCAGACATGCATATTTCTATTGCAATGACTCCACCTCTCCATCCATAAGCCCCTCCCATTGTTCTAATCTGAAACACACTCTCACTGATTTTAAGCACACTCAGTGACAGACAGACACACTCACTGACAGACATACACACACTCACTGACAGACACACACTCTCACTGATTTTAAACACACTCACTGACAGACAGACTGTCAGGATCCCGCGGGCGGCTGCGAGGGGAGGCTGCAGTCCGCTCGCAGCACTCACCCTCCAGCCGTCCGCGGTCCCCTTCTCCTCGTGCGCTCGGCGAGCAGCATCCTCCCAGCCTCGGATGCCGCCCGCGTCTTCCTCTACGTCCCCCAGCGGCAGCATGCATGACGCTGCATGCTGGGAGACCGCCCAATTTATTAAACGCCGGGGTCAGCCACCTGACCCGGCGTTAAAGGCACAGTGCCTCAATCACAGTGGGAGGTCTAGATATCTCCCACGTGTGATTGTTAATTCTGATTGGAAATTATCCAATCAGAATTAACCTTATGATTTATATACATACCTTTCCTGTTCCTCCCTGCCCTGTTCCAGAAAAGAATTACAATGTTGGGAACAGGGAACTATTGGCTATTGTGTTAGCTTTTAAGGAATGGAGGTACTTATTAGAGGGTTCCAGACACAAAATTATGGTTACAACAGATCATAAGAACCTCTCCTATATAGCTGATGCTAGAAGGTTGTCCGCCCGGCAGGCTAGATGGTCTCTATTCCTTTCGCGCTTTCAATACGTTATTACCTATAGACCTGGTTGCCGCAATGCCAAGGCTGACGCTATCTCTCGACAATATGAACCTTTAGAATTTGTTAACCCGACTCCTGAACCTATTGTACCTGCATCTCAGATAATAGCTGCTACTCGTTTGGTTGTTTCGTCTCCTTTCCTTGATAATATTAAGACATACCAAACCCAAGCACCCCCTGAGACGCCTGTTGGTAAACTATACGTTAAAGTTAATGACAGGAAAAAGTTGTTAACTTTATTTCACACCGCCAAAACTGCTGGTCATCCGGGGGTTACCAAGACTTATAAGGGCCTCCTTCAACAGTTCTGGTGGCCTTCACTTAAGCGAGACGTAGTGGATTTTGTACAGGCTTGTCGGGTCTGTACGCAGTGTAAGTCCCCTAATGTGAGACCCCAGGGTCTACTGATGCCTCTATCTATACCCAAGAAACCATGGACCCACTTATCCATGGATTTTATCCTTCTGATGGTCAGACAGTGATATTGACTGTGGCGGATAGGTTCTCTAAAATGGCGCACTTTATTCCGCTTAAGAAACTGCCTTCTGCGATTCAGCTTGCTCAGGTGTTTGCCAAGGAAGTGTTCCGCTTGCATGGGGTACCTCAGGATATCGTATCTGACAGGGGCCCTCAATTTGTCTCTCGGTTTTGGAGGGGCTTTTGTGCTGAGATGGGGGTCTCCTTGACATTCACTTCCTCCTATCACCCACAATCTAATGGTGCAGACGAACGTGCTAATCAGTCTATGGAATTGTATTTGCGCTGCTTCACTAATGCGCACCAGGACGACTGGTCTCGCCTCCTTCCGTGGGCTGAATTTGCCAGGAATATGGTGTCTCATTCGTCTACTGGCTTAAGTCCTTTTGACGTTGCTTATGGGTTTCAGCCTTCTGTCCTTCCCGGTGCGTTCTCCGACAAGGGAATGCCCGCCTTGGACCAGCACCTCGCCTCTTTGCGGAAGATGTGGGATCAGGTCCATATTGCGCTGTCTCGTTCAGCAGCTGCTTAGACGCAGTTTGCTGATCGCCGTAGGGTTGTGGCCTCTTCTTATGCTCCGGGTGATAGGGTATGGTTGTCCTCCAGGAACCTCTGTCTCAAGGTTCCCTCGATGAAGTTTGCTCCCAGATTTCTTGGTCCCTACAAGGTGTTACGTAGGGTTAACCCCGTTTCCTACTCCCTAGACTTGCCTCCTTCCATGCGTATTCCGAACACGTTTCACGTCTCGCTTTTGAAGCCCTTGCTGTGTAACCGGTTCTCTCGTCCCCTCGGGCGGCCCGTTTCCCCTCGCGCTGTACCTAGTGACGTGTACGAAATGGCTGCCCTCCGCGACTATCGTGTTTCTAGGGGTCGGCTGCAATATCTGGTGGATTGGAATGGGTACGGCCCTGAGGAGCGGTCTTGGGTTTCGAGCTCTGATCTGCACGCTCCCTCTTTGGTCCGCTCCTTTCATGCCCGGTTTCCTTTGAAGCCTTCTGCTTCCTGCCCTCTGGGCGGTCTTCGAGGAGGGGTAATGTCAGGATCCCGTGGGCGGCTGCGAGGGGAGGCTACAGTCCACTTGCGGCACTCACCCTCCAGCCGTCCGCGGACCCCTTCTCCTCGTGCGCTCGGCGAACGGCATCCTCCCAGCCTCGGATGCCGCCCGCGTCTTCCTCTACGTCCCCCAGCGGCAGCATGCATGACGCTGCACGCTGGGAGACCGCCTAATTTATTAAACGCCGGGGTCAGCCACCTGACCTGGCGTTAAAGGCACAGTGCCACAATCACAGTGGGAGGTCTAGATATCTCCCATGTGTGATTGTTAATTCTGATTGGAAATTATCCAATCAGAATTAACCTTATGATTTATATACATACCTTTCCTGTTCCTCCCTGCCCTGTTGTGGTCTTTGCTTGCTAGTACTGCTACTGAACTTGTGTTACTGGTTACATACTCTCTGGCTTGTTTATCTGACTTTGTGACTTTCTCCTACCCTTTGACTTCGGCTTGTTTCTCGTTATTCTGTCTTCTGGTTCCCCTTACTCGGCTTGTCTCCTGACTATTCTTTGTGTGCTTAGCCGCCCACTCTAAGGTCCGGTGCTGCACCTTTTCTGTGTGTGTGTTAGCGTGTTTGGTTCCCAGAATCGTGACCTTACATCAGGGCCAAAATGGAACCTGCTGACATTTCACACTTATTGGTTAATCAGGAAGCTAGAATGGATGGTTTAGACCACCGTATGGATCAATTTGCTCAGGCTTTACAAACCATACTGGTTCGTACCGCTCACTTGCAGCCTGGTGTCCAAGAAGCAGTTGCTACGACGCCAGACCCTGTTCCCGAGCCAGTACCCGCTCCTGCTCATATAGTGCATATGACGCCACCACAGCGTTATAGTGGTGATCCGTCATTATGTCGTGGTTTCCTCAACCAAATTGATATACATTTAGTAATGAATCCTCGTTCCTATCCCACTGATAGAGCCAAGATTGCTTTCCTTATTAACCATCTATCCGGGATAGCTTTAGCATGGGCTAATCCCATATGGGAAAATACGTCCCCTACATCCTTTGCTGAGTTTTTGACAGCCTTTAAACGTACTTTCGATCTACCCGGTAGGGTTGCTTCGGCTGGCAAAGCTCTGCTTAGGGTGCAACAAGGGAACAGATCGGTAGCGGATTACACTATTGTATTCCGCACTTTAGCAGCTGCAGTGGTTTGGAATAATGACGCTCTCGTAACGGCCTTTCAGGAGGGTTTGGCCGCTTACATCCTGGACGAAATAGCGTCCAGGGAATTGCCTGTCCTTCTGGATGATCTTATTGATTATATCATCCATATCGATAATCGTATTAGAGAGAGACGTAGTCAGAGGCGTATGTATGCACAGATGTTACCTGCTTTACCCAATACTGCGCTACTAGCATTATCCCTTTCTAGCCAACCTTCCCCTGAACCCATGCAATTGGGTGCTACTGGGTTAACTGAGGTTGAAAAATCATATCGAAGAAGGGAAGGGTAATGCCTTTACTGTGGGAAAAGGGGACATCTTCTAAGAACCTGCCCTGAATTGCAGGGAAAACTTCAGCACCTAAGGCCTATAGAGGGGCCGGCCTCGGGTGTTATGTCGTTTTTCCCTCACTTCCCCATTGCTAGACCGTTTAATACGGTTACCCTTTTTGTTAAAAATATTACTGTGATTACCAAAGCCTTGATAGATTCAGGGGCTGCTGACAATCTTATGGATGAGAGTTTTGCTAAAACCGCATCTTTGACTCTGATCCAAAAGATCACTCCCTTGGCCGTGGAGGCCATAGATGGTAGACCACTGGAGAAACCTCTGGTGACCCATGAGACCCAATAACTGGTTATGTCTGTGGGTGCCTTGCACAAGGAAAGATTGTCCTTTCAAATAATCGACTCTCCTACAGCCTCTATTGTTTTGGGCTTCCCCTGGTTGGTTAAACACAACCCAATGATTGATTGGGGTTGTTTGGAGATTCTCTCCTGGGGGAAGTCTTGTCAAATAGATTGTATGACTCGTGTTTGTCCTGTTAGCTTGCTTAATGTGCCCACAGCCAAACCACTTTCTGTTTCTGTCCCTCCTGTGTATGCAGACCTAGCAAAGGTTTTTGAAAAAAGGGAGGCAGATAAACTGCCCCCGCACTGTGAATATGATTGTGCCATAAACCTCTTACCTGGTACTATGCCACCTAGGGGTAAGGTATATCCTCTTTCCGAAAAAGAGAACCAGGTCATGGAGGAGTACATACAGGTTGCCTTAAGTAAAGGTTATATCAGAAGGTCCTCCTCTCCTGCTGGGGCTGGTTTCTTTTTCGTTGCCATAAAGGAGGGTGACCTAAGGCCATGTATAGACTACAGGGGTCTGAACAATATAACGATTAAAAATGCCTACCCTATCCCCCTCATCACTGAGTTGTTTGATCGTGTTAAAGGTTCTAAGTACTTCACTAAATTAGACCTCAGGGGGGCTTATAACCTTGTCCGTATAAAGGAGAATGACGAGTGGAAGACAGCGTTCAATACGCGTAGTGGGCATTACGAATATCTGGTCATGCCTTTTGGACTGTGTAATGCTCCTGCTGTGTTTCAGGACCTCATAAATGATGTCCTTAGGGATCTATTGCATGTCTTTGCCGTGGTGTACCTTGACGACATACTTGTATATTCTCCTGATTTGAAGTCACATCATAATCATGTTAGGATGGTGCTTAAAAGGTTATTACAGAACGGACTTTATTGTAAGTTGGAAAAATGTTTGTTCGATCAGACCTCTGTGCAATTCCTAGGATAAATAATTTCTGAACAGGGTTTCAGTATGGATCCTGCTAAATTGGAAGTCATACTGTCCTGGCCACTTCCCCAAGGACTGAAGTCTATCCAGCGTTTTATAGGATTTGCTAACTATTAAAGGAAATTTATAAAAAACTTTTCACCACTTATCTCCCCTATAACGAAGCTGACTAAAAAAGGTCTACACCCTAGGGTTTGGACTCCTGAAGCCCTTAAGGCCTTCGAAACTCTCAAAAAGGCATTTGCCTCTGCTCCAGTGCTACACCACCCTAATCCTTCTCTTCCCTTTGTTATGGAAGTAGACGCTTCTGATTCGGGTGTGGGAGCAGTACTGTCACAGAGGTTATCTTATGACGAACGCCTCCATCCCTGTTGTTACTTTTCAAAAAGGTTGTCTGATCCAGAAAAGAATTACGATGTTGGGAACAGGGAACTATTGGCTATTGTGTTAGCTTTTAAGGAATGGAGGTACTTATTAGAGGGTTCCAGACACAAAATTATGGTTATAACAGATCATAAGAACCTCTCCTATACAGCTGATGCTAGAAGGTTGTCCGCCCGGCAGGCTAGATGGTCTCTATTCCTTTCGCGCTTTCAATACGTTATTACCTATAGACCTGGTTGCCGCAATGCCAAGGCTGACGCTATCTCTCGACAATATGAACCTTTAGAATTTGTTAACCCGACTCCTGAACCTATTGTACCTGCGTCTCAGATAATAGCTGCTACCCGTTTGGTTGTTTCGTCTCCTTTCCTTGATAATATTAAGACATACCAAACCCAAGCACCCCCTGAGACGCCTGTTGGTTAATAGTGATGTACCGAACTGCTCGCCGGCGAACAGTTCCTGGTGAACTTAGCGTGTTCGCGTTCGCCACGGCTGGCGGACACATGCGCGGTTCGATCCGCCCCCTATTCGTCATCATTGAGCAAACTTTGACCCTGTGCCTCTCGGTCAGCAGACACATTCCAGCCAATCAGCAGCACTCCCTCCCTTCCACACCCTCCCACCTCCCTCCCAGCATCCATTTCCGATTCATTCTGAAGCTGCATGCTTAGTGAGAGGAGGGAAAGTTTAGCTGCTGCTGATTAGATAGGGAAATTGATAGCTAGGCTAGGGTATTCAGTGTCCACTACAATCCTGAAGGACTCATCTGATCTCTGCTGTAAGGACAGCACCCCAAAAAGCCCTTTTTAGGGCTAGAACATCAGTCTGATTTTTTTTTTCTGTGTAATGTAATTGCAGGTGCCTGCCTGCCAGCTTCTGTGTGAGGCTCACAGTGGATGCTGTGCCCACTTGCCCAGTGCCACCACTCATATCTGTTGTGACAATAGCTTAAGCTTTAGATTTAAAAAAAAATATTTTTTTTTCACTGTAATAGAAGAGCAGTTGCCTGCCTGCCATATTCTGTGTCAGGCTGTATGCTGTGACCATTTGCACAGTCAGTGCCACCCCTCATATCTGTTGTGACAATAGCTTAAGCTTTAGATTTAAAAAAAATATTTTTTTTTTCACTGTAATAGAAGAGCAGTTGCCTGTCTGCCATCTTCTGTGTCAGGCTGTATGCTGTGCCCATTTGCACAGTCAGTGCCACCACTCATATCTGTTGTGACAATAGCATAAGCTTTAGATTAAAAAAAAAAAAAAAATTCACTGTAATAGAAGAGCAGTTGCCTGCCTGCCATCTTCTGTGTCAGGCTGTATGCTGTGCCCATTTGCACAGTCAGTGCCACCACTCATATCTGTTGTGACAATAGCTTAAGCTTTAAATTTAAATTTTTTATTTTTTTTTCACTGTAATAGAAGAGCAGTTAGTTGTCTGCAAGCGTCTGGGTGTCAGGCCTCCTTCAGCGTGTGCTCTGCAGACCTGTGCCAGCGTACTTTGACAGTTGCCACTCATATCTGGTGTCTCTGTAGCATGCTTTTACAAATAAAAAAGGTTTCCAGTGTAAGCTAATAGCAGCCAGTCAGTGTCCTTCAAGCGGCTCTGTCAGGCCTACAGTGTGTGCTCTGCAGAACTGTTCCAGTGCACATTGCCAATCATATCTGGTATCTCTATAGCGTGCTTTTACAAATAAAAAAGGTTTCCAGTGTAAGCTAATAGCAGCCAGTCAGTGTCCTTCAAGCGGCTCTGTCAGGCCTACAGTGTGTGCTCTGCAGAACTGTTCCAGTGCACATTGCCAGTTATCTGGTGTCTCTGTAGTGTGCTTTTACAAAGAAAAAAGGTTTCCAGTGTAAGCTAATAGCAGCCAGTCAGTGTCCTTCAAGCGGCTGTCAGGCCTACAGTGTGTGCTCTGCAGAACTGTTCCAGTGCACATTGACAGTTATCTGGTGTCTCTGTAGCGTGCTTTTACAAGGAAAAAAGGTTTCCAGTGTAAGCTAATAGCAGCCAGTCAGTGTCCTTCAAGCAGCTCTGTCAGGCCTTCCTTCAGCGTGTGCTCTGCAGAACTGTTCCAGTGCACATTGCCACTCATATCTGGTGTCTCTATATTGTGCTTTTACAAAGAAAAAAGGTTTCCAGTGTAAGCTAATAGCAGCCAGTCAGTGTCCTTCAAGCGGCTCTGTCAGGCCCTCCTTCAGCTTGTGCTCTGCAGAACTGTTCCAGTGCACATTGCCACTCATATCTGGTGTCTCTATAGCGTGCTTTTACAAATAAAAAAGGTTTCCAGTGTAAGCTAATAGCAGCCAGTCAGTGTCCTTCAAGCGGCTCTGTCAGGCCTTCCTTCAGCGTGTGCTCTGCAGAACTGTTCCAGTGCACATTGCCAATCATATCTGGTGTCTCTATAGCGTGCTTTTACAAAGAAAAAAGGTCTCCAGTGTAAGCTAATAGCAGCCAGTCAGTGTCCTTCAAGCGGCTCTGTCAGGCCTACAGTGTGTGCTCTGCAGAACTGTTCCAGTGCACATTGACAGTTATCTTGTGTCTCTGTAGCGTACTTTTACAAAGAAAAAAGGTTTCCAGTGTAAGCTAATAGCAGCCAGTCAGTGTCCTTCAAGCGGCTCTGTCAGGCCTACAGTGTGTGCTCTGCAGAACTGTTCCAGTGCACATTGACAGTTATCTGGTGTCTCTGTAGCGTGCTTTTACAAAGAAAAAAGGTTTCCAGTGTAAGCTAATAGCAGCCAGTCAGTGTCCTTCAAGCGGCTCTGTCTGGCCTTCCTTCAGCGTGTGCTCTGCAGAACTGTTCCAGTGCACATTGCCACTCATATCTGGTGTCTCTATAGTGTGCTTTTACAAATAAAAAAGGTTTCCAGTGTAAGCTAATAGCAGCCAGTCCGTGTCCTTCAAGCGGCTCTGTCAGGCCTTCCTTCAGCGTGTGCTCTGCAGAACTGTTCCAGTGCACATTGCCACTCATATCTGGTGTCTCATAGCGTGCTTTAACAAATAAAAAAGGTTTCCAGTGTAAGATAATAGCAGCCAGTCAGTGTCCTTCAAGCGGCTCTGTCAGGCCTACAGTGTGTGCTCTGCAGAACTGTTCCAGTGCACATTGACAGTTATCTGGTGTCTCTGTAGCGTGCTTTTACAAAGAAAAAAGGTTTCCAGTGTAAGCTAATAGCAGCCAGTCAGTGTCCTTCAAGCGGCTCTGTCAGGCCTTCCTTCAGCGTGTGCTCTGCAGAACTGTTCCAGTGCACATTGCCACTCATATCTGGTCTCACAGTAGCTTGCACGCATAGTACCACTAATCCCCCCAAAAATGACAGGCAGAGGCAGGCCACCCCGCAGGGGCCGTCGTGGTCGTGGTGCTGTGATTCCCTTTTGCCCTAGAATAATGCCCAGTTTTCAGAAGCCACGTACCCTGAACTTGAAAAGTTCTAAGGACATAGTTGACAGGACACCCAATCTTCTACAGCCTCCGTTCGGAACCTTGACGCACCATCCTCCTCCAGCTTAGCTTCAGGCACCTCTCAAGATTCCACTCACCCGCCTGCCGCCACCACCAAAACTCGCACCACAGACGCTTTACTTGGTATGTCATAGGAGTTATTCACACATCCATTTGAAGAAATGAGTGATGCGCAACCATTATTGATAGAGGATGTAGATAACAGGGATATGTCTCAGGCAGGCAGCATTAAACACATGGAGGTACGGTGTGATGATGATGATGTTGTACCCGCTGCTGCTTCCTTTGCTGAGTTGTCAGATACAAGTGAAGCGGTTGATGATGACGATGCGTCCATGGATGTCACGTGGGTGCCCGCTCGGCAAGAAGAAGAACAGGGCGAAAGTTCAGATGGGGAGACAGAGAGGAGGAGGAGACAAGTTGGAAGCAGGGGGGGGGTCGTCGCAAGGAGCTAGTGGCACAGTCAGACAGCATGCATCGGCACCCGGGGTCAGCCCGACAGCACGCAAATCAACGCATGCTGTGTCCACCACCAGAATGCCGTCATTGCAGAGCTCAGCAGTGTGGAATTTTTTTTGTGTGTCTGCCTCTGACAACAGCGATGCCATTTGCAACCTGTGCCAAAGAAAACTGAGTCGTGGGAGGTCCAACACCCACCTAGGTACAACTGCTTTGCGTAGGCACATGATCTCACATCCCAAACGCCTATGGGATCAACACATGAGTACAAGCAGCACGCCTACTCTAAGCCGCCATCCTCCTCCTGTGTCACGGTTCTCGCCGCGACATCCAGACTGCAAGTCGAGGTCGCCCCAGAAATACCCGATGAGGGATTTGAACCCAGGTACCTTGCTATCCTGAACCTGCTATTTTGCCTCTGAGCCACCATATCAGCTCTAGAGATAGCCAGAAGTACATCTTGCCTTGTATCCAGCACTGGGGGCTGGCCGTTATCTGTGGCTGCTCCATTACTCTCGCACACCTGAAGCTGATGGCCGTTAGCCAGGTATATAACCCTGCCTCTCCCAGAAGGCAGGGTCAGTTCAATGACTCTGGTTCCTGTTATTTCGTGTTCCTGTTGTCTTGTTGGTTTTCGGCTTCTGACCTTGGCTTTGTTCCTGTTGATCCTGTATTCTGGCATCCCCTGACCTCCGGCTTACCCACGACGATTCTCCTGCTCTTGTCCTTGTCTGTACTTCGACCTGGTTATCCTGAAATCAGCCCCCGTGCACAGACTCACAGGCCAGGTGAGTTCTTCCCTGACCACCTCGGCCTGTGTTTAATTGCAAGGGTAAGCACATCTCTGCAAACTGGACTCCCACCAAGGTAAGCCGTGACAGAATGAACTGACCATAATGGAGTCTGCAGAGATGTCTCAATTGCTTACCCAGCAAGTATCCAGTCTGGCCCAGACTGTCTTGGAGCTGCAGCGAGAAGTCAGTTTTCTTAAAGGCACGGTACGCCCAGCCCTGGAACCTGGTTATCCTGAACCATTTACCGTTATGCCGGAGAAATTTGATGGTAACCGTGCTTCCTTCCTGTGCTTCAAAACAGATTGTGAATTGGTGTTTTCCCTGAAGTCTCGGACTTATGCTAATGACTTCATAAAGGTCCGAGCAGCTATTAACCTGCTGTCGGGAGAAATCAAACAATGGGCACATGAAAGGTTGCAGTCTCAGAGTCCTGTCCTTGCTGGATGGGATGCTTTCATGACTGCCATGGAGGCACAGTGCAAGATTTCTAGCAAGACCGCTGTACCTAAACCAGCACCACGTCCCAGAGGATCCCAGATTCCAAGAAACAAAGGGAACCTATACCATTACCACAATCCCGTGCTGCCTCCTTATGCTCCTGTTCCTAGGGAGGTCCCAGAACAACCCTACCTTCCTCTTGATTCTGATGAACCTATGGAAATAGGATTGGTCCAGCGCAAGGTGACTACTGAAGAAAGAGACCGGCGGAGAAATCATGGTCTTTGTTTTTATTGTGGTGAAAGAGGGCACCTTATCTCACACTGCCCAATTCGCCCACATCGGCCAGAAACCGTTCAAGTTGGGGTTGTGCATACCCATCCGGCCAAGTCTGCACCTCTGCCTGAGACACGCCAAAGTCACTGTCAGTCTGGTCCACGCTCCGTGACACATATGAGTACTCAGACCACGGTAGTTAATACTACCTGTGTTTCTCTAAAATCAGATACCAGTGCCTCTGAAGTATCTCTGCCTCCAGTCCCGGAGACTTCTGTACCTCTTCTTGAAGAAACTGCTGTTCAAGCAAGCACCACTTCCTACCTGCCCAGAGGAGAATTACCTACCAATGCACATAAGGAAAAAGGTACAGAGAGACTGACTCCTGGGATCAAGGTACTTACAGCCTCCTCCAAGTCTGGTACCATAAAATCCCAGGATGTAAAAGGACTCTGCTCTGGATACCTGAATGATAAAGACTACCTGAGTGAGATTGAGACCGAAGATGAATACGATTTCCAAGCAGAGCCTGTTCACGCCCGGAGGGCGTTCTTGACAGGGGGGTACTGTCACGGTTCTCGCCGCGACATCCAGACTGCAAGTCGAGGTCGCCCCAGAAATACCCGATGAGGGATTTGAACCCAGGTACCTTGCTATCCTGAACCTGCTATTTTGCCTCTGAGCCACCATATCAGCTCTAGAGATAGCCAGAAGTACATCTTGCCTTGTATCCAGCACTGGGGGCTGGCCGTTATCTGTGGCTGCTCCATTACTCTCGCACACCTGAAGCTGATGGCCGTTAGCCAGGTATATAACCCTGCCTCTCCCAGAAGGCAGGGTCAGTTCAATGACTCTGGTTCCTGTTATTTCGTGTTCCTGTTGTCTTGTTGGTTTTCGGCTTCTGACCTTGGCTTTGTTCCTGTTGATCCTGTATTCTGGCATCCCCTGACCTCCGGCTTACCCACGACGATTCTCCTGCTCTTGTCCTTGTCTGTACTTCGACCTGGTTATCCTGAAATCAGCCCCCGTGCACAGACTCACAGGCCAGGTGAGTTCTTCCCTGACCACCTCGGCCTGTGTTTAATTGCAAGGGTAAGCACATCTCTGCAAACTGGACTCCCACCAAGGTAAGCCGTGACATCCTGGTCCAGCATCTTCAGCCACGTCAACCACTGCTTTCCTCCTTGCCCCCTCTCAACCATCCGCCACTCCATCTCCCGCCTTGAGCAGTTCCTGCTCATCTGCCCACAGTCATGTGTCTGTCAAGGACATGTTTGAGCGTAAGAAGCCAATGTCAGAAAGTCACCCCCTTGCCCAGCGTCTGACAGCTGGCTTGTCCGAACTATTAGCCCGCCAGCTTTTACCATACAAGCTGGTGGAGTCTGAGGCGTTCAAAAAATTTGTAGCTATTGGGAGGTACCCGGACGGAATTTCTTTTCACAAAAGGCAATCCCCAACCTGTACTCAATTGTGCAAAAGGAAGTAATGGCATGTATGGCACACAGTGTTGGGGCAAGGGTCCATCTGACCACTGATACCTGGTCTGCAAAGCATGGTCAGGGCAGGTATATCACCTACACTGCGCATTGGGTAAACCTGCTGACGGCTGACAAGCAAGGAATGCGTGGCATTGCAGAGGAGTTGGTGACAGCACCACAAATTGCAGGCAGTCCTGCTGCCACCTCCTCTACTCCTCCTACTCCATCCTCTTCCATAACCTCCTCGGCTGAGTCCTCTTCTGCTGCTGCGTCTTGCTCCACATCAACGGCACCCCCCCAGCTCCCCAGGTACTATTCCACATCCCGGATACGGCAGTGTCACGCCGTCTTGGGTTTGACTTGCTTGAAAGCAGAGAGTCACACCGGACAAGCACTCCTGTCCGCCCTGAACGCACAGGTGGAAAAGTGGCTGACTCCGCAGCAACTGGATATCGGCAAAGTGGTTTGTGACAACGGAAAAAATTTGTTAGCGGCATTGAAGTTGGGCAAGTTGACACATGTGCCGTGCATGGCACATGTGTGTAATCTGATCGTACAACGCTTTGTGCATAAGCACACAGGCTTACAGGACGTCCTGAAGCAGGCCAGGAAGGTGTGTGGCCATTTCAGGCGTTCCTACACGGCCATGGCTCACTCTGCCGATATCCAGCGGTGAAACAACATACCAGTGAGGCGCTTAATTTGCGACAGCCCTACACGTTGGAATTCAACACTCATAATGTTCGACCGCCTGCTCCAACAAGAAAAAGCTGTTAATGAATATTTGTATGACCGGGGTGCTAGGACAGCCTCTGGGGAGCTGGGATTTTTTTTGCCACGTTACTGGACGCTCATGCACAATGTCTGTAGGCTCATGCGTCCTTTTGAGGAGGTGACAAACCTAGTCAGTCGCACCGAAGGCACCATCAGCGACATCATACCATTTGTTTTCTTCCTGGAGCGTGCCCTGTGAAGAGTGCTGGATCAGGCCGTAGATGAGCGTGAAGAGGAAGAGGAAGAGTTGTGGTCACCATCACCACCAGAAACAGCCTTATCAGCATCGCTTGCTGGACCTGCGGCAACGCTGGAAGAGGATTGTGAGGAAGAGGAGTCAGAGGAGGAATGATGCTTTGAGGAGGAGCAAGACCAACCACAACAGGCATCCCAGGGTGCTCGTTGTCACCTATCTGGTACCCGAGGTGTTGTACGTGGCTGGGGGGAAGAACATACCTTCAATGACATCAGTGAGGAGGAGGAACGGGAAATGAGTAGCTCGGCATCCAACCTTGTGCAAATGGGGTCTTTCATGCTGTCCTGCCTGTTGAGGGACCCTCGTATAAAAAGGCTGAAGGAGAACGACCTGTACTGGGTGTCCACGCTACTAGACCCCCGGTATAAGCAGAAAGTGGCGGAAATGTTACCGAATTACAACAAGTCGGAAAGGATGCAGCATTTGCTAAATAAATTAAAAAGTATGCTTTACACAGCGTATAAGGGTGATGTCACAGCACAACGGGAATCTAACAGGGGGAGAGGTGGAAGTCATCCTCCTCCTCCCACGACCACGCCGGCAAGGACAGGACGCTTTAAAGACGTGTTGTTGATGGAGGACATGCGGACCTTTTTAAGAACTACGCATCGCCGCAGCCCTTCGGGATCCACCCTCAGAGAGCGACTCGACCGACAGGTAGCAGACTACCTCGCCTTAACTGCAGATATCGACACTCTGAGGAGCGATGAACCCCTTGACTACTGGGTGTGCAGGCTTGACCTGTGGCCTGAGCTATCCCAATTTGCGATAGAACTTCTGGCCTGCCCCGCTTCAAGTGTCCTGTTAGAAAGGACCTTCAGTGCAGCAGGAGGTATTGTCACTGAGAAGAGAAGTCGCCTAGGTCAAAAAAGTCTAGATTACCTCACCTTTATTAAGATGAATGAGGGATGGATCCCGAACTGACACTGGGCGATACATTCGATTAAAAAAGGCCTGATAAAATGAGCTGCCTTGTGCTAAAAATGGTCCACACGCTGCTGTATTTTAGCTCTGAATGCCGTTTGACTTGCGTGACTTATCCGCCACCAACTCGGGTTCAAGCCGCCATGTTTTAGGGCACTTTCTGCTAGGTTTAGGGAGATCTGTTGGAGAAGGCTAGATCTCTCCGGTGGCTGTTGTTGTTTCCACCCTCTGGCTATTAATAAGTTGGCAGCAATCAATATATGATATGTTAGGTCGGCATGTGCTTTTGGGAATGGGTCAATCGAGATGAAGAGTAGGGCATTTTCTGGTCTCAGGTTGGTTCTCGTGACCAGTGCCCCTTGTATCACCCCCTCAACTGCCTTCCAGTATCCTCTGATGGCCGAGCAGGCCCACCAGATGTGGAGCATTGTGCCCTACTCTATTAAACATCTCCAGCAAAGTCTCAAGGTGTTGGGATATATGGTCGCTAGTCTAGTCGGTACCAAGTGCCACCTATATTGTATCTTGCGCATTAGCTCTAGGTGGGATGCGCATCTGGATCTACCTTTATGGGCTATGAAGGCTTGGTTCCATTGTTCTTCTGAGAAGACTGTACTCAAATCCTTATGCCATGCTGCCATATACACGTCCACTTATAGGAGACACGGAAGGTATTAAACTGATATGAACATTTACTAAAGTCACCACTCCAAGTGCTGTTATTTATTTACATTTTTTTGGGTGAGGCTTTACAGGACAGAGTGCTTCTCCACGGGACATGTTAACTCGCGGGCAGCTGGCTCATCAAGGAACCAGAGCAGCTTTAACGAGCAGCTTGAACGGTGTCCCAATAGCTTGCATTTAAAAACCTGTTAAATGTTATAATAACGTCAGATTGCTTTGCAGCAGGATATCCTTCCAGAAGAGATGTATTTGACAAAATGTTGTAATACCTTTAGTAAAAATTAGGGAAAAAATAAATCACAAGCAGGGTACAAATGGCTAATTAAAGCTAAGGATTTCAGGATTAACCATGTTTTAGAGAAGGAGATCCCACCAAAAAAAAAAAAAACACCTTGTTCGATTCTAGAAACCTGGTGTGTATGGTAATCTGACCCAAGTCAATGAGGCAAAACTGCAGATGGAGGAAACATGCGAACTCACAGGTTACAGTAGCACCACCACTCAAAAAAACACTGAATAAACAGACGCAGAACTGTAGCCGTCTCTATATTTTAACCCCTTCAGGAACGGCCTGTTTTTGCGATGTTTGTACGTTAAGGACCAGAGCAGTTTTAACACTTTTGTGGTGTTTGTGTTTAGCTGTAATTTTCCGCTCTCTCATTTACGGTTCCCATACAAGTTATATATTGTTTTTTTCAGGACAAAAGGGGCTTTCTTTACATACCATTATTTGTATTATGTCCAATATTGTATTTAAAAAAAATAATAAAATATGGTGAAAAATTAAAAAAAAAAACATGTTTTTGGACTTTTACTTGAAAAATCTTTTACTTATCTACAAAAGCTAATGAAAAAAACTGCTAAATAGATTCAAAATTTTGTCCCGAGTTTAAAAACACCCAGTGTTTACATGCTTTATTGCTTTTTTTTGCAAGTTATAGGCCTATAAATACAAGTAGGAAATTGCTGTTTCAATATATATATATTTTAAATGTATCAATAGTGACCTTGTAACACCGTTATCTGTCATAAATCCCTGAAACACACCTAGCATGTACATATTTTTTTAAAGTAGACAACCCAGGGTATTCAAAATTGGGTATGTCCAGTTTTTTTTAGTAGCCACTTAGTCACAAACACTGGCCAAAGTTAGCATTTATATTTGTTTGTGTGTTAAAAATGCAAGAAACGCTAACTTTGGCCGGTGTTTGTGACTAAGTGGCTACTAAAAAAGGCTGAACATACCCCATTTGCAATACCTTGGGTTGTCTTCTTTTGCAAATGGTATGCCATCATGGGGCTAATTCTCATTCCTTGGCTACCATACGCTCTCAAAGGCAACCTAACCAATCCGACAAATTTCAATTAAAAAAAAAGTAAAATCAAGCCTTATATTTGACCCTGTAACTTTCACAAACACTATAAAACCTCTACATGTGGGGTACTGTTATACTCAGGAGACTTCGCTGAACACAAATATTAGTGTATCAGAACAGTAAAATGTATCACAGCAATAATATCCTCAGTGAAAGTGCTGTTTGTGTGTGAAAAATGCAAAAAACTTCACTTTCACTGACAATATCATCGCTGTGATATGTTTTACTGTTTTGAAACACTAATATTTGTGTTCAGCGAAGTCTCCCGAGTAAAACAGTACCCCCATGTACAGGTTTTAGGGTGTCATAGAAAGTTACAGGGTTAAACACAGTGCTAGCAAATTAAATTATCTGGACTTTCGGCCTGGGTTGGCAGGCAGGTCCCTCAAATTGCAATCATTAAAATTACTTAATTAGGTAAAAATATTACATAAATACACATGTAGAATTTTAATATATATACATATTTATATATTTGACGTCTACGTGTATATTTATGAAATTATTTATGTAATTATGTATATGGACATATGTATATTTCGTATTGTTTTTATTTATTTATACATAGATATATATATATATCATTACATTCTAAGTATATTTTGATATATATATATATATCAAAATACTGTTAGAATAAAATTGCATATATAAATATTTTTTTATAATTATTAAAAATTATTTTTATTTTTTGTTATTTATTTTTATTAACATATTATTTGTATTTTATAATAATATATATACCATATATATAGCAATTATATATATTGTATATATTCGTGTGTAATTTAAATATAAGTGTATTTTTATATTAATATACGTATATATAAATATAAAAATACACTTAATATGACATTATATATATGATACATATACATATATTATATATAGATATAATACATGTATATATATCATATATATATACACATATTATTTTATTTTTTTTTACACTGATTTTACACTGGTTTTTTTTTTAACTTTATTTTTTTGATTTTTCACTTGCAGGGAGACTGCCTGTCAGCACAGACAGTCCCCCTGCAGGCAGATACACAGACACCTATTGCGGTCATGTGATCGAGTGATCACATGGCCGCAGGGTCCTGATCTGCCGAGGGGGGACTGCCCGGGCAGACAGGCAACCCCCCTGGACCGGGTGGAGCACTGATCGCCGCCGTGGGACCGACGGCGATCAGGTAAGTAGCCCCAGACCGTTATGACGGTTCAGGACCGTCAGCGGTCCAAACGCATGTTTTACCGCTGACGGTCCTGAACCGTCAGCGGTCCTGAAAGGGTTAAAGTAAATTAAGTCATACAATTCAATCACCACCCTCATTTTATAAAAGGGGAAAAATTACTATGGGTCACTTTACTACCAGTGAAGTTCAGCCCACCCCCGGCTCCAACCAAGTGACTGAAATCCTCCAAGATGCCACCAATATACCAGTGGTCTAAGCATCTTCCACCTTGGCCTAAAAAGGGGAGATGATTCCACAATTAAAAATCGCTGCCATATACACATCCACTGATAGGAGACGCGGAAGGTATTAAACTGATATGAACAATACTAAACTCTCCACTCCTATCTGGTGGCACATTAGCTTGCCCGTGCAGTGCCCCAAATTTAAAGTAAGAGGACCGACCAAGCATCTTCTTCCATCTCCCTGTTACATAAATCAATGCCATATCCATAGAAATTGTACATAATATCCAGGATAGTTTTACAGGGCCAAATCATGTCGCCTGTTGAAAGAGGTGACCTTGCTCGGGTCCCAGGTGTGTGGTTCCTAAAATGGCTGCCATATACATGTCCACTGATAGGAGACGCGGAAGGTATTAAACTGATATGAACATTTACTAAACTCACCACTCCGAGTGCTGTTATTTATTTAATTTTTTTGTGGTGAGGCTTTACAGGACAGAGTGCTTCTCCACGGGTCATGTTAACTCACGGGCAGCTGGCTCATCAAGGAACCAGAGCAGATTGAACGAGGTGACCTTGCTCGGGTCCCAGGTGTGCGGTTTCTAAAATGGCTGCCATATACACGTCCACTGATAGGAGACGCGGAAGGTATTAAACTGATATGAACAATACTCCACTCCTATCAGTAGGTCCGTCCCATTGTGATTTATGACCCCCACCCACCGCGCAGGGGTGGGGGCCGAGGGGGGGAGGACAGTAGGTCCCCCCATTGTGATTTATGGCCCCCACCCACCGCGCAGGGGTTGGGGAGGAAAGTAGCTCCTCCCAGTGTGTATCATGGGCTTTGAGGACAGGTGTCAATCCATACCTGCCAAGTGACCCTATGTAGGGGGAACAGTCCCTATTCTGCTCTGTGTCAGTGTGTATCATGGTCTCTGTGGACGGGGAACAGTCTCTATTCTGCTCTGTGTCAGTGTGTATCATGGTCTCTGTGGACAGGGAACAGTCTCTATTCTGCTCTGTGTCAGTGTGTATCAGGGGCTTTGAGGACAGGTGTCAATCCATACCTGCCAAGTGACCCTATGTAGGGGGAACAGTCTCTATTCTGCTCTGTGTCAGTGTGTATCATGGTCTCTGTGGACGGGGAACAGTCTCTATTCTGCTCTGTGTCAGTGTGTATCATGGACTCTGTGGACAGGGAACAGTCTCTATTCTGCTCTGTGTCAGTGTGTATCAGGGGCTTTGAGGACAGGTGTCAATCCATACCTGCCAAGTGACCCTATGTAGGGGGAACAGTCCCTATTCTGCTCTGTGTCAGTGTGTATCAGGGGCTTTGAGGACAGGTGTCAATCCATACCTGCCAAGTGACCCTATGTAGGGGGAACAGTCCCTATTCTGCTCTGTGTCAGTGTGTATCATGGTCTCTGTGGACGGGGAACAGTCTCTATTCTGCTCTGTGTCAGTGTGTATCATGGTTTCTGTGGACGGGGAACAGTCTCTATTCTGCTCTGTGTCAGTGTGTATCATGGTCTCTGTGGACAGGGAACAGTCTCTATTCTGCTCTGTGTCAGTGTGTATCAGGGGCTTTGAGGACAGGTGTCAATCCATACCTGCCAAGTGACCCTATGTAGGAGGAACAGTCTCTATTCTGCTCTGTGTCAGTGTGTATCATGGTCTCTGTGGACAGGAAACAGTCTCTATTCTGCTCTGTGTCAGTGTGTATCAGGGGTTTTGAGGACAGGTGTCAATCCATATCTGCCAAGTGACCCTATGACCCTATTCTGCTCTGTGTCAGTGTGTATCAGGGGTTTTGAGGACAGGTGTCAATCCATATCTGCCAAGTGACCCTATGTAGGAGGAACAGTCTCTATTCTGCTCTGTGTCAGTGTGTATCAGGGGTTTTGAGGACAGGTGTCAATCCATATCTGCCAAGTGACCCTATGTAGGGGGAACAGTCCCTATTATGCTCTGTGTCAGTGTGTATCAGGGGCTTTGAGGACAGGTGTCAATCCATATCTGCCAAGTGACCCTATGTAGGGGGAACAGTCCCTATTCTGCTCTGTGTGAGGAGGAGGAACGGGAAATGAGTAGCTCGGCATCCAACCTTGTGCAAATGGGGTCTTTCATGCTGTCGTGCCTGTTGAGGGACCCTTGTATAAAAAGGCTGAAGGAGAACAACCTGTGCTGGGTGTCCACGCTACTAGACCCCCGGTCTCTATTCTGCTCGGTGTCAGTGTGTATCAGGGGTTTTGAGGACAGGTGTCAATCCATATCTGCCAAGTGACCCTATGTAGGAGGAACATTCTCTATTCTGCTCTGTGTCAGTGTGTATCAGGGGTTTTGAGGACAGGTGTCAATCCATATCTGCCAAGTGACCCTATGTAGGAGGAACAGTCCCTATTCTGCTCTGTGTCAGTGTGTATCAGGGATTTGACAGATTCAAAAATTACAATTCCAGGAAAAATTTAACAAACATTTACAAGAACATGTTATGCACATCATAGAAACAACGTGAACCTCTTTAAAGCCACAAACTTAAGACAAAAATTACGTACACACAATGTGTAAGGGTTTGAAAGAATATTCTGAATCCTTACATGTTTACTTTATCGTTTGTTTGATTTTTGTGAACCATATATAAACTACAAGCAGCGTGAAAACTATAAAAACTCAAGTGGCCATGCTGATCAAATTAAATAGTATGCTTTACACAGCGTATAAGGGTGATGTCACAGCACAACGGGAATCTAACAGGGGAAGAGGTGAAAGTCATCCTCCCCCTCCCACGACCCCGCCATATCTGCCAAGTGACCCTATGTAGGGGTAACAGTCTCTATTCTGCTCTGTGTCAGTGTGTATCAGGGGCTTTGAGTACAGGTGTCAATGTTAGGTGATTTCTGCCCTTTATGGATTAATAGCAGACTCTGCATCAACTGTGTAATTTTCCAGGGGAGTTTTGCCATGGATCTCCCTCCGGCATGCCACAGTCCAGGTGTTAGTCCCCTTGAAACAACTTTTCCATCACTTTTGTGGCCAGAAAGAGTCCCTGTTGGTTTTAAAATTCGCCTGCCCATTGAAGTCAATGGCGGTTCGCCTGTTCGCGAACATTTGCGGTAGTTCGCGTTCGCCGTTCGCGAACCGAAAATTTCAGGTTCGCGACAATACTATTAGTTAGATAAGGGAATAGACCCGGTGACCACACACAGCGTGCTAACTAAGAAGGAGACAAAGGGAGATGAGGGGCTTTCAACGTCTATTTCCCCCGTTCTTCTTCCCCTACCGTAGCCTGTCCCCAGGTTTCCCCCTTCCCATACCCCGGACTAAACCCAGGTTTAGGAGAGAAAGACAACCCTGACATGGTACTAGACCGAAGGCACAAGGGCAGCGGAAAAACTCCCACGAGAATGAATAACCAGTTTGCTCTTGAATGTATAAGATGTGAATAAGATCGATGTACCTTAACCGCTTACCCTTCCTTTTTTCCTTTCTGTATCCCGAACAAGTTCTCTGATAAAATAAAAATTGTCAGATTCAAGTTCTTCTGTTCCCCCTACATAGGGTCACTTGGCAGATATGGATTGACACCTATCCTAAGGATCCCTGAAACACACTGACACAGAACAGAATAGAGATTGTTCCCCGTCCTCAAAGCCCCTGATACACACTGACACAGAGCAGAATAGGGACTGTTCACCCTACATAGGGTCACTTGGCAGATATGGATTGACACCTGTCCTCAAAGCCCCTCATACACACTGACAAAGAGCAGAATAGAGACTGTTCCCCATCCTCAAAGCCCCTGATACACACTGACAAAGAGCAGAATTCGCGTTGTTTCTATGATGTGCATAACATGTTCTTGTAAATGTTTGTTACATTTTTCCTGGAATTGTAATTTTGGAATCTGAATAAAGATAGTCAAATCCCTGATACACACTGACACAGAGCAGAATAGGGACTGTTCCCCCTACATAGGGTCACTATGTGCCTTTTTTTGGTTTGGTTTTTGAAGCCACACTATAGCAGCGGCCAGAAAAAATGATGTTTGTTTCACAGGCAGAAAGTGCCCTAAAACATGGCGGCTTGAACCCTAGTTGGTGGCGGATAAGTCACGCAAGTCAACCGGCATTCAGAGCTAAAATACAGCAGCGTGTAGACCATTTTTAGCCCAAGGCAGCTCATCTCATCAGGCCTTTTTTCATCGAATGTATCGCCCAGTGTCAGTCCCTTTGGGATCCATCCCTCATTCATCTTAATAAAGGTGAGGTAATCTAGACTTTTTTGACCTAGGCAACTTCTCTTCTCAGTGACAATACCTCCTGCTGCACTGAAGGTCCTTTCTGACAGGACACTTGAAGCGGGGCAGGCCAGAAGTTCTATCGCAAATTGGGATAGCTCAGGCCACAGGTCAAGCCTGCACACCCAGTAGTCAAGGGGTTCATCGCTCCTCAGAGTGTCGATATCTGCAGTTAAGGCGAGGTAGTCTGCTACCTGTCGGTCGAGTCGTTCTCTGAGGGTGGATCCCGAAGGGCTGTGGCGATGCATAGGACTTAAAAAGGTCCGCATGTCCTCCATCAACAACACGTCTTTAAAGTGTCCTGTCCTTGCCGGCGTGGTCGTGGGAGGAGGAGGATGACTTCCACCTCTCCCCCTGTTAGATTCCCGTTGTGCTGTGACATCACCCTTATACGCTGTGTAAAGCATACTTTTTAATTTATTTTGCAAATGCTTCATCCTTTCCGACTTGTTGTAATTCGGTAACATTTCCGCCACGTTCTGCGTGCTGTCGGGCTGACCCCGGGTGCCGATACATGCTGTCTGACTGTGCCACTAGCACCTTGCGACGACCTCCCCCTGCTTCCAACTCGTCTCCTCCTCCTCCTCTCTGTCTCCCCATCTGAACTTTCGCCCTGTTCTTCTTCTTGCCGAGCGGGCACCCACGTGACATCCATGGATGCATCGTCATCATCAACCGCTTCACTTGTATCTGACAACTCAGCAAAGGAAGCAGCAGCGGGTACAACATCATCATCATCACACCGTACATCCATGTGTGTAATGCTGCCTGCCTGAGACATATCCCTGTTATCTACATCCTCTGGCAATAATGGTTGCGCATCACTCATTTCTTCAAACGGATGTGTGAATAACTCCCCTGACATACCAAGTAAAGTGGCTGTGGTGCTAGTTTTGGTGATGGCGGCAGGTGGGTGAGTGGTATCTTGAGAGGTGCCTGAAGCTAAGCTGGAGGAGGATGGTGCATCAAGGTTCCGAGCGGAGGCTGTAGAAGATTGGGCATAGCCAGTCAACTATGTCCTCAGAACTTTTCAAGTTCTGAAAACTGGGCATTATTCTAGGGACAAAGGGAATCACAGCACCACGACCACGATGGCCCCTGCGGGGTGTCCTGCCTCTGCCTGTCATTTTTTGGGGGATTAGTGGTACTATGCGTGCAAGCTACTGTGAGACCAGATATGAGTGGCAATATGCAATGGCAGAGGTCTGCAGAGTACACGCTGTAGGCCTGACACACCCGCTTGAAGACAACTAACTGCTATTCAATCTATAACAGTGAAAAAAATATATGTTTTTAAATGCACGCTATTGTGACACCAGAAATAAGTGGCAATGTGCGCTGGCAGAGGTTGGCAGAGTACACGCTGTAGGCCTGACACCCGCTTGAAGACAACTAACTGCTATTCAATCTATAACAGTGAAGAAATCTTTTTGGTTTTAAATGCACAAAATTGTGACACCAGATATGAGTGGCAATGTGCACTGGCAGGGTTCTTCAGGGCACACGCTGAAGGAAGGCCTGAAACACCCGCTTTAAGGACACTGACTGCTATTAGCTTACACTGGAAATCTTTTTTTCTTTGTAAAAGCACGCTACAGAGACACCAGATATGAGTGGTGTAACGAATCGCCTGGCACCCCGACTGAGTACCTCCGTTAAAGGATGCTCCTAGCGCTTCCTGAGGACTCCAAGCACTCTGGCAGACACCACAATCACCGAATCAGAGAAGCATATGAATGCTCTCAAGCCTCTGAATGCTGTAGACAGTTGAATAGGAACCATACGAATAGGCTTGCACTCCTAGCAGTCAAACTGGAACAGCATACAATAAATCCTCCCCCAATAATGAGACGACACTTCACTTTGAGGGTTAAACAGGAACTCTGGACTGGCTCATCCAGCCTGGCTTTTATTTCCATCTCACATATACCGGCCACACCCAGGGGGAGGCATAAAATAACCAATCCGAGATATGGTACAACCCACACATCCCCTCCCCTTAGCCTGAGAGATAATCCACTTATTATACAGTTTAAAACATAACTTTTACACAATATCTATAACTTCAAAACCATACATCACATTCACATACAAATCACATATTCAGACTCAGCATACTTTAAACATAAACACTTCCAAACTTCAGGCAAATCCCTCCAGTGGATCAAAAGTTACACGGAAGTCCTTTTATGACCGACCGCAAGCACATTTTCCTGCCCAAAACAGTTCCATGGATTTGGGCTGTGCGGTCGGTCAATTTCTGGCATAAAAACGGCTAAGTCCCATTCGAAGTGTGCCTGTACTTCAACTTTAGTCGAAGTGTCGAAGTGGAGTTGATGTTAAAGGGACACTATAGTCACCTGAACAACTTCAGCTTAATGAGGTTGTTTAGGTGAGTGCTACAGCTACCCGGAGCCTTTTTCTTGTAAGCACTGTATTTTCTGAGAAAATGCAGTGTTTACATTGGAAGCTTGGAACACCTCTTGTTGCAGTCAATCAGACGGCCACCAGAGGGACTTCCGAGTTCAGAGGCCCTAAAAAGGCCTCTCGTCCGATGCATTCTGGGTGAATGCATCAGACGGGCTATCAGCACACAAAGCACTGTGAACGCGCTTTGTGTGCTGACAGCCTGTCAGCACTGCTGTGGGCGTGGCTTCAGCTGACAGCTGAAGCCCGAACCCACAGGGATGCTGTCTGGCCACAATAGTGGTTGAAGGGGGGGGGGGGGGACCTACTCTCCTCCCCCCCCCCGGCCCCCACCCCTGAGCGGTGGGTGGGGGCCCTAAAAATAAGGGGGGCACATACTGCCCCCCCGGCCCCCACCCCTGTGCGGCGGGTGGGGGCCCTAAAATTATCAATAAGGGGGACCTATTGTCCCCCCCCCGGCCCCCACCCCTGTGCGGTGGGTGGGGGCCTTAAAATAAAAAATAAGGGGGGGACATACTGCCCCCCCGGCCCCCACCCCTGTGCGGCGGGTGGGGGCCCTAAAATTCACAATAAGGGGGGGGGGCCCACTGCCCCCCCCCGGCCCCCACCCCTGAGCGGTGGGTGGGGGCCCTAAAATTCACAATAGGGGGGGGACCTACTGTCCCCCCCCGGCCCCCACCCCTGTGCGGCGGGTGGGGGCCCTAAAATTCACAATAAGGGGGGGGACCTATTGTCCCCCCCCGGCCCCCACCCCTGAGCGGTGGGTGGGGGCCCTAAAATTGACAATAGGGGGGGGACCTACTGTCCCCCCCCCGGCCCCCACCCCTGAGCGGTGGGTGGGGGCCCTAAATACAAAGGGGGTGGGGACCTTAGTTAACCCTCTCCCCCCCCCCCAAAAAAAAAAAACTTATCTCCCTACCTACCCCCCTCACCCTAAAAATAATAAGGGGGGACCCTTTAACTAAAAACCTGTAAAGAAAAAAAAAAATAAGATAAAAACAACTTACCATTCGATGTTTTCTTTCTTCTAAAATCTTCTTTCTTCAGCCCCAAAAAAGGCCAAATAAAAATCCATAATAACCGACGCAATAAAAAAAAACAAAAAAAAACCCGAGCGCAAAAAAAAATAATCCATCTTCACCCATGGAGGGCTCCGCGCAGACTGAGCTCCGCAGGGCGGGGGAAGGCTTATAAAGCCTTGCCCCGCCCTGCAATTAGGCTAAGAACACTCTGATTGGTGGGTTTAAGCCAATCAGAGTGCTCTTTGTCATTTTACAAGCGTGGGAAAGTTCTTTGGAATTTTCCCACGCTTGTAAAATGACACAGAGCAATGTGATTGGATGGCTTGAAATCCATCCAATCACAGTGCTCTGTGTCATTTTACAAGCGTGGGAAAATTCCAAAGAACTTTCCCACGCTTGTAAAATGACAAAGAGCACTGTGATTGGATGGCTTGAAATCCATCCAATCACAGTGCTCTGTGTCATTTTACAAGCGTGGGAAAATTCCAAAGAACTTTCCCACGCTTGTAAAATGACAAAGAGCACTGTGATTGGATGGCTTGAAATCCATCCAATCACAGTGCTCTGTGTCATTTTACAAGCGTGGGAAAATTCCAAAGAACTTTCCCACGCTTGTAAAATGACAAAGAGCACTGTGATTGGATGGCTTGAAATCCATCCAATCACAGTGCTCTGTGTCATTTTACAAGCGTGGGAAAGTTCTTTGGAATTTTCCCACGCTTGTAAAATGACACAGAGCACTGTGATTGGATGGATTTCAAGCCATCCAATCACAGTGCTCTGTGTCATTTTACAAGCGTGGGAAAATTCCAAAGAACTTTCCCACGCTTGTAAAATGACAAAGAGCACTCTGATTGGCTTAAACCCACCAATCAGAGTGTTCTTAGCCTAATTGCAGGGCGGGGCAAGGCTTTATAAGCCTTCCCCCGCCCTGCGGAGCTCAGTCTGCGCGGAGCCCTCCATGGGTGAAGATGGATTATTTTTTTTTGCGCTCGGGTCTTTTTTTTTTTTTTATTGCGTCGTTTATTATGGATTTTTATTTGGCCTTTTTTGGGGCTGAAGAAAGAAGATTTTAGAAGAAAGAAAACATCGAATGGTAAGTTGTTTTTATCTTATTTTTTTCTCTTTACAGGTTTTTAGTTAAAGGGTCCCCCCTCATTATTTTTAGGGTGAGGGGGGTAGGTAGGGAGATAAGTTTTTTTTTTTGGGGGGGGGGGGGAGGTTAACTAGGGTCCCCACCCCCTTTGTATTTAGGGCCCCCACCCACCGCTCAGGGGTGGGGGCCGGGGGGGGACAATAGGTCCCCCCCTATTGATAATTTTAGGGCCCCCACCCACCGCTCAGGGGTGGGGGCCTGGGGGGGGCAGTAGGTCCCCCCCTTATTGTGAATTTTATTAAGATGAATGAGGGATGGATCCCGAAGGGACTGACACTGGGCGATACATTCGATTAAAAAAAGCCTGATGAGATGAGCTGCCTTGGGCTAAAAATGGTCCACACGCTGCTGTATTTTAGCTCTGAATGAGAAGACGCTTAGCTTAGTCAGGTTGCTACTTTGTTACTTAGAAGCTAGACTTAGGCTGGGATAGAACTTTTGATTTCCACTTTTATTTCGCAAAGTTTTACAGCCTAGTTAGGCATCCACTTTTCTACCAATACCTAGACTTAGGCTGAGCTCGTATTTCGTTTTGTTTTTACAATACAAGGGGTTGGGAATAAGTGGGCATCTGAGTCCTGGCTGGATGGGAGACATTCCCTGCATCTGAGAGACAGGGGCAGCTCCTGTGTCTCTGGGGAAAGCTCACAAACTAGCAACTTCATACTATTGTAACTTTGTATCTTTCCCTAATAGCACTACTCTGGTACCTTAGCGTTCTATCAATAAGCACTAACAGATCGTCCCAGCTACTTTGTCTACATTATTTTTGTATAAGCAATCCACTGCCTTTGTAATTTGGGGCTGACTACTACTCAGTTAAATCGACCTACTTTGGTATCTTTACACACAGGGGGAAGTTTTCCAATTCTATTATGACTTCATTGTTTTTCCACCACACTGTATGCCTTTGATCCCGATTTACCTCACCAGTGCAGTCAGCATCCCCACGGTTTACCATATACTCCAGGGAAGGACACCCTGGGGTCTGGGGTATCCCCCCCAGAATATACAGTTGGGCTACATTTTATGCAGACACTCTGACACTATAGGGTTGATCTGTGTTCTGGTGCTTTATACATTTAGGTAGATACTCTTTTACCGTATGCTAGTATGAGCAAATAGCCTCTAGGGGTTGTGGTACAGTACTCTCTACAGTGATCTGTCCAGTACCCCCCCATCGTCAGTACAGCCATATGGACCAACCCCCACTCCTATACCCCATGATTTTTTTTTAGTCTCTGTACGTTTTTCTATTAAAGATTTATTATTTTCCTTACTCTGTACATCTATTACTCTGCACACCAAGGGAGTGAATACCCTATTGTGGGCACACCCTCAGTCGAGTGTGTTCTGGTAGATGGATTTTGCTTTCCTCTCCGAACACCTCAATTCTTGGGATTTATTCTATTTTCTAATACTTATTGCGTTGGGGTAAGCCCTTTAGTTGTTGCCCATTTAGTCCTTGCCTTGGCTCCAGAGCTGGACCTTTCTAGCTCTATAGCCATCTTCCTATTCCTAATATAGCTCTGAATGACGTTTGACTTGCGTGACTTATCCGCCACCAACTAGGGTTCAAGCCACCATGTTTTAGGGCACTTTCTGCCTGTGAAACAAACATAAATTTTTCTGGCCGCTGCTACAGCAGCGGCTGCAACAATGCCAAATTTTTCAGGCATGTGTACATGCGTAATTCTTAGGCCCACTGGTGCAGCACTGTGGCTTCAAAAACCAAACAAAAAAAAAATCCTCCAAGATGGCACCAATATACCAGTGGTCTAAGCATCTTCCCACCTTGGCCTTAAAAGGGAGGTGATTCCACAATTAAAAATCGCTGCCATTTACACGTCCACTGATAGGAGACGCGGAAGGTATTAAACTGATATGAACAATACTAAACTCACCACTCCTATCTGGTGGCACATTAGCTTGCCCGTGCAGTGCCCCAAATTTAAAGTAAGAGGGCCGACCAAGCATCTTCTTCCATCTCCCTGTTACATAAATCAATGCCATATCCATAGAAATTGTAGAGAATATCCAGGATAGTTTTACAGGGCCAAATCATGTCGCCTGTTGAAAGAGGTGACCTTGCTCGGGTCCCAGGTGTGCGGTTCCTAAAATGGCTGCCATATACATGTCCACTGATAGGAGACGCGGAAGGTATTAAACTGATATGAACATTTACTAAACTCACCACTCCGAGTGCTGTTATTTATTTAATTTTTTTGTGGTGAGACTTTACAGGACAGAGTGCTTCTCCATGGGACATGTTAACTCACGGGCAGCTGGCTCATCAAGGAACCAGAGCAGATTGAACGAGGTGACCTTGCTCGGGTCCCAGGTGTGCGGTTTCTAAAATGGCTGCCATATACACGTCCACTGATAGGAGACGCGGAAGATATTAAACTGATATGAACAATACTCCACTCCTATCAGTAGGTCCGTCCCATTGTGATTTATGCCCCCCACCAACCGCGCAGGGATGGGGGCCGGGGGGAGGAAAGTAGGCCCCCCATTGTGATTTATGACCCCCACCCACCGCGCAGGGGTGGGGGCCGAGGGGGGAGGACAGTAGGTCCCCCCATTGTGATTTATGGCCCCCACCTACCGCGCAGGGGTTGGGGAGGAAAGTAGCTCCCCCCAGTGTGTGTCATGGGCTTTGAGGACAGGTGTCAATCCATACCTGCCAAGTGACCCTATGTAGGGGGAACAGTCCCTATTCTGCTCTGTGTCAGTGTGTATCATGGTCTCTGTGGACGGGGAACAGTCTCTATTCTGCTCTGTGTCAGTGTGTATCATGGTCTCTGTGGACAGGGAACAGTCTCTATTCTGCTCTGTGTCAGTGTGTATCAGGCCCCAGTGCCCCAAATTTAAAGTAAGAGGACCGACCAAGCATCTTCTTCCATCTCCCTGTTACATAAATCAATGCCATATCCATAGAAATTGTACATAATATCCAGGAGAGTTTTACAGGGCCAAATCTTGTCGCCTGTTGAAAGAGGTGACCTTGCTCGGGTCCCAGGTGTGCGGTTCCTAAAATGGCTGCCATATACACGTCCACTGATAGGAGACGCGGAAGGTATTAAACTGATATGAACATTTACTAAACTCACCACTCCGAGTGCTGTTATTTATTTAATTTTTTTGTGGTGAGGCTTTACAGGACAGAGTGCTTCTCCACGGGACATGTTAACTCGCGGGCAGCTGGCTCATCAAGGAACCAGAGCAGCTTTAACGAGCAGCTTGAACGGTGTCCCAATAGCTTGCATTTAAAAACCTGTTAAATGTTATAATAACATCAGATTGCTTTGCAGCAGGATATCCTTCCAGAAGAGATGTATTTGACAAAATGTTGTAATACCTTTAGTAAAAATTAGTGAAAAAATAAATCACAAGCAGGGTACAAATGGCTAATTAAAGCTAAGGATTTCAGGATTAACCATGTTTTAGAGAAGGAGATCCCACCAAAAAAAAAAAAAAAAAAACCCTTGTTCGATTCTAGAAACCTGGTGTGTATGGTAATCTGACCCTGGTCAATGAGGCAAAACTGCAGATGGAGGAAACATGCAAACTCACAAGTTACATTAGCACCACCACTCAAAAAACACTGAATAAACAGACGCAGAACTGTAGCCGTCTCTATATTTTAAAGTAAATTAAGTCATACAATTCACCACCCTCATTTTCTAAAAGGGGAAATATTACTATGGGTCACTTTACCACCAGTGAAGTTCAGCCCACCCCCGGCTCCAACCAATTGACTGAAATCCTCCAAGATGGCACCAATATACCAGTGGTCTAAGCATCTTCCCACCTTGGCCTAAAAAGAGGAGGTGATTCCACAATTAAAAATCGCTGCCATATACACGTCCACTGATAGGAGACGCAGAAGGTATTAAACTGATATGAACAATACTAAACTCTCCACTCCTATCTGGTGGCACATTAGCTTGCCCGTGCAGTGCCCCAAATTTAAAGTAAGAGGACCGACCAAGCATCTTCTTCCATCTCCCTGTTACATAAATCAATGCCATATCCATAGAAATTGTAGAGAATATCCAGGATAGTTTTACAGGGCCAAATCATGTCGCCTGTTGAAAGAGGTGACCTTGCTCGGGTCCCAGGTGTGCGGTTCCTAAAATGGCTGCCATATACATGTCCACTGATAGGAGACGCGGAAGGTATTAAACTGATATGAACATTTACTAAACTCACCACTCCGAGTGCTGTTATTTATTTAAATTTTTTTGGGTGAGGCTTTACAGGACAGAGTGCTTCTCCACGGGACATGTTAACTCACGGGCAGCTGGCTCATCAAGGAACCAGAGCAGCTTGAACGAGCAGCTTGAACGGTGTCCCAATAGCTTGCATTTAAAAACCAAAAAACATTTTTCACTGTTATAGATTGAATAGCAGTTAGTTGTCTCCAAGCGTCTGTGTGTCAGGCCTGCTCATCTGCCCACAGTCAGGTGTCTGTCAAGGACATGTCTGAGCGTAAGAAGCCAATGTCAGAAAGTCACCCCCTTGCCCGGCGTCTGACAGCTGGCTTGTCTGTACTATTAGCCCGCCAGCTTTTACCATACAAGCTGGTGGAGTCTGAGGCGTTCCAAAAATTTGTTGCTATTGGGACACCGCAGTGGAAGGTACCCGGCCGAAATTTCTTTTCACAAAAGAACAAATTTGTTGGCGGCATTGAAGTTGGGCAAGTGGACACATGTGCCGTGCATGGCACATGTGTGTAATCTGATCGTACAACGCTTTGTGCATAAGTACACAGGCTTACAGGACGTCCTTCTTGTCTCTGTACTTAACTGCCAACAGCTCCTCTTGGCGCCGAGCTAAGGTCTCCCCCCTTCGTTGCCGGGTGCGTGCAAGTTGTCCTGGGAAACCTGTGCTGTTCTTTTTAATTGTGCCGCAAGCTACTGTATCAAAACAGTACAGTAGCTTGAACAAAGGGACACTTGTATAAAAATTGTCAGTATACAAGTGGTACCCTTTGTTCATCAGGGGGAATATCAGGTCCCAGACAATCTTGCCACTGGTTCCCATATGTTCTGGGCAACCTGGAGGGTCAAGGTGGCTATCCTTTCCCTCGTACATCCGGAAGGCCTGAGTATACCCAGTATCGCTATCACAGAGCTTATACATCTTTACACCATACCTAGAGCGCTTGGAAGGAACATACTGCTTGAATCCCAGCCTTCCCTTATACTTCATCAGGGATTCACGCATATATTCCTTCCAGGTGTATAAGCCTCTGCAAACCTGGCAGCAAAGTGGGTAATCAGGGGGCGGATTTTATACAGCCTGTCAAACTGGGGATGCTCCCTAGGAGGACACAGGCTGTTGTCGCTGAAGTGCATGAAATGCAGAATCATTTCATACCTCTTCCTCGACATACATTTGGAGTAAATGGGGATAGAGCAGATGGGGCTACTGCTCCAGTAGGAGCGGATGGAGGGCTTCTTTATGATGCCCATCAGCATAGTCAATGCCCAGAATCTTTTAAATTCTGGCACAGTGTGTATCTTTGCCAAAAAAGAGTCCGGATTTGTAGCTCGGAATTGATGGGCATATAAATTAGTTTGGGCGACAATGTTCCCCAATACAGGGATCCTTAGGACAGGTGTCAATCCATACCTGCCAAGTGACCCTATGTAGGGGGAACAGTCTCTATTCTGCTCTGTGTGAGGAGGAGGAACGGGAAATGAGTAGCTCGGCATCCAACCTTGTGCAAATGGGGTCTTTCATGCTGTCGTGCCTGTTGAGGGACCCTCGTATAAAAAGGCTGAAGGAGAACGACCTGTTCTGGGTGTCCACGCTACTAGACCCCCGGTATAAGCAGACAGTGGCGGAAATGTTACCGAATGACAAGTCGGAAAGGATGCAGCATTTGCAAAATAAATTAAAAAGTATGCTTTACACAGCGTATAAGGGTGATGCCACAGCACAACGGGAAACTAACAGGGGGAGAGGTGAAAGTCATCCTCCTCCTCCTCCCACGACCACGCCATATCTGCCAAGTGACCCTATGTAGGGGGAACATTCCCTATTCTGCTCTGTGTCAGTGTGTATCAGGGATCCTTCGGACAGGTGTCAATCCATATCTGCCAAGTGACCCTATGTAGGAGGAACAGTCCCTATTCTGCTCTGTGTGAGGAGGAGGAACGGGAAATGAGTAGCTCGGCATCCAACCTTGTGCAAATGGGGTCTTTCATGCTGTCGTGCCTGTTGAGGGACCCTCGTATAAAAAGGCTGAAGGAGAACGACCTGTTCTGGGTGTCCACGCTACTAGACCCCTGGTATAAGCAGACAGTGGCGGAAATGTTACCGAATTACAAGTCGGAAAGGATGCAGCATTTGCAAAATAAATTAAAAAGTATGCTTTACACAGCGTATAAGGGTGATGTCACAGCACAACGGGAAACTAACAGGGGAAGAGGTGAAAGTGATCCTCCTCCTCCTCCCACGACCACGCCATATCTGCCAAGTGACCCTATGTAGGGGGAACATTCCCTATTCTGCTCTGTGTCAGTGTGTATCAGGGATCCTTCGGACAGGTGTCAATCCATATCTGCCAAGTGACCCTGATACCGGAGAAACTGACGGAAGCCAAGCACAGAGAGATGGACACAGGTTTCTTCAGGAAGGAAGAGATTCTTTATTCGGTTCACCGATCGGGACTCAGAGGGACTAATGTCACCAAAATACAGCAAGTTCTGAGCCCCGGACAATAGTGCAGGCTCCTTATATAGGCACATAACTCCTCCCATATTAAGCTCCACCCGCACATTCTCTTGACCAATCAATACAAATAAGAATTAACTTCCTGCTTGACCGCATGGCCTGTCCAGCACAATGGAGGAGGGGAATACTACATACTGTATTCTTGCACATGCTCCGTACACTACTGATCGTATCTTGCCTCGTGCAACCAACTGATCGATACGTCAGCATATGCAAGTACACATGCCACGTGGTAATCTCGGCCTACTAAATTTATTTTTACCGAGATTCCACCACATTCCCCCCTTTGATGCCTCTTGATATTTCACAATTACTTGAGGCATCACTTAACCTTAGTTTGCATACACCGCAAGTTACCTTGAACCAGACTAGACTTATCTATGATGTGAATCTTCAACACTCATCTTCCTGCATTGATTCTCCCTGATCTAGAGCCTTATATTTATAAATTGCCACTATCTGTGCAGCAGCCTTCCTCTCTGCTATATTTTCTATCAGGCTTTGCACAGACCTAACTACTAAGGGTATAAGACATGGCAAGAGTAGACACAACATTAAAATCAGTAGGACTCCACCTACCAATGCCTTAAGCCCTCCAAGCCACTCATACCAGCTACCAAATCTCCACTTGGATTGTACCCTTTCCATACCTGAGTAGGCACATGCGCTAGTTTAACCATATGGCTAGTAAGCTCAGCTATTGCTTGCCCTTCGTCATCTATTTGAAGACAGCAATTGCTCAGGTTAAACTTCCCACATACACCTCCCTCTACTGCCAATAGGTAATCCAAGGCTAATCTATTTTGGTATACTGCTGTCCTCATCCTGGTATTATGCTTCGCTAGAAGATTGAGCGCTTGTGATGTCTCATTAGTAATGATCTCAACCACTGCCTGTAATCTTATAATACGGTTGAGCATATAAATTGGGGTTCTATAACCAAAGGTACCATCCTCTGCCCATGTGGCTGGCCCATAGTAATCTATAATACGCTGGGGAGGCCATTCATCATCTTCCCAGGCGCCTATCTCTATGGGTCCCCTTTTCTTCCTATGATTCACATCATACACTTTCACACCTAAAGTCTCACCTGTTTCGATAGGTAACAAGAAGAAGGATGGTTTGAGCATACCCAACACACATGCCCCTTCCCAGTCCTGTGGCAACTCCGAATAGGCTTTCTTACCACAGATCCAGTACAAATTTGCTGGGGCTCTCCAATTAGATGTGATGGATAGATCAAACCACACATCCTTTAAATTGGCGTATCTTGCAAACGGGTTAGATGGTTCTGAGACATTTGAAGCCGACCACCAAGTTGTATTCTTTGTATCATCATCATAAGCTTTTTGCCCTAGACAAGTTAATTCTCCTACAGAAGTATTATACATCATTCCTTTCCTCGCTATGCAAACATAACCTATGATGGAGGTCTTTAATCTCCACTCAGATTTACCTCTAACACTCATATGATAATTGGCTTGTGTAGATATTAATTGGTCAACTGCCTCAGAACCGGACATTACCTCCTTTGCTTCCCAAGGCCATTGGTCTCCCATGTTAGTACCTCCACACACATAGCAGTTGGTAACATTAAGACTACCGGCAATACTTTCAGCTAAATCAATGAACAGGTTTTTAGCATTATGGGAGATCTTATTATCTATACTCATTTCTTCATAGAAGGAATGATATACCTGATGAGTCTGGGAGGTTACCGTATCAGTCTCTATCCCTATAAACAATACTGTCCCAGGGTCTAAACCCGTCCCATATATTTGAAACCCAAATAAATTACCATATTTATCTAAGAACTTGTCAGGGTTATTTATAAGTATATGGATTGGATTGCATTCCATAGACTTACAGTATGGATTGGTAGGCAACTTAGTCACAATCATGTCCTTGTCTGCTGTCTGTCCCCAAGTTGCCCACCCCACACAAGACCAATATGGGCAAAAGTTATAATCTCTATTTGGGCATCTAGGACTCACATACTTATTTTTACTACTGGGACAAATATATTTATCGTTAGACCCATACGTTCTCTCCCATCTAAGATCCCCACATACATTCTGCGGCTTTCTACCACTTGATATCGCTTTACACGCATCAAATAGCAGAACACCTGAAGAATATAAGGATTCTAATACTGTTTTGTTAATTAGGGTCCCCTGAGGATCTCCATTCCTGAGAGTCAACCAAATTGTACGGGGTTGATACTCTGGACTGAAGCACTTAGGTTCTCCTATTCCTAAATGGCACACACTATATTCTATATTTAAGTATCTACATCTTGATACATCTCCTTTACACTCGTATTGCGAATGCCAAATTAGGGTCTGGGAAATATGGTTACCTGTTCTTGTAGTCTTAATGCATACCTCACAGCTAGGAGTGTCGATACCTCTACCTTCCTGAATATAAAAATACACATATAAAAACATTATTAAAAACACATCTTTCGTCGTCATCCTCAGTCTTCGTTCGTGCGATGGCACCTCAGCTTCCAGGATGTAAGGGCTGCAGGGAATGGAGTTCTGCTCGTCTTCACAGGGGTCACTTCGAGACTTTTCCTGACTTATACACTACACGTCGGTGAGCGGACAGGCTTTATTATGGCCTTCTCACTCACTTACCAATCTCTGAAACAATAAAATTTGTAATCCACAAGGTTCCTCGTCACTCCGACTGAGTCGTGCGCTTTAACCGGATCTTGCAGGGATTCTCTGGATCTGCTGTAGCTTGCCAAGAATCGACTGCTGCTGGTTTAACCCTGGAGTGATGTATCCACGGAGTCACTTCAGCTACTTTTATCGCTGTAGGGGTAGACAAAAGAACAACATAAGGACCTCTCCACTTGGGCCCTAACGGTACATTATTCCACTCTTTAATCCACACTTGGTCTCCTGGGTGGTAACTATGAACTGGGGGATAAATATTCACAGGTAATCTATCTTGTTCCCATTTCTGTACCTCCTCCATAGTCTTACCCAACTCTACAACCTGCTGCCGGGTAATTTCTTCTCCCAACTGACTCAAATCCCCCCTTAAGTTACCAAGTACGGGAGGTGGTCGCCCATACATGATCTCAAAAGGAGAGAGGCCCATCCTTCTGGTAGGTGTACTGCGGATTCGCAATACAGCTATGGGCAAGAGAACGTTCCACTTAAGTTGGGTTTCCTGACACATTTTAGCCAACTGGTTCTTAATAGTTCTATTCATTCTCTCTACCTTACCAGAACTCTGGGGTCTATATGCCGTATGAAGCCTCCACTTTATACCAAGCATATGAGTCAGTTGTTGTAGGCACTGATGAACAAAAGCTGGACCATTGTCCGATCCTATAGAGCAGGGTAGTCCATATCGGGGTATTATTTCTCGTAGCAGGAATCTCACAACTTCTCCTGCTTTCTCTGTACGAGTAGGACATGCTTCTACCCAGCCTGAATAGGTGCACACAACTACCAGTAGGTAGCGATGTCCACCAGATTTAGGCATTACTGTATAGTCAATTTGTAGATCGGACATGGGGAGTCCCCCCATAAACTGAACTCCTGGTGGCTTTACTGGTCCTTGCCTTGCATTATTTTTAGCACACGTTACACATCTTTGTACAATGGCCTGAGTCAAGTTGGACAATCTTGGTATGTAGAAATGTTTTCTGAGAGATTCTCCTGTACTATCTCTCCCAGAATGTGTCCCGTTATGATAGTTTTGGACAATTTCTACCGCTAGTGATGCTGGAATGACTATTCTTCCATCTTCTAACTGATACCATTTGTTCTCCAAATACTTTCCAGGTTCAGTCTTTAACCACTCCTCTTCTTGAGCTGTATAAACTGGAGTCCATTCAGACAGTGGAGTTGGTATAAGAGCAGCTATATGCTCCACATATTCCTGTCTTTCTGATTCTGCGGCACGCTTAGCTGCACTATCTGCCATCCGATTTCCTTTGGTTACATCACCATCTCCTCTCAGATGCGCTCGACAATGTATAATACCGACTTCTTTCGGCTCCCACACTGCTTCCAATAGTTGTAGGATTTCAGCTACGTACTTGATTTCTTTGCCTTCTGAATTCAATAGTCCTCTTTCTTTATACAAAGCTCCGTGGGCATGGGTGGTTAAAAAAGCATACTTGGAGTCCGTGTAGATGTTCACTCTTAAACCTTCAGCCAATTGTAACGCTCGTGTCAGTGCTATCAATTCTGCCTTTTGTGCTGATGTTCCTTTTGCCAGTGGCCGAGCTTCTATCACCTTATCTATCGTTGTTACTGCATAGCCTGCATAGCGGATCCCTTCTTTCACATAACTACTGCCGTCGGTGTAATATTGAACATCGGGGTTCTGGATGGGAAAATCACGAAGATTTGGTCTACTTGAAAATACTTCATCCATTACTTCCAAACAATCATGTTGACTTTCAGTAGGTTGTGGCAAAAGGGTAGCTGGATTTAAGGTATTTACAGTCTCTAAATGCACTCTTGGGTTTTCACACAACATTGCTTGATACTTGGTCATACGGCTATTACTAAACCAATGATTTCCTTTGTAATCCAACAACGTCTGTACTGCATGTGGGACTCGTACATAAAGTTCTTGACCCAGAGTGAGTTTATCGGCTTCAGCTACCAGCAGGGCGGCTGCAGCTACTGCTCTTAGACAAGGTGGAAGTCCGCTGGCCACCGCATCCAGTTGCTTAGACATGTAGGCAACAGGTCTTTGCCATGATCCCAAGTACTGTGTCAATACTCCCACAGCCATTCTTCTTTGCTCATGTACATACAGGTAGAATGGTCGTGTGTGATCAGGCAGACCTAATGCTGGGGCACTCATCAAAGCCCTCTTCACATCTTCAAATGCCGTTTGCTGTTCTTGAGTCCATAAGGGGTCGTGCTCTGTACCTTTGATAGCTGCATACAGAGGTTTTGCCAGTATCGCGTAGCTGGGAATGCATATCCTACAGAAGCCTGCTGCCCCCAAGAATTCTCGCACTTGTCTTCTATTCTTGGGTATCGGTATTTGGCACACAGCTTCTTTTCTCTCTGGCCCCATGATTCTTTGACCTTCAGAGATATGGAATCCCAGATATTTGACAGTTGGCAAACACAACTGAGCCTTCTTTCTAGACACCTTGTATCCTGCCTTCCAGAGAATGTGTAGTAGATCGTGCGTTGCTTGCTGACATATTTCCTTTGTAACTGCTGCTATCAACAAGTCATCTACATATTGTAACAATACACACTCTCCTGGGATGGACTCGAAATCCAGTAGATCTTGACTTAGAGCTGAACCAAATAGGGTAGGTGAATTTTTAAACCCTTGGGGCAGTCTTGTCCAAGTCATTTGGCGTTTTGAGCCTGTCACAGCGTTTTCCCATTGGAAAGCGAAGATACATTGGCTTTCTGCGGCAATTCGGAGGCAAAAGAAGGCATCTTTGAGGTCTAAGACTGTAAAATAAGTTGCCCCGCCCGGAATTAAAGCAAGCAGGTTATATGGATTGGGCACAACTGGATGTATACTAACAACCGCATCATTGACTGCTCTCAGGTTCTGCACAGGTCTATACTCATCTGTACCGGGCTTTTGAACAGGCAGCAATGGGGTGTTCCAGGGGGAAGTACAGAATTTTAGGATACCATACCGTATGAACTTATCCAGATAAGATTGGATGTTCTTTTTAGCCTTCTGCGGGATGTGATATTGCCGTAGGCTCACTGGATAAACCCCAAGTTTTAGTTCGATTTTAATAGGTGGAATATTGTGGGCCAGTCCTGGTGGGTTGTTCTCTGCCCAAACTCCTGGTATGTTGAATAAGGATTCATCACTCCTAGGGTTTTGGCTAGTCAACGCTGTATAAAGTCGCCACTCTTCTTCCTTTGGTACGGATAATGTCATAATACCTGAAGGTCCATTAAACTTTAAGGATGTTGTTCCATTTGGTAGGAACGTAATCTGCGCTTGTAATTTGGATAGCATATCACGTCCCAGCAATTGGACTGGACATTCAGGCATGTAAAGGAATTGATGTTTTACTACGTGGCCTCCCAATGTACAGAGTCGACTTTTAAGAACCGGTTTTGCAGCACTTCTTCCAGTTGCTCCTATTACAGTAATAGTTCTTCCAGATGGAGGAGCAACTAGGTTAGTCACCACCGAATGTTCAGCACCAGTGTCGATCATGAACGCACTCCTTTTTCCCCCTATTGATACATCGACCATAGGCTCCGCTCGACCAAGGGGGATGGAGCCCGGTCGGTATCAATAGTCCTCCATGACCGTGTCAGCCAATCCTACAAAGTCCCTACCTTCTCTATCGCGGGACCTTTGCGCTGCTGGATAGTACCTATCTTCCCTTACACTTCCTCTGTTCCCATTACTTCCTCTATTACCATTGCTCCCTCCGGGGCCTCCTCTACCTCTCGCTCTGCCTCTAAAGTTTCCATAACCTGCCCTATGTCTGTCTCTCTCATACTGTTCCCTTTGAGGACACTCACTTCTCCAATGCCCTTCTTCCCTACAGTATGCGCACTGATTTCTACTCAGGGGTTCCTCATTCCACTTACTATCGCCTCTATCTGGGCCCCGTCTATCTACGCCTGCGATCGCTACCGCTAGCATGTCTGCCTTTCTACTCATCTTGCGCTCTTCCTCTTTCTTTGTCTCTGTTTCCCTGTTCATGTACACTTTATTCGCTACCTCCATTAGTTGGGTGATAGACATACCTGCGAACCCTTCTAACTTCTGTAGCTTGCGCTTAATATCTCCGTAAGCTTGGCTGACAAAGGCGGAGTTTACCATTCGGGAATTATCAGCGTCTTCCGGATTAAAGGGGGTATACAAGCGGTATGCCTCCAATAATCGGTCATAAAAGACACTGGGCGCTTCATCACTTTTCTGTATCACCTCAACTGTCTTCGACATATTAATAGCTTTCTTCCCTCCGGCTTTCATGCCAGCAATTATAGCGTCTCTATAGGCTTTTAGTTGAACCATATCTGCGCCATTAACATTCCAGTCGGGATCGGTGTTAGGGTTATGTGTTGCGGCCCATGCTGCTGGATTGGCTTGATTTAAAGCACGGGCTTCATCCTCTAGCGCTTTAATGGCCGCTTGGTTAATCCTAGTCCTTTCCTCATTATTGAACAATGTCATTAATAACTGCTGGCAATCAGCCCATGTCGGATTATGTGTCTGAACTATCGAGGTGAACAGATCGGTCATAGCTTGTGGTTTCTCAGTGTACGAGGAATTGTGGGTTGTGGCGAAACCAACTTCGCCACTGTGGGCTGGAGAAGCCTGGCTGCTAGCCTCTTGCCCTGCGACTATGGCCCCTGGACATATTGCTCTTTAAAGACTATATTTGGGCATGTATAATTTATATTGCTGCTACTGGCCCTTTAAAATCAGCGGTGGACATTTTGGGACTACTGTCCCTTTAAGACTGTGCAGCATATTCTATTGTACTGCCTGTATATTGTATATGTATTTATGTATGCAGTTAACCTGGGTTATATATATATGCAGCCTTCATCTGATTGTTCGGTAGAATCACTCCATTCATTGTATTGAGGAAACTACCGAACAACCAGACCACCCAGGAATAAGTGTGCCTCCAATTACCGTTTGCAACAATGTTGCAAACGGGTAATTGGCAATCATGTAATGTGTTCTGTGTCCTCTGGGTGGCCGCCATTCAGGAAAACCACCACGTGGCGGCGGCCATCTTTAACTGCCGAACAGCGGTGTTTTGCCGTCGAGTGTCTGGAACTGAAATCGGACACTCGACTAGGCAAACACCGCTGAGACCTCCAGACTTCCAGGATTTCGTGGGGAAACTACCGAACGGCCCGCCGTTCGGTAGAAAGGAACATACGAACTAGGGGATTCATACGAACTCCCCTTAGTCTCTATAACACCAGTAATTCGTATGTTTCATTCACCTGTTTGTGACCGACCGCAGGGCCAAAATGCATGGAACTGTTTTCGGATACTTTACCCATGCGGTCGGTCAATACTTTAAAGTCCCATAACTCCTGAACCGTTTATCCGAATGGGCTGGTTTTAACATATGTTGTTCCTCCAGACTAGGGCTATCTGGAGATATTGGATTTGTGGATGTACCCCAAGTATTTAGGGTACATCCAAAACTTGGGTAAAAATATGTCCCTGTTAATTGTGTTAACAGATATGGTGGAGGGAGGAGATGTGTGGGTTGTACCTTAAACTGGATTGGTGTACTGAAAACCCCTCCCTTGCATGGGAGAACCTCATATAAACCCTTGTGTGAATAAATCAGTGGTTGTTGCTGTTTAACCCTGAAGCTGGAGTGTGTCTCTTTCTTGGGGGGAAGGGGACTGTATGCCGACTGCCAGGAGTGTAAGCTGTCCATATTGCTTTTCCTGTTCGGCTGCTTCCAGGGTTCGTGTGTCTGCTGTTCGAGAGTTGGTGAATTCGTGCAGTTTGGGAGTTCGGGAAGTTGGTGCTTATGGTAGCTGCTGGTCTATGGAAAAGGGGATTATCGCCTAAACGCATTTTTCCCCTTTTATGCTGAAACGGTCCGTTACAATTGGTGGCAAGCGGCGGGATCGTTCCTACAACCAGAGGGACTGCTACAGACAACACCATTCCTGGATTACAAAGTGAGGGCAACGCCAGTACCCGTACAGCGCCCCTATCTACAAGGAACCAACTGCAGCAGAGCAAGCATGGCACCCAGCTACACTCAAGAGGCGTATGACAGAGAGGTCACCAAGATACTGGCTTTATGCGGACCCAACCTCTCAGAGGATATAGTACAGCGTGTGAAGAAAGCAGTGCGAGAGTACTTGCCGTGGGAATCAGAGCGGGCCAGGGGGTTTGCAGTCCTCCCTCCCCAGCGGCAATGTGTGGCCCAGGGAGCTGATGGTGTCGTCCATCCTCCCCAGCAGCCGTGTGTGTCCAAGGGAGCCGAAGGTGCAGTCCTTCCTCCCCAGCGGCAGGCTGAGTTACAGGGGGCAGAGGTTGTTGTTCCTGCCCCCCAGCAGCAAAGTGAGATGCCAAGAAGGCAGTGTGAAGTGAAGGGAGAGGAGAGCAGCGTCCTCCCCCCCCAGCGGCAATGTGTGCCCCAGGGAGCTGATGGTGTCGTCCATCCTCCCCAGCAGCCGTGTGTGTCCAAAGGAGCCGAAGGTGCAGTCCTTCCTCCCCAGCGGCAGGCTGAGTTACAGGGGGCAGAGGTTGTTGTTCCTGCCCCCCAGCAGCAAAGTGATATGCCAAGAAGGCAGTGTGAAGGGAAGGGAGAGGAGAGCAGCGTCCTCCCTCCCCAGCGGCAATGTGTGCCCCAGGGAGCTGATGGTGTCGTCCATCCTCCCCAGCAGCCGTGTGTGTCCAAGGGAGCCGAAGGTGCAGTCCTTCCTCCCCAGCGGCAGGCTGAGTTACAGGGGGCAGAGGTTGTTGTTCCTGCCCCCCAGCAGCAAAGTGAGATGCCAAGACAGCAGTGTGAAGCGAAGGGAGAGGAGAGCAGCGTCCTCCCTCCCCAGCGGCAGTGTGTGCCCCAGGGAGCTGATGGTGTCGTCCATCCTCCCCAGCGGCAGTGTGTCCTGCAGGGAGCAGAGACAGTCAGTCTCGCACCCCAGCAGCCGGACAAGAGAATGAAAGGGGAGACAGCTGGTCCCCCTTTCCACCAGCAGAGAGAGTGGCAGGGAGAGGAGCCTGCTAACCCCCCTCCCCAGCGGCAGTTTACCGTCCAGAGAGAGGAGCTTGTTACACCCTCTCTCCAGCGGCAGCCTAACCCACCAAGGGGAGATGTTAAGCCCCACATCTGTGCAGATGGGACCGTAGTCTCTGCACTTACAGCACAAGGGATAGGGACGGTCGGTCCTGTCCCCCAGCCACAGAGCGATATATCTAAAGGGGAGACAGTCGGTCTCCAGCAGCCAGGCTCCCACCAGACTACTCCCGTGGTAGTGCTGGCAACAGGACAGAGTACCGCTGGTCTCTGCCTCCTCAGCAACCCACCAAGGCAGCCTATCAGTCTCTCACCCAGCCGTGGGGAGGCGCCTGAACTTGGACAAAATTCTCCCTCACCCAGGTGTGGTAACTGTTTATTATGGGTGGGCTGCTCTACTACTTCTGTTCTGTGGGTGGGTTGCTGGACTAACCAGGGCACTGACCGGCAGGAGGTCAGATACCCTGTTAGTCTAATTGGTAAAGGGGAGAATTGTGGCGAAACCAACTTCGCCACTGTGGGCTGGAGAAGCCTGGCTGCTAGCCTCTTGCCCTGCGACTATGGCCCCTGGACATATTGCTCTTTAAAGACTATATTTGGGCATGTATAATTTATATTGCTGCTACTGGCCCTTTAAAATCAGCTGTGGATATTTTGGGACTACTGTCCCTTTAAGACTGTGCAGCATATTCTATTGTACTGCCTGTATATTGTATATGTATTTATGTATGCAGTTAACCTGGGTTATATATATATGCAGCCTTCATCTGATTGTTCGGTAGAATCACTCCATTCATTGTATTGAGGAAACTACCGAACAACCAGACCACCCAGGAATAAGTGTGCCTCCAATTACCGTTTGCAACAATGTTGCAAACGGGTAATTGGCAATCATGTAATGTGTTCTGTGTCCTCTGTGTGGCCGCCATTCAGGAAAACCACCACGTGGCGGCGGCCATCTTTAACTGCCGAACAGCGGTGTTTTGCCGTCGAGTGTCTGGAACTGAAATCGGACACTCGACTAGGCAAACACCGCTGAGACCTCCAGACTTCCAGGATTTCGTGGGGAAACTACCGAACGGCCCGCCGTTCGGTAGAAAGGAACATACGAACTAGGGGATTCATACGAACTCCCCTTAGTCTCTATAACACCAGTAATTCGTATTCGTATGTTTCATTCACCTGTTTGTGACCGACCGCAGGGCCAAAATGCATGGAACTGTTTTCGGATACTTTACCCATGCGGTCGGTCAATACTTTAAAGTCCCATAACTCCTGAACCGTTTATCCGAATGGGCTGGTTTTAACATATGTTGTTCCTCCAGACTAGGGCTATCTGGAGATATTGGATTTGTGGATGTACCCCAAGTATTTAGGGTACATCCAAAACTTGGGTAAAAATATGTCCCTGTTAATTGTGTTAACAGATATGGTGGAGGGAGGAGATGTGTGGGTTGTACCTTAAACTGGATTGGTGTACTGAAAACCCCTCCCTTGCATGGGAGAACCTCATATAAACCCTTGTGTGAATAAATCAGTGGTTGTTGCTGTTTAACCCTGAAGCTGGAGTGTGTCTCTTTCTTGGGGGGAAGGGGACTGTATGCCGACTGCCAGGAGTGTAAGCTGTCCATATTGCTTTTCCTGTTCGGCTGCTTCCAGGGTTCGTGTGTCTGCTGTTCGAGAGTTGGTGAATTCGTGCAGTTTGGGAGTTCGGGAAGTTGGTGCTTATGGTAGCTGCTGGTCTATGGAAAAGGGGATTATCGCCTAAACGCATTTTTCCCCTTTTATGCTGAAACGGTCCGTTACATGGGTCTTCCAATTCAAGAGATCGGTAGTCGTGAACGGGACATATACGAAGACTGGGTCAGCATATACCATTTGACCTGCGGCATCGAGATAGGCTGACCCAGGATTCAGACGAAGAGGCATCTGGTAATGTTTGGGTCGTTGGGTACCGGTCAGTTGTCGGGTTAGTATAGGGCTACGTGAAGGGGCGTCGGTTAGAGGTTCCAGTCGGGGGATGGTAAGGCATGAGGATGTGGGAGCTTGATTTTGGGAAAGGTCGGTGAATAGAATATTCCGAGCCGAGCTAGAAGAAGCTTGACTGGAAGTTTGAAGTGGCGCCAAATCAGGATATTCAGATCTAACGGGGTTGGTTCCGGAAGGGAAGGTTTAATACGAGGGGGGGTGGATTCTGCACTGGAGGAGGAAGCGGAAGTGGATGGGGGCAATGGGGGAAGGGGTGTAGAGCTTCCTATACTCGCATCACTTCCTCCTAAAGGGAAGTAAGGGGGCGGCAAAGGGATCTCGGACTCAGGGAGCGTGTCCAAAATGGGCCTAACCATAGTCCTAGTGGACAAACAAGTCCTGGCCACCATGAGGCGACATTGCTCCTTGTGGCATATCCGAATCCATCTTGGCGAGTCGTTTACGGCCTGTCTCCAACAATCAATATATGGAAACTGTCCGTAAAGTTCAGGCCTACCTGATACAGCCACGTGTACACGCTGTACCAGAATTGGATCCAAACTGCCACGTGGCGGCCATGCCGCAACCAAAGTAGGCCACTCCCTAGTGCACAAAGTAACCAAACGTACAGGAGACATTTTAACCCCCAAATCACAGGTTTTAAATCCCTTTTTGAAATTCTTTACCATACAACCTAAGGGATCCAAGATCGTTGACTCCGACGCGCCCATACTTATCAATGGAGCGTCGTTGACAACGAATACTATGCACACGTTCTATTCAACAGTCACACCCGTTTCTTCCGGCAACAGCACCACGTGGTACGGTTACCAAGTGAAACGTACACAATAACACAATAAACACTCAGGGAATTCCCGTACACACTCAGCTGTTACACCAGTCACTAAATAATCAATATTATGCCCTTTGGCGAAACTATACAGTCACCCACGCCATAATTCTCTATATATGAATTACCCGTCTATAACACACCCCAGTAACATCGTCTTTTACAAATAGCGGTTACAGTACGGTTAGCATAGGTCAAAGCACAATTTAAGGTCACAATACAATTATTAGTGGTTATGGTGTTAAACATGCAATAGACGACAATGATTAGTACTTATATACAGTGTCAGTAAATATACAGGGTTATGGTACCGTGCACTATGATACAGCAACACACTATTAACACTCTCGCTAGACGGCTGAGCTTGCGCTATCTAACAAGATATACACTTTACTAACAATCTTTAACACATATACAATCCCAACTAAACTATTGGCCAGTACCTTGAATGGACTACCTAAAACTATCTACATCCATTTTGGTTAGCCACACTGCCCAAGCACCACATATAGCGAACTAGAGGGCGGAATTTACAACAGAACCCTCTTAGTCTATCTACTCTATCAAAAGTCTAGTGGGTTCCAAATGTACACGCCTTCCCACTTAGCCAAGATAGGTTGAGATCTAGCGGACCGAATTTACACAGACGCCGCTTAGTCTCCCGGTCCCTCCGACCTAGCGAACAAAATATACACCCTAGAACGCTAGTCTAGACAAGACACCGGTGTCCGGCTAGGGCTATTTACACAGAACCCCGCCTGACTCCAAACCAAATCAAACGGTCTTACTAAAGAGCGTTCGATTGAGCGGTGCGCCTTCGCTCCTTACCTCCGACAGAGGGGGCAGATTCCATACACAGATTTAAACCCCCTATGGGCCTACCGCACAATCGGTATACCCCTAGTGGGTCCGCCGTCTACAACAGCAGTTGTCTTACCTCCTCGTTCCTGAACCTGAGTTCACACTCATCGACGGGGACACCCCAGCACTTCTTACGTAGAGGCCGATGATCTCCTGGACAACAGACCAGTGGCGCCGAGACGAAGGGAGGTCCACGCAGAAGTTCAGGGGTGCAGCCGTAGAGAACATGGGCAAAGATAGACCGTCTCACGCCTCTGCCTCTCAGCTACCGTTGAACGATGAGCTTCCCGGCCAATGCACCAAATGATACCGGAGAAACTGACGGAAGCCAAGCACAGAGAGATGGACACAGGTTTCTTCAGGAAGGAAGAGATTCTTTATTCGGTTCACCGATCGGGACTCAGAGGGACTAATGTCACCAAAATACAGCAAGTTCTGAGCCCCGGACAATAGTGCAGGCTCCTTATATAGGCACATAACTCCTCCCATATTAAGCTCCACCCGCACATTCTCTTGACCAATCAATACAAATAAGAATTAATTTCCTGCTTGACCGCATGGCCTGTCCAGCACAATGGAGGAGGGGAATACTACATCCTGTATTCTTGCACATGCTCCGTACACTACTGATCGCAGGGCCGCCATCAGGGGGTGACAACCGTGACAGTTGTCATGGGCCCGGCGGCCCTGGGGGGCCCGGACTGCTCGGGCCCCACTTTCCCTCCCTGCACACATAGATAGCGAATATTGCTATCTATGTGTGCAGCCGCGGGCCCCCGTCTCCCTGTTACCGCAGAGGGGGCCCAGGCAGCACACAGCTTCTTCTCTTCTCCTCCCTGCTAATAACGCTCGCGAGACCCGGTTGCCATGGCAACGCTCCGCGGGTCTCGCGAGAGTTATTGGAGGAGAGAAGAGGAGAAGCAGTGTGCTGCCTGGGCCCCCTCTGCGGTAACATGGAACCCGGGGGGCCCCACCATGCCACCGGACCACCGGGGATGGAATCTCCCCCCTCCCTAGACACAGGTAAGCAGGGAGGGGGGAAAAACAATTTAATTAATTTTTTTTTTTTTTTAAATAATGTTAAAATGCCCCCCCTCCCCCTCCTCATTGGACATTTACACACACACACTACATACACTGACACAAAACACACACACACACACACTACATACACTGACACAACACACACACACACACTACATACACTGACACAACACACACATACTACATACACTGACACAACACACACACACACTACATACACTGACACAACACACACATACTACATACACTGACGCAACACACACACACACTACATACACTGACACAACACACACATACTACATACACTGACGCAACACACACACACACACTACATACACTGACGCAACACACACACACACTACATACACTGACACAACACACACATACTACATACACTGACACAACACACACACACTACATACACTGACAAAACACACACACTGCATACACTGACACAACACACACACACACACACACTACATACACTGACACAACACACACATACTACATACACTGACAACACACATACACTACATACACTAACACAACACACACACACTGCATACACTAACACAACACACACACCACATACACTAACACAACACACACACTGCATACACTAACACAACACACACACTGCATACACTGACACAACACACACACACTGCATACACTGACACAACACACACACTCTGCATACACTGACACAACACACACACTGCATACACTGACACAACACACACACTCTGCATACACTGACACAACACACACACTCTGCATACACTGACACAACACACACACTGCATACACTGACACAACACACACACACTGCATAGACTAACACGGCACACACTGCATACACTAACACAACACACACTGCATACACTAACACAACACACTCTGCATACACTGACACAACACACACTGCATACACTGACACAACACACACTGAATACACTAATACAACACACACCGCATACACAAACACACACACTGCATACACTAATACAACACACACTGCATACACTAACACACACAGTGCATACACTAATACAATACACACACTGCATTCACTAATACAACATGCACTCTGCATACACTACACACTAACACACTCACTGCATCCACTATACTGACACACACTCTGCATTCACTACACTAACACACACTCTGCATCCGCTACACACTAACACACTCTCTGCATTCACTACACATTAACACACACTCTGCATTCACTACAAATTTACACACACTCTGCATTCACTACAAATTTACACACACACTACATTCATTACACTGACACACTCTGCATTCACTACACCCTAACACACACTCTGCATTTATTACACACTAGCACGCACTCTGCATTCACTAAACTATGCACACACTCTGGATTCACTATACTGACACACACTCTGCATTCACTACACTAACATACACTCTGCATCAACTGTACACACAGCATCCACTACACAAACATCCTGTATTCACATTACACTCACTACATCCACCACAAATTGAAACATTCTGCATTCACTATACACAGACACTGTGTCTAATACACACACTTCATCCACTACAGACACTGCATCCACTAAACACATTTCATCTAGTACATACAAACACTACATCCACTACACAAACACACACTACATCACTGTACACACACTACATCCACTACCCAAACACTCTCTGCATTCACTACACTAACACACACTCTGCATCCGCTACACACTAAAACACCCTCTGCATTCACTACACATTAACACACACTCTGCATTCACTACACATTAACACACACTCTGCATTCACTGCACTAACACACACACTACATTCATTACACTGACAAACTCTGCATTCACTACACACTAACACACACTCTGCATTCATTACACACTAACACACACTCTGCATTCATTCACTAAACTATGCACACACTCTGCATTCACTAAACTATGCACACACTCTGGATTCACTATACTGACACACACTCTGCATTAACTGTACACACAACATCCACTACACAAACATCCTGTATTCACAGTACACACACTACATCCACCACAAATTGAAACACTCTGCATTCACTATACACAGACACTGCATCTAATACACACACTACATTAACTACAGACACTGAATCCACTAAACACATTTCATCTAGTACATACAAACACTACATCCACTACACAAACACACACTACATCACTGTACACACACTACATCCACTACTCAAACACACTCTGCGTTCACTATACACACTGCATCCGCTACACTAACACACTCTGCATTCACTGTACAAACATTATCTAATGCACACAAACACTACATCCATTACACACATTCTAATTCACTTCCACTATACACACCACATTCAGTCCCGCATCATTGTCAGCGGACTAGGTAGGGCGTGGGCGGGCCCGGGAGGGACGGGGAGGGGGAGGGGGGGGGGCCCAGACCTTGTGCTTTGTCAGGGGCCCCAAAATTTCTGATGGCAGCCCTGACTGATCGTATCTTGCCTCGTGCAACCAACTGATCGATACGTCAGCATATGCACGTACACATGCCACGTGGTAATCTCGGCCTACTAAATTTATTTTTACCGAGATTCCACCACAACCCTATGTAGGGGGAACAGTCCCTATTCTGCTCTGTGTCAGTGTGTATCAGGGTCTCTGAGGACAGGTGTCAATCCATATGTCAAGGTGTCAATATGTCATATGTCAGGTGTCAATCCATATCCATTGTGATTTAGGAATGTTAGGTGATTTCTGCCCTTTATGGATTAAAAGCAGACTCTGCATCAACTGTGTAATTTTCCATGGGAGTTTTGCCATGGATCCCCCTCCGGCATGCCACAGTCCAGGTGTTAGTCCCCTTGAAACAACTTTTCCATCACTTTTGTGGCCAGAAAGAGTCCCTGTTGGTTTTAAAATTCGCCTGCCCATTGAAGTCAATGGCGGTTCGCCCGGTTCGCCGGTTCGCGAACATTTGAGGAAGTTCGCGTTCCCAGTTCGCGAACCGAAAATTTCGGGTTCGCGACATCACTATTGGTAAACTATACGTTAAAGTTAATGACAGGAAAAAGTTGTTAACTTTATTTCACACCGCCAAAACTGCTGGTCATCCGGGGGTTACCAAGACTTATAAGGGCCTCCTTCAACAGTTCTGGTGGCCTTCACTTAAGCGAGACATAGTGGATTTTGTACAGGCTTGTCAGGTCTGTACGCAGTGTAAGTCCCCTAATGTGAGACCCCAGGGTCTACTGATGCCTCTATCTATACCCAAGAAACCATGGACCCACTTATCCATGGATTTTATTGTAGACCTTCTTCCTTCTGATGGTCAGACAGTGATATTGACTGTGACGGATAGGTTCTCTAAAATGGCGCACTTTATTCCGCTTAAGAAACTGCCTTCTGCGATTCAACTTGCTCAGGTGTTTGCCAAGGAAGTGTTCCGCTTGCATGGGGTACCTCAGGATATCGTATCTAACAGGGGCCCTCAATTTGTCTCTAGGTTTTGGATGGGCTTTTGTGCTGAGATGGGGGTCTCCTTGTTGTTCACTTCCTCCTATCACCCGCAATCTAATGGTGCAGCCGAACGTGCTAATCAGTTTGTGGAATTGTATTTTCGCTGCTTCACTAATGCGCACCAGGACGACTGGTCTCGCCTCCTTCCATGGGCTGAATTTGCCAGGAATACAGTGTCTCATTCGTCTACTGGCTTAAGTCCTTTTGAGGTTGCTTATGGCTTTCAGCCTTCTGTCCTTCCCGGTGCGTTCTCCGACAAGGTAATGCCCGCCTTGGACCAGCACCTCGCCTCTTTGCGGAAGATGTGGGATCAGGTCCATATTGCGCTGTCTCGTTCAGCAGCTGCTCAGAAGAAGTTTGCTGATCGACGTAGGGTTGCGGCCCCTTCTTATGCTCCGGGTGATAGGGTACGGTTGTCCTCCAGGAACCTCCGTCTCAAGGTTCCCTCGATGAAGTTTGCTCCCAGATTTCTTGGTCCCTAAAGGTGTTACGTAGGGTTAACCCCGTTTCCTACTCCCTAGACTTGCCTCCTTCCATGCGTATTCCAAACACGTTTCACGTCTCGCTTTTGAAGCCCTTGCTGTGTAACCGGTTCCCTCGGGCGGCCCGTTTCCCCTTGCGCTGTCCCTAGTGACGTGTACGAAGTGGCCACCCTCCTCGACTCTCGTGTTTCTAGGGGTCGGCTGCAATATCTGGTGGATTGGAAGGGGTACGGCCCTGAGGAGCGGTCTTGGGTTTCGAGCTCTGATCTGCACGCTCCCTCTTTGGTCCGCTCCTTTCATGCCCGGTTTCCTTTGAAGCCTTCTGCTTCCCGCCCTCCGGGCAGTCTTTGGGGGGGGGGGGATAATGTCAGGATCCCGCGGGCGGCTGCGAGGGGAGGCTGCAGTCCGCTCGCGGCACTCACCCTCCAGCTGTCCGCGGTCCCCTTCTCCTCGTGCGCTCGGCGAGCGGCATCCTCCCAGCCTCGGATGCCACCCGCGTCTTCCTCTATGTCCCCCAGCGGCAGCATGCATGACGCTGCACGCTGGGAGACCGCCCCATTTTATAAAACGCCGGGGTCAGCCAACTGACCCGGCGTTAAAGGCACAGTGCCTCAATCACAGTGGGAGGTCTAGATATCTCCCACGTGTGATTGTTAATTCTGATTGGAAATTATTCAGTCAGAATTAACCTTGTGATTTATATACATACCTTTCCTGTTCCTCCCTGCCCTGTTGTGGTCTTTGCTTGCTAGTACTGCTACTGAACTTGTGTTACTGGTTACGTACTCTCTGGCTTGTTTATCTGACTTTGTGACTTTCTCCTACCCTTTGACCTCGGCTTGTTTCTCGTTATTCTGTCTTCTGGATCCCCTTTCTCGGCTTGTCTCCTGACTATTCTTTGTGTGCTTAGCCCGGCCACTCTAAGGTCCGGTACTGCACCTTTTCTGTGTGTGTGTTAGCGTGTTTGGTTCCCGGAATCGTGACACAGACACACTCACTGACATACACACACACTCACTGACATACACACACACTCACTGACAGACAGACACACACTCACTGACAGACAGACAGACACACACTCACTGACAGACACACACACTCTCACTGATTTTAAACACACTCAATGGCAGACACACACTCTCACTGATTTTAAACATACTCACTGGCAGACACACACTCTCTAAAATAGACACACACTCACTGACAGACAGAAACACACTCTATAATTGACACACACTCACTGACAGACAGACACACACTCACTGGCAGACACACACTCTCTATGATAGACACACACTCACTGACAGACACAATGTTACAAAGTCCCCTCTGTCTGCTACAACCTTGTTACTTTGTTGTTTAATTTCACGAAAACTGTCTCAGGCATGTACGAATGACCGATGACCCGACCCTGGCGTGTGCCGCTAATTAACCTTGTTTACCTCTACAATACTGAACAAACTATCGAACGACCGACCACCCTACCTGAGGAGTGTGCCCCTGATTAACCACCCAGGAGCTGCGTTTTTTGTGGTTAACTGCAGCCTAATAGATCGTCGACGGGGTGGTCGCCGTTCATATGAGAGTGTCGAACTAAATACCGAACTAAATACCAAACAAACTATCGAACAATCAACCACCCTACCTGAGGAGTGTGCCCCTGCTTAACCACCCAGGAGCTGCGGTTTTGTGGTTAACCGCAGCCTAATTGACCGTCGATGGGGTGGTCATCGTTCGTATGTACAAACACGTGGCCAGGGACATACGAAGCCCACATCTAGCGGGACGGGTACCTGGAAAGGCATACATAGGGACAGCTGTCACACAAAATGCATAGTTAGACGTGAGCAGGACTAATGCAATAGGGAGACAGACAGGCATGTTGTATGATGTTTACAGAAAAATGTGTGATGTTCGGCACACACTAGAAACCCAAACACACTAGCTGAAGCCAGCATCCAGGCTGACCCAGAGCAACGCACCAAATAAAACTCCAGGTTCTGGAGCCTGAACAGGGCAAGTAACTGACGACAACACAGATACTGTATGCAAATAGGTGACAGGGGGGCCCTCCCCCGGACATCTCAAACCCCCACCGCCGCCCCATATCTTAGGCTAGGGAATCACAGCTACACCCAAAAACCAAACGGAGGAACCCCACAGGCCCGATACGATTCACAAGGCACCCCATGCCAAAGCGTCCCCACCTCATGTGACAGCTAGGCCCAGTTCATGCCGGCATCAAACAAACCAATCCACACGCATGAGCAGATAACAGACAAAAGAGGCAGCCTAGACACGGACTGCCACACCACGCACTCAGAGACCCATACTCACTACAAAATAAGGCACAGAGCGGGCGCTCCGAGTATCTGCACCCAGATCAAGATTCTACATCTGCGCTCGGAACAACCCCGCATAATAGACATGCGAACACACTCCGCCTACTACACCAACACCAATTGGCAGACTGCTGGCGAGCGCTAAACCCAACAACACGGGACTATACCTTCTACTCGCAGACCCACTCAACTTATATGAGGCTAGACTACTTCTTAATGTCACACCACAACTTGGCCCTACTCAAAGCAGCAGACATCCTGCCAATGACGTGGTCAGACCACTGCCCGATCCGCATACGGATGAAATCACAGTTATTCAAGCCCAGACAGATGTCCTGGAGACTGAACAAATCAATCTTATCGGATGTGATAGCGACGGACAAAATAGGTCAAATAATACGGAACTACTTCCAAGATAACGAAACAGAGGATGTGACACCGATGACCTGCTGGGAGGCACACAAGACGGTAGTACAGGGCCAGATTATAGCAATATGCGCGACCCGCAAAAAGGCAGCAGTACAGGAAATAACCAAGCTCAGTGGTGAAATTGATTCTGGAAGCCAGACGTAAACAAACTCTGGAAACGACGGTATACAGAGAGCAAACAGACAAGCGAAACCAACAAACCACACACCTTAACAGAAAGATCCAACGCTCTTACCAACACTACAGACACATGATATACGAACACGGAGATAATTGCAGGAGACTGCTAGCCAACCTCCTGAAGCAACGTAGAACACAACTGTAGATACCGAAAATAAAAAACGCACAGCAACAAATCAGACACCTCCCTGACCAAATAGCAACAGAGTTCCAACGGTACTACCAAGACCTCTACCACCTCTGCAAGGAAGCACAGGACGACCAGAGACTTCATAAAACAGCGGACATACGCAAGTACTTGGACTCAGCAAACATACCAGAAATAACGGAAGCAGACAGAGAAGCACTAGAAGCGCCTAAAACACGCGAAGAATTGGCATACGCCATCAAGAAAGCTAAAACGGGCAAGGCACCGGGACCAGACGGATTGCCCTTCCAATACTACAAGGTCTTCACGCAAGAGGTTCAACCGAAACTACTTAAAGCCCTGAACTCCGTCCAGGATGGAGCTGCACCGATGGCCCAGTTCACCTCGGCGAACATTACCCTGCTTCCAAAGTAGGGCAAAGACCAGACATTGTGCCCAAACTACCGCCCAATTTCAGTGCTTAATACGGACATCAAACTGGCAACGCAACTAGCGCCGCTGCTGCCGGACTCAATCCACCCAGACCAGACAGGGTTTATCCCGGGCAGGGAGGTGAGGGACAACACCATCAGAGCCCTGAACATCATCACACACGCTAGAGCACACAAGACATGGATCCACCTTCTGTCGACAGACGCGGAAAAGGCATTCAACATGGTAGACTGGGACATGATGTTTGCGACCCTCCAGGCCTTCGGGATGGGACCCAATTACCTTACGTGGGTACAGGCTCTATGCACCTGCCCAACGGCATGAATCCGGATAAACGGAGCACTGATGAACCCATTCCGGATATACAATGGAACCAGACAGGGCTGCCCACTCTCGCCCCTGATCTTCGCGTTGACGCTGAAGCCGTTCCTGTGAAGGATCAGACAGAACATAAACGTACAGGGCCTCACAATTGGAACGACACAACACAAAACGCTAGCATATGCGGACTACATGCTGTTTGTGGTCACACATCCAGAGACCACCTTGCCGGCGATACAGGCAGAATTCGAATAATATGGTCTGATCTCCAACCTTCAAATAAATTACACTAAGTCGGAGATCCTCAACCTCACCATCAACCACGCCCATAAACGAACACTCCAAAGATAACACCCATACCGCTGGTGTGACCAACGCATGCGGTACCTAGGGGTATGACTCACACCCAACCCGGCAGACCTTTACACCCACAACTACCTCCCTATACTAAAAAAAGCAATGGAGGAACTAAATAAATTGAGCTCTTTCTACGCGTCGTGGCTAGGCAGAGTAAATGCCATCAAGATGACGCTACTACCAAAAATTCTCTTCATGTTCCAAACTGTGTCGATACTAGCTCCACAAACCTTCTTCAAGACACTACGGGCACGTTCATATGGAAGGGCAAATCCCCATGCATAGCGCACGTTCAACTAACCCTTCCTAAACTCAGAGGAGGCCTGGTGCTCCACGATTTTGAAAAATATTACCAGGCAGCGCACCTCACCAGAGTCGCCAGCTGGTCGGTCGCCAGCGGAACAAAACCGTGGACCCAGCTAGAATCCGACATCACTAACTGCGACCTTCGAACGCTACCATGGATACCCAGGGCCACATACAAGCATAAACATATCACCAACCCATTCATGGTGGCGACCATGAAGATCTGGCACAGGCAAGGCACGAAGCAGTACCTCACCACGGACCCAGGCCCGCTACTGCCGTTAATAGGCAACCCAGACTTCCCAGCAGGAAGGGCCCGGCAGGACGCACAACAACTCCCTGCATGATGGATGTCCTCCAGCGACCATTTGATGTCCGCTCCGTCACTGACCTCTTTCCAGACAGGACGCTTACCTTTTCACACACACTGGCGAGAGCACAAATAGTCGGTGTAAAGGATCCTGCTATCCGTGCAGCGCTGATCCTCGTAGCGTCTCCCTAAATCCAAGCTGAAAAGAGTGAAGTAGTGATTATAGCTCCCAATTCCCCCAAACATGAGTCGAGACTTCATGAAGGGGTAAAACGAATGTGTTTATTGATGGCCAAACTCAGCCCTTTTATGAGGGTCTCCCAGCAAGGGAACTCCCACATGGGACCTTGTGGAAGACTGTAACAAAATATGCAGAACCAATCAGTATACAGTACAATTCTTATACACACCCACAGGAAGAGTGTAACCCCTCCTCTCTATCCTGGAGATAATTAACTTAAGTGGTTGCAGAGAACCTGTGACGAAGTGCCCTTCGCCACTTTGTCCTTAAGAGGCCTGCTTGCCTGCCTCCTCCCCTGTGACTATGGCCCTGGACTGTATTGCCCTGTAAAACTTACATTTGGGTGTGGCGAAATCGACCTCGCCACGTGTCCTTGGAGGGGGCTGAGTGCCCGCCTCTTGCCTTGGGACTATGGACCAGACTTTATGGGAATGTGTTAACGCAGATAGCTATGCCATGGAGCCCATTCGTGTAGTTAAAGACTTCGGCTCCATGGCAATTGAACTGTGTGAATAGGATCTTATAAAAATGTATAAGTTTTAGCTTGGAGATAATTGAGTAGATATAGTAGGAAACTCAATTATCTCCCAAGCAGAGGGGAGGGAACCTGTGGGCTGTACTATTCTGTTATTGGTTGTTTTATACCTCCCCCTGGGTGTGGTCTGTTTGTACCTGACTGTAATAAAAAGCAGGCTGGGTGTTCCAGACCTGAGACCTCTTCTGACCCTCAATATGTAGCCTCGTCTCGTTATTGGAGGGAACTGCTATATTACACTGGGGATTGCTATGCTCTGCATATTCCCCTGAGCTTAATCACTTGGCTCTTTTAAGAGCTTGTTCCGGATACGCTCTCCTGGAGGAGAGGTCTTCCCCACACGGTCCTGGAGGACAGAATCCGATCCAGGGTGGAAGGAAGACGGCGAGGCTCCAGTTAAGCTACGGCGGTTGTGGAGCCTGCGGTGGTTGTGGTGTCGTCTGCAGTGCTTGGAGTCCTCTGTAAGCGCTAGGAGCATCCATCAATGGAGGGTACTCGGTCGGAGTACACGGAGCTCCGTTACAGTGGTGGCAGCGGTGGGATGGCGTCCTAGTGCGAGGAGAAGCAGCTCAGAGACACTGGTAACGTTTGGAGTTACAAATTGAGGGCAACGCTAGCCATTGCGCAGCGTCCCTACCTACGGCAGCATGGAGCCAGCAAGTCCCTGGACAGCACTCGAAGTGGAGGATGAGTTCAACTGGAGGTTACAGAGCCTCTTGGCCCCATTGGGTGGGTCAGTATCAGAGGCAACCAAGTTGGACTGCAGAGAGAGTGCCAGGAAAGAGATGTGGGACGAAGCCCTGGAGGGTGTCCAGCACGGGCAAGGTGAGCGTCTCCCCAGCGAGGAGCAGCGACTACAAGTCAGAGTGGCCCTATGGATGCCTATGATGGGAGAACAGCCCAGGTGGGAGTTGGTAATGCAGCTTAATTCTCTGGCATGGAGGGAACTGGGGCTCGACGACGCATACCAGGCGCTACATTGGTATGCAGTTCAGCGTGTTCCCGGGATGGCTAAGTGCGACAGACCAGAGGGCGAGAATTACAGTGGCCCTGGTCTATTATGGGACACCTGTGCCGGACCAAGGTTCGGGGACACTGCAGAGTCACGACTATGGGACATATATGAATCCAGAGCCCCCATACTAGATCTCCCTATGGATGAAGACCTAGTGCCAGACCTGTTTGAATTGACCATCCAGGAATGGGAACTGGAGCAGGAGTACCAATACCTACTCAGTTCCAGTCAGTCCCAGTATACTTTGGAGGTACCGGCAGGGCAGTGGGAGTCCCAGGGGGCCGAAGGTGCCGTCCTTCCTCCCCAGCGGCAGTGTGTACCCCAGGGGGCCGAAGGGGTCGTCCTTCCCCCCCCAGCGGCAGTGTGAACCCCAGGGGGCCAAAGGTGTTGTCCTTCCCCCCCCAGCGGCAGTGTGAACCCCAGGGAGCTGAAGGTGTCGTCCTTCCTCCCCAGCGGCAGTGTGTGTTACAGGGAGCTGAAGGTGTCGTCCTTCCTCCCCAGCGGCAGTGTGTACCCCAGGGGGCCGAAGGTGTCGTCCTCCCCCCCCAGTGGCAGTGTGAACCCCAGGGAGCTGAAGGTGTCGTACTTCCTCCCCAGCGGCAGTGTGTGTTACAGGGAGCTGGAGGTGTCGTCCTTCCTCCCCAGCGGCAGTGTGAGTTACAGGGGGCCGAAGGTGTCGCCCTTCCCCCCCAGCAGCAGTGTGTCCTACAGAGAGCAGAGACAGTTGGTCCCTCTCTCCAGCAGCAGGACAATGTTACGGGAGTGGAGACAGGCGGTCTCCCTCTCCAGCGGCAGCCTGTGTTTCAGGGAGAGGAGCACAGCACCCCCTCTCCCAAGCGGCAGCTTACCCTAACAAGGGGAGACACCAATCTCCCAGACGGCGCAGATGGGACTGTGGTCTCTGTGCCTGACCTACAGGGATGCTGGACAGCCTGTCCAGATCCCCAACTACCCTCACCGGGACAACAGGAGGAGGGGGTAAGTACAAATTCCCCTCCCCAGCTAGCTCCTAGCGTGGCACCAGGGTTAACAGAGGCGACATTAACCCTCACTGACTCCTATGTTTCCCTGGCTACTGAGACAGACTATGTTACCAGCACCCCAGCAGAAGAGCTGGAAGCTGGGCAGAGTGCAGTTGGTCTCTGCCCTACCTTTGTCCCTGGTCCAGATCCTGATGTCCTGCAGGCTACCCCAGCAGAAGAGCTGGCATCAGGGCAGAGCGCCGCTGGTCTCTGCCCTTCCAGTCCCCTCAGCGTGTTGCCCCATCACCACAGCAAAATACCCAGGTGCAGTAACTGTTTGTTGTGGGTGGGCTGCTCTTGTACTTTGTTGTTGTGGGGGGGCTACTCTGGCATCTGTTTATTGTGGGTTGGTGGATCGACTAACGGAGGCACTGACCGTCAGAAGGTCAGGTGCCTGATTAGTCTTCCCCCCTGTCACGGTAATATACCCCAACACGCAGGAATAGTCCAGACAGTCAAGAGACAAGAAACCAGGATTCGTCTTACCGGACCTTAGAATGGCCGGACTAGACGAGTACAAGAAAAGACAGAGTCCAGAACAAGCCGAGATCAAGGGAATGGAGAGACAGCGTAAAGTAGAACAAGCCGAGGACTGGTACACAGAAGACAAACCAGCGGATAAACAAGCAAGGATAAAGAGAGAGCGGAGTCAGGAACAAAGCCAAGGTCAAGCACCAAAAAAACAACTGAACGATACAAGCACTAAAGGGAACTGGACAGAAACCACGATAGGGCAAGGTGCAAAGGAAACAGGTGAGTATAAATACCCTAATGTTCACTTTGATTGGCCCCTGTCATATCCACGCCCCCAAAACGTGAGTGTATGGGGAACGTGGCATGACAGGGGCCAATGGGAGACTGATTCTAATTTTGTCTCCCACTGTCCCTTTAAGAGCGCGCCCGAGATGCGCGGCGCGCTCTTAGTGTCAGGCGGGACACGTGACCGCTTCTCGCGGGACACGTGACCGCTTCTCGCGGTCACTGCCCGCCCGACTGATCTCGTCGTTGGATGAGCCGCGCGCGGCTCGTGCAGGAGCAGGACCGCGCGCGGCGAGGAGAGAGGACCCCGGCCGGCCCCTGGAGAGGGTAAGTACTGCTACAGTACCCCCCCCTGAAGACACGCCCACCGGGCAGGGAGGAGCAGGCCTGGCAGGAAAGCGAGCATGGAAAGAACGCACAAGGCGAGGAGCGTGAACAGCGCCAGCGGAAATCCAACTGCGTTCCTCAGACCCATAGCCCTTCCAATGTACCAGATATTGGAGGCGACCCCGAAGAAAACGAGAGTCAAGTATAGCAGCCACTTCAAATTCCTCATGGCCCTCCACAGAAACCGGAGGGGGAGGAGGGACATGCCGAGTATAACGGTTGCACAGGAGGGGTTTTAACAAGGAGGTATGAAACACGTTAGGAATGCGTAGATTCCTAGGAAGATCCAAGGCATACGAGACAGGATTAACCACATGCAAGATACGAAAAGGACCAATAAAACGAGGAGCCAACTTCATAGAAGGCACACGAAGACGAATATTGCGAGTAGAAAGCCAAACCCGGTCCCCCACAGCATAGGATGGAGCCGCCCTGCGATGCTTGTCTGCCTGAACCTTCTGGCGAGTGGCGGAAGCCACCAAAGAACACTGAACCTGCTCCCAAGTATTACGTAAACCAGCCAAATGTTCATCCAGAGCTGGCATGCCCTGTAAGGAGAATGCAGCTGGAAGAACCACGGGATGCCGGCCATAAACAACGTAAAAAGGGCTGTTACCGGAGGATTCATGAGCAGCATTATTACGAGCAAACTCAGCCCAAGGAAGAAGGTCAGCCCAATTGTTCTGATGGTGGGACACGAAACAACGAAGATACTGCTCTAAAGATTGGTTGGCACGTTCAGCAGCTCCATTACACTGGGGGTGGTAAGCGGAAGAAAACGTGAGGGAGATACCCATCTCTGAACAAAACGTTTTCCAGAATCTGGAGATAAACTGGCTACCCCTATCGGACACGATCGAAGTGGGAATACCATGCAACCGAAACACCTCCCTGGCAAAGATAGAGGCAAGTTCCTTGGATGATGGCAATTTGACAAGAGACACAAAATGAGCCATCTTAGAAAAACGATCCACAATCATCAGGATGACAGTTTTACCATTCGAAGGAGGTAATTCAACAATAAAATCCATGGATAGATTGGACCACGGCCTCTCGGGTATGGGCAACGGATGCAACAACCCACAAGGAACTCTGTGGGAGGACTTCATACTAGCACAAGTAATACAGGCATTAACGTAATCGGTGACGTCCTTGCGTAAGGAAGCCCACCAGAAATATCTAGAAACTGCTGAGAACGTTTTAGAAATACCAGGGTGTCCAGCAGTTCTAGTGTCATGATATAATGACATAATGTCTCGTCTCTCGGGTATATCAACGAACAGTTTATCAGCAGGCCTCTCCCCAGGAGCCATGTTTTGTTTAGCCTGTATAGCTTGTAAGAGGGAAGAAGAAATAGAAAGAACAGTAGTAGCTATTATTCTGTCGGGAGGAATGACAGGGGTAACATCAATTTCTAGTTTGTCAGTAGTCTCGAATTGTCTGGACAGAGCGTCAGCTTTAGTATTCCGATCACCTGGTCTGTATGTGATTATGTAATTAAAACGAGACAAAAACAGAGACCACCTGGCCTGCCTAGAAGACAATCTTTTTGCTTCACTAAGGTAGGAGAGGTTTTTGTGATCCGTTAAAATTAGGATGGGATCCCTAGTACCTTCTAGTAGATGTCTCCATTCCTTGAGCGCCAAAATGATAGCAAGGAGTTCACGATTGCCTACATCATAATTCTTCTCTGCTTTGGACATCTGTCTGGAAAAGAAGCCACAAGGGTGTAATGGCTTTTCAGGTGAATCTCTTTGAGACAAGATAGCACCTACCCCAATCTCAGAAGCATCAACTTCAAGAATAAAGGGTAGTGAAGGGACAGGATGCTGTAAAATAGGGGCAGAGGCAAATGAAGCCTTCAGGAATTCAAAGGCCTCAAGTGCTTCTGGTTTCCAGACATGAGTATTACCATCCTTTTTGGTCATTCTGGTTATAGGTGCTACAATGGCAGAAAACCCTTTAATAAAGCGCCTATAATAATTTGAAAACCCCAGAAAACGCTGAATGGCTTTCAAACCCTGAGGTAGAGGCCATTCCATAATGGCAGAAAGTTTCTTGGGATCCATACGAAACCCCTTGGCAGAGATTATATAACCCAAGAATTGGACTTCTGATTGATCAAATGAACATTTTTCGAGTTTGCAATAGAGACCGTTAACAAGAAGAGTTCTCAACACTAATTTAACATGCATGTGATGAGTCTGTAAATCAGTAGAATAAATTAATATGTCGTCCAAGTATACTATTACGAATGTATGTATATATTGACGTAGGACATCATTAATAAATTCTTGAAAAACTGCTGGGGCGTTACAAAGGCCAAAGGGCATCACAGTATATTCGTAGTGACCACTCCTGGTATTAAATGCGGTCTTCCATTCGTGATCCTTTTTGATACGTATGAGATTGTAAGCACCCCTAAGGTCCAATTTAGTAAAAACCGTGGCATGTTTAAGCCTATCAAATAGTTCCGTGATCAAAGGTATGGGGTACGCATTTTTGACAGTGATTTTATTTAGGCCCCTATAGTCAATACAAGGCCTTAATTCGCCATCTTTCTTAGATACAAAGAAGAAACCAGCCCCTCCCGGGGAAGAGGATCTTCTTATAAATCCCTTTTCTAAAGATTCCTTAATATAATCCTCCATAACCAGATTATCCTGAGGAGATAAAGGATATATTCTCCCTTTGGGAGGCATAGTACCAGGTAGTAAATTAATAGCACAGTCGTAAGGCCTGTGAGGTGGCAACTTTTCCGCCTCCCTTTTATCAAAAACAGATTTAAGAGACAAGTACTGAGGGGGTATGACCGTAGGCACGGGAGGAATATTAGTAGAATTCAAAGGGGTGATTTTAACAATACAAGACTCTTGGCAAGCATCACTCCAAGAAACTATTTGTCCTGACTCCCAATCAATAGTGGGATTATGAGTACGCAACCAAGGATACCCTAACACGAGGTGAGAGGAAGGAGAAGTAATGATCTGAAACCGAATGGTTTCAGAGTGTAACACCCCTGTAGACATATGTAGTGGTACAGTTTCATGTGTGATAACTGGAGAGCATAATGGTCTACCATCTATGGCCTCAACGGCCAAGGGTGTCTCCTTCTCTCTAGTGGGTATGTTATTTTCCTTGACAAAACTGGAATCTATAAAGTTTTCGGCCGCTCCGGAATCAACCAGGGCTAGTATATTCCCTGCTATGCAGTTACTACCAAGGTGCAGGGAAACAGGGAGAAGCAATTTATTAAGAGGCAACTGTGAGGACTCTGATGTCACACCCAAGGCCAGTCCTCTATACGGTCTTAGGTGCGATAGTTTCCCGGACGCATGGGACATTCTTGTCTCATATGGCCCCTCCTACCACAATAAAGGCAAAGTCCCTCCTTTCTCCTATAAAGTTTTTCAGCGTCAGTATGTTTGGCAACCCCTAACTGCATAGGTTCCTCCTCTGACCCTTTAGATCCCTCGGGAGTCTCAGCTCTAGGTGGGTTAACGGGGACAAAGCGTCTATTTCTGGACCTGGTATATAACCTGTCACGGATCCTGTTATCTATATCGATGAGATAGTCCATAAGGTCCTCTAGGGGTACAGGGAGGTCCTTAGCTGCTACCTCATCCAACAAAGTTTCAGACAGACCTTCCATAAACGCAGTAGTAAGCCCATTGTTAGTCCAATCTACCTGTGAGGCAAGGGTACGGAACTGAATAGCATAATCGGCTACAGATTTAGATCCTTGCTTAATTCTCATTAACGCCCTGGCGGCATTTTTTGACCTTTTAGTCGTGTCAAATGTTCTACGAAACGCTGTGAGGAAGCTATTGAAATCATGTACCATAGGTCCATTAGCCTCCCAAATAGGATTTGCCCATTCAAGTGCCTTATCCGTAAGCTGGTGCATAAGAAAACCCACCTTAGATCTATCAGTGGGAAATGAACGTGGGTACGTTTCAAAGTGGAATTCCACTTGATTAAGGAATCCCCTACATGTCTTAGCGTCCCCTCCATACCTAGGTGGCGGGGTTAGATGTGCTGAAGCATTAGGCATATTAGCTGTGTCTGGTATAGGGGTTACAGGAGGCGCAGGTACAGGTACCGGAGCTGATCTGGATAACAGTGTCTGGATGGCTTGAGCCATTTGATCCATACGGTGATCCTGTTCTGTGAATCTAGCCTCATGAGTGGCCATCTGTTGTCCTAAACCTGCGGGGTCCATGGCCCTATCGTAATGTCACGGTAATATACCCCAACACGCAGGAATAGTCCAGACAGTCAAGAGACAAGAAACCAGGATTCGTCTTACCGGACCTTAGAATGGCCGGACTAGACGAGTACAAGAAAAGACAGAGTCCAGAACAAGCCGAGGTCAAGGGAACGGAGAGACAGCGTAAAGTAGAACAAGCCGAGGACTGGTACACAGAAGACAAACCAGCGGATAAACAAGCAAGGATAAAGAGAGAGCGGAGTCAGGAACAAAGCCAAGGTCAAGCACCAAAAAACCAACTGAACGATACAAGCACTAAAGGGAACTGGACAGAAACCACGATAGGGCAAGGTGCAAAGGAAACAGGTGAGTATAAATACCCTAATGTTCACTTTGATTGGCCCCTGTCATATCCACGCCCCCAAAACGTGAGTGTATGGGGAACGTGGCATGACAGGGGCCAATGGGAGACTGATTCTAATTTTGTCTCCCACTGTCCCTTTAAGAGCGCGCCCGAGATGCGCGGCGCGCTCTTAGAGTCAGGCGGGACACGTGACCGCTTCTCGCGGTCACTGCCCGCCCGACTGATCTCGTCGTTGGATGAGCCGCGCGCGGCTCGTGCAGGAGCAGGACCGCGCGCGGCAAGGAGAGAGGACCCCGGCCGGCCCCTGGAGAGGGTAAGTACTGCTACACCCCCAAAGGGGAGATGTGTGACGAAGTGCCCTTTGCCACTTTGTCCTTAAGAGGCCTGCTTGCCTGCCTCCTCCCCTGTGACTATGGCCCTGTACTGTATTGCCCTGTAAAACTTACATTTGGGTGTGGCGAAACCGACCTCGCCACGTGTCCTTGGAGGGGGCTGAGTGCCCGCTTCTTGCCTTGGGACTATGGACCAGACTTTATGGGAATGTGTTAACGCAGATAGCTATGCCATGGAGCCCATTCGTGTAGTTAAAGACTTCGGCTCCATGGCAATTGAACTGTGTGAATAGGATCTGCGCGCTATTCGGTAGTTTTGTGCGCTCAGATCCCAGCTATCTGGGGATATGTGAAATGTCTGTGTGTTATGTGTAAAAGGGGACTTTATGTATTTTAAAGTGTTTTATGTCTTTTTGCAACCATGTGCTCAATGGAGTCTGTCTCTGCCCTGGGAGGTAATTGGATTACTTCTCCAGGAGAGAGGGCTCTGTAAAACCGGTCTGAGCCGGAAAACCATGCTTCATTTAGTCACAAAGTACTTTCCCTTAACTTTTTAACCCCTGGTCTGATTCGTGCCATTTTTTAATATGTTGTTCCCCTGAATGGATTGATTATAAAAATGTAAGTTTTATTAATGTACTATGTAAAATGGGGAAGTTATAAAAATGTATAAAAATGTATAAGTTTTAGCCTGGAGATAATTGAGTAGATATGGTAGGAAACTCAATTATCTCTCAAGCAGAGGGGAGGGAACCTGTGGGCTGTACTATTCTGTTATTGGTTGTTTTATACCTCCCCCTGGGTGTGTTCTGTTTGTACCTGACTGTAATAAAAAGCAGGCTGGGTGTTCCAGACCTGAGACCTCTTCTGACCCTCAATACGTAGCCTCGTCTCGTTATTGGAGGGAACTGCTATATCACACTGGGGATTGCTATGCTCTGCATATTCCCCTGAGCTTAATCACTTGGCTCTTTTAAGAGCTTGTTCCGGATACGCTCTCCTGGAGGAGAGGTCTTCCCCACATGGTCCTGGAGGACAGAATCCGATCCAGGGTGGAAGGAAGACGGCGAGGCTCCAGTTAAGCTACGGCGGTTGTGGAGCCTGCGGTGGTTGTGGTGTCATCTGCAGTGCTTGGAGTCCTCTGTAAGCGCTAGGAGCATCCATCAACGGAGGGTACTTGGTCGGAGTACACGGAGCTCCGTTACAGAACCTAATTATCTCCGGGCAGAGAGAAACATGTGCTTTTTACCTTTTAACAAAACTGTATTAAAATCAATAACTCATGTTTCGCTGAACGAAGTCCCCATGTTCCACACACCCCCAGATAGCTTGGATCTGAGCGCATATTATAGGCGAATAGCGCTCAGATCCCACAAACACAGTTCTCAATAACGTCGAGTAAAGTTTAAGTTCACCAGCTGTAATGGAAGTTAAACTGCACGAACCCACATACGAGTGTAACAGGGGAAATGTACAATCCAAGCAAGTAAGGCGAATGATGTGATCCAGAGACAGAGGGCTCTGTCCTAAATGCCTTAAGACCCCATGACTTAATGGGCCAGCATCCCAGGGTAAGAGGCTAGCAATCCGGCTCCTCCAAGCGATAGGGGGGTAGGGCAGTTTGTCACATGCAGACCCAGTGACAAAAGCCATTTTGTCACACATCTCCCCTTTTCCAAACGGACTAACAGGGTATCTGACCTCCTGCCGGTCAGTGCCCTTGTTAGTCCAGCAGCCCACCCACAAAACAGAAACAGCAGTACAGCCCTCCCACAATAACTGGTTTCTACACCTGAGTGAGGGAAAAACTTGTCCATGTCCAGGTGCCTCACCACGGCTGTGTGGTGGGTGGCTGAGTGGGCAGAGACCAGCGGTACTCTGCCCTGGTACCAGCACTACTACGGGAGTAGTCTGGTTGAAACCTGGTTGCTGGAGACCGACTGTCTTCCCTTTAGCTGCACAACTCTGCTGCTGGAGACCGACTGTCTCCCCTTTTTCTGTACAGCTCTGCTGCTGGAGACCGACTGTCTCCCCTTTAGCTGCACAGCTCTGCTGCTGGAGACCGACTGTCTCCCCTTTAGCTGCACAGCTCTGCTGCTGGAGACCGACTGTCTCCCTTTTAACTGCACAGCTCTGCTGCTGGAGACCGACTGTCTCCCCTTTAGCTGCACAGCTCTGCTGCTGGAGACCGACTGTCTCCCCTTTAGCTGTACAGCTCTGCTGCTGGAGACCGACTGTCTCCCCTTTTTCTGCACAGCTCTGCTACTGGAGACCGACTGTCTCCCCTTTAGCTGCACAGCTCTGCTGCTGGAGACCGACTGTCGCCCCTGTAGCTGTACAGCTCTGCTGCTGGAGACCGACTGTCTCCCCTTTGGCTGCACAGCTCTGCTGCTGGAGACCGACGGACTCTACTCCTAATACAGTGTCCTGCTGCTGGGGAAAGGAGACTGGGCTCTCTATTCCCTGCTGGACACACTGCCGCTGGGGAATGGAGACTAGGCTCCCAATTCCCTGCAGGACCGGTGAAGAGACCTCGGTCCCATCTCCACCTGCCGACTGTGGGTCCTCCCCGGACCAGTCTATGAGGTCCCCTACCTCTGCAGCTGGTAGCGGAGCAGGGTGTACCTCAGCCGGGTCTTGCCAGTGGTAGTGCTGCAGGTTAGGCTGTGAGTGGATCAAGCTGAACAGATGTTGGTAGTCCTGCTCCAGCTCCCACTCCCTTCTGACCAGGAATGTTAGATCTGCTCTCACCCCCCTTTCGGGAGGCCAATCGTGTAGGTCTTTCCTGCAGTCCATAAGGTCCCAGAATCTGGACTCTCCCGTGCTCCCAAAATCCATTTCGTCAACGGACTCCCATAATAGACCAGGGCCATTGTAATCCTCACCCTCGGGTCTGTGGTATTCCTCCGTCCAGGGAGCCTGCCGCACTGTGTCCCACCATAGTGCCTGGTATGCATCCTCTAACCAGGTCTCCTGCCATACCAGGGACTCGAGCTCCGACACCCACTCCTTCAGGGGCTGCTTCCCCAGCAGAGGCTTTCGCAGCGCCAATCGCATTCGCAACCTCTGCTCCTCACTGGGGAGACTCTTGCTCCGTTGTCGCTGCACGTCCTCCATGGCCTCGTGCCATACGCCTTTCCGGGCTGCATCCCTGTAATCCGGGTGCTCCTCCTCATGGAACGCTGATTCCATGCTGCTGTAGCCAGGGGCACTGTACGAATACTAGTGTTGCCCTAATTATAAATCCATGTGTCGCTGGGATGCTATTCACTACTTGATTCGGTTCTGTATATCCATTCGGGAGAAAATCCCGCCGCTTGCCACCAGTGTAAAGGATCCTGCTATCCGTGCAGCGCTGATCCTTGTAGCGTCTCCCGAAATCCAAGCTGAAAAGAGTGAAGTAGTGATTATAGCTCCCAATTCCCCCAAACATAAGTCGAGACTTCATGAAGGGGTAAAACGAGTGTGTTTATTGATGGCCAAACTCAGCCCTTTTATGAGGGTCTCCCAGCAAGGGAACTCCCACATGGGACCTTGTGGAAGACTGTAACAAAATATGCAGAACCAATCAGTATACAGTACAATTCTTATACACACCCACAGGAAGAGTGTAACCCCTCCTCTGTATCCTGGAGATAATTAACTTACCCCTCCTCTCTATCCTGGAGATAATTAACTTAAGTGGTTGCAAAGAACCTAATTATCTCCGGGCAGAGAGAAACATGTGCTTTTTACCTTTTAACAAAACTGTATTAAAATCAATAACTCATGTTTCGCTGAACGAAGTCCCCATGTTCCACACACCCCCAGATAGCTTGGATCTGAGCGCATATTATAGGCGAATAGCGCTCAGATCCCACGAACACAGTTCTCAATAACGTCGAGTAAAGTTTAAGTTCACCAGCTGTAATGGAAGTTAAACTGCACGAACCCACATACGAGTGTAACAGGGGAAATGTACAATCCAAGCAAGTAAGGCAAATGATGTGATCCAGAGACAGAGGGCTCTGTCCCAAGTGCCTTAAGACCCCATGACTTAACGGGCCAGCATCCCAGGGTAAGAGGCTAGCAATCCGGCTCCTCCAAGCGATAGGGGGGTAGGGCAGTTTGTCACATGCAGACCCAGTGACAAAAGCCATTTTGTCACAGCCGGATAAGGCCCTGGGGAGATAGCGCAGCTAAGCGGACAAGGGCACATGTAGGAGTGTGGGGATAGATGCAGGGGAGGGTCTTTGATAGTGGGTGTATTGTGTGGGTGGGGGTTAGGGCTATGTGAGCTAGCAGGGGGGAGGTCTTACCTCAGTGCCACTTGGGATTCGGGCCAGTGAACAGCTTCCTCTTGCTCCTGTTTGCCTGGGCCTGGCAACTGAGGGAGCAATTTGCCAACATGACTGGAGGTATGGCTAGCGGTGTGGGTACCCCCCGTGGCCTACCCTCCCCTGGGGTATCTTCTGTGGTCCCCCCTGCTGCTCCTTCTACGGTCCCTGCCCCTGGGGGCCGCACCAGCACTGGCAGGCGTTCCCGGCCGCCTGCCAGGCTCTCCCCTGATCCTACTCCTCGGGCCCGGTTGAGGACTGGGAGCCCGGGCCCGAGTCGTCGCCAGGACCGCGTGTCTGGGGCTCCAGACACGCGGCCTGCTACTAGGAGGAGTAAATTGCGGCCTTCTGCGGCCGCGCACGGGGCCTGCCACTGCCGCGCGGCCAGCCGCCTCTACTGCCGCACAGCCTACCAACTCGAGGCCGGGGACGCGGCCTACGTCCGCCGCGCGGCCTGCGGCCTCCGCGGCCGCGCGGCCTATCACTCCCAGGCCGGGGATGCGGCCTGCTTCCGCCTCGCGGCCCCCTGGTGCGGGTGCCGCGCGGCCTACCAGTGGATCCCCTGCTACACCTGCCGCCCCGGCCGCCTGTGCTGGCTTGCGGTCCGGGGGCGGTGGGCGGCGGAATATGCCATCCGGGCGGCAGGCGGCCGCCCGGCAACGTTCCAGGTCCCCCCGCGGCCGGCGGGGCAGTAGGGCGGTGAGTAGGCCCTCGCGGGCCGCGCGGGGTACCTCTGTACCGCCGTTGGGGGTCCGTGGGGGGTCTCCCTGCCCGTCGGGAGCCTCCTCTGCCAGTGAGGATGGCTCCCAGGGCTCTGTCTCCCCTCCTCGTTCTGCTATCTCCTCCAGGGGGCCCAGCCTCCCCTTTCCTGGGCCCCCTGGTCCCCCTCCATCTGGCCCGGTTTCTGCCCCCTCCCTTTCCTCCTCTGGGGGGCCCCCTCCCCCTCTCCCTTCATTTCTTACCCCTCCCCCCTCTTTTCTTTCTCCTCCTGTCTTTTCTTCCCCTTCTTCTGGTCCCCTTTCCTCCCTGTCTACCCCCCCTCCCTTCTATCCTGCCTCCTCTGCCCTGCCTGGCCCCCCTCCCCCCCCTGCAGGTCACTTACCTCGGCCATCTCCGCTGGGGCATGGGCTCACGTCCTCTCTGCTGCTCTCTTCTCAGGATACTGCTGCACTTCATGGATCCGTCCAGCAGGTGGCGTCTGGATCCCAACTGACGTCTTCAGTGGATGCTGGAACTGCAGTTTCCTTGCCTCAGCCTTCTGTGAGCGCAGTACCGGGCTTGGATCGCCAGTCTGCGACCGGTGAGTACCTTATTCCTTCCGTTTCTGGCGCTGCGGGTCCCGGGTTGGGGGGGTTCCTCTTAGGTCTTAGGGGTTTTTTGGATCAGTGGGAGAAGGGGGTGGCGGTTAGCGGTAATGCTATTGATGGTCAGCTCCGGTCAGCGTGGTCCCCTGCCCTGCTCCCTCCTCAGGTTCAGTCTTCTCCTACTACTGGGCCCCTTCCCGGGTCGGGTGGCGGTGCGGTACCTCTGGGTTCCCCGGCGCCCACGGTGGCCAGTGTTGGTTCCGCCGCGGACGATGCTTGTCTCGCGGTCGCAGACGTGGCGCGAGGTGCTGCTTACATGTGCTGGTCTGGTCCCCTGGGCTTGCACTTTCTACAGTTTCTTTTCCCCCCAGGATCTGGATCGTCGGACACTCTTATGTTTACTGGGCTGGGCAGCGGGCGGCGGTTCGGCCTGGAGGTTCGAGGTTGGGTTTCTCGCCTTCCGAAGCGGATGTTCGATGGCTCGGGGCGCGGGGTATGCGGTGGTCACGGCTCCTCCCCGAGTTGGTACGGCTGTCTATGCTCCTGGGTGCGCCGAGTGTCCTGGTGATCCACCTGGGGGGGAATGATCTGGGTTCGGTGCCCATTTGGGATTTGATCTCGGAAGTGAAGCGGGACTTGGCCCGCATCTTGGTTCTGTTCCCGGGCGTGCGCTTAATCTGGTCTGAAGTTGTCGCCCGCAACTATTGGCGTGGCGCCAGGAGTCAGAGTGCCATGGAGCGTTGCCGGCGCAAGTTGAATAGGCGGGTTTCCCAGTTTGTTTTGGGGGCTCATGGACTCCCGGTCCGCCATAGGGTTTTTGAAAAGGAGGCGGCTAATTTTTTTTGCAGGGACGGGGTACATCTCACGGAGGTCGGGCTCGACCTTTTTAATCTCGCCCTACAGGAGGCGGTGGAACAGGCCATGGCTGGTTTTGGTGGGGTTCCCCGCTGATTTAGGGGTAAAACAGCGGGTCTGGTGGCGGGGGTATGTCCTTGCCAATTAAGTGTGGTTATGTTAAGGATGGAATAAGTTCCTCATGTTTACAGGTCTCAGCCTCCCCTGCTTCAAAAGGTTTAACTTTAGGTTGCCTGAGGTCTCGTGCCCATCGAGCGTGGATAAGGTCGGCTGATGGCAGGCATTGGAATATGTTTTTTATGACGGGGGGGGAGGTGAGAGGCAGTGGTGTTTAGGAGCCACTGCAGGTTTTTATTGGCAAGGACGGGGGGTTCTCTGTATAGCACTGTATGTTGAGTTGTTATTTATATATATATGTTATTTATGTTTTGTTGCTAACAATTTCGTTACAGAAAGAAGAGTTTAATATATGGAGTTATGGGTGTGTTATACAGTAATTTATTTATGTTATAATAAATGCTGTGGCCTGTTCATCCATACCACGTTGTCTGTCGTTATTGGGGGGAGGTTGAATGGGGTTTAATTATGCTCATGCTGCATCGTAATTCTCCTCTACGTACATACAAGGCCCTGGGGAGATAGCGCAGCTAAGCGGACAAGGGCACATGTAGGAGTGTGGGGATAGATGCAGGGGAGGGTCTTTGATAGTGGGTGTATTGTGTGGGTGGGGGTTAGGGCTATGTGAGCTAGCAGGGGGGAGGTCTTACCTCAGTGCCACTTGGGATTCGGGCCAGTGAACAGCTTCCCGCCCGCCCACCCCGAGTAGGTTTAGTTAGTCACAGCGAGTCGGGGGTATGTCCTTGCCAATTAAGTGTGGTTATGTTAAGGATGGAATAAGTTCCTCATGTTTACAGGTCTCAGCCTCCCCTGCTTCAAAAGGTTTAACTTTAGGTTGCCTGAGGTCTCGTGCCCATCGAGCGTGGATAAGGTCGGCTGATGGCAGGCATTGGAATATGTTTTTTTATGACGGGGGGGGGGAGGTGAGAGGCAGTGGTGTTTAGGAGCCACTGCAGGTTTTTATTGGCAAGGACGGGGGGTTCTCTGTATAGCACTGTATGTTGAGTTGTTATTTATATATATATGTTATTTATGTTTTGTTGCTAACAATTTCGTTACAGAAAGAAGAGTTTAATATATGGAGTTATGGGTGTGTTATACAGTAATTTATTTATGTTATAATAAATGCTGTGGCCTGTTCATCCATACCACGTTGTCTGTCGTTATTGGGGGGAGGTTGGGGGGAACTACTCTGTACGCAAGATAAGGAAACACCACATGCCATTTCGCAGATATATGCAATGCTGGTCACGGGTAGGTACCTACTGGCACCCCCCTGCATGAGAAACTGGGAGGAAGACCTATATGAACCCATGACAGAAGCGGGCTGGGACTAAAGCATCACCCTGATACAAAAAACGTCTAACTCAGCAAGGCTGCAAGAAAACTCGTACAAAATATACACCAGATGGTACTTGACACCTGTGGTGTATTACCAAACTCTATAAATTATTATGTACGCATACACATATAAACTCTGGTCCGTCTACTTTAACAAATATTTATTCAGAGACAAAACAACAACAACATACAAATAATTACACACAATCTAACTAACTATACCAACAACAACAACAACAACAACAGCAACAACAACCTAACTAACAATAACAACTAAATCTTATAAAATCACCAGATCCTACTCACAGTTCACCATGATAAAAATTAAAGCCCATGTCTGCTCTGCAGCAGAGCCAAGAAGGAACAGGGAGGAATGGGGATAGGGGGAAGTGGTTATCTCTTTCCTGACCTGTAAAGGTATTGAATTACCCAATTACCATATCAAAGGATAAAGCTTATCCCGGTGTGAGAAAGGCATACATGAGCTTGGTCACATGACCCCTGGTCACCATATTAGTTTGATGACAGAATGTTACCACATTCCCTCACTTTTTTTTCTCTTATGTTGAGCACATTTAAAAGTCAGAGAATATAGTCAAACTGGGGTTGCATCACCCCACATTCCCCCAATTTCTATTGTTTTGAGTTGTTCCGTTTTTAAATGAACTACTGCCCTAGTGGGTTGGTAAGAACCCTGGTAGTTGTTCATTAATATTATATGGTAATGTGTTCATGTGAAGTAAAGTAAAATCCAGACACAATCAAGCCCATACAGTAATTATCACTAGTTTATGGCACAATATGATGTTTAGTTTAGCCTGGGACTGGAATCTGAAGACTGTGACTGATCTGTGTGCTTGATAGCTGTGATTTTAGAATGAACTCTCCTTGAATATTGTCTTAGCCAATCCATTACAAAGCTTGAGGTTAGTTTGTTTAATGGCACATGCAAGTTCATGAGTGTAGGGGAAACTCATTCTGTGACCACCTGGAAATGACACAAATTCCTGCTTCTTGCTGTTACTTTATCCTCATGCTGGGCTGTGTTAATAGTTTGACTTGGTAATCCCAGCACTTCTTCATCTGTATAGTATCCATTTTCAGGATAATAGTTTGTCTTGGTAATCCCAGCATTTCTTCATCTGAATAGTAATCATTTTTGGGATAATAGTTTGTCTTGGTAATCCCAGCACTTCTTCATCTGAATAGTAATCATTTTCAGGATAATAGTTTGACGTGTAATCCCAGCACCTCTTCATCTGAATAGTAATCATTTTCATGATAATAGTTTGTCTTGGTAATCCCAGCACTTCTTCATCTGTATAGTAAACTGTGACAGGACATGTCAGTTACCTTCACCTCGCTGGGCCTTCCAATTAAAATGTTCTTTGAATCAAACACAGACAATGAAAAATGTGCAACAGTAATCAGCGTATTGTCTTGAGTCAAAGGCTTAACTAGTTTTGTCTAATAAAATCTATTTGGTTGTGGTGTCTTAAGGCTATGTTTACATTTTAGATGTAGGTAAAAGACCCACAAATGTCTCCTGAAATTTTGATTAATTTAGACATTTACTCCACACCTGATGGAGAGTTGAACACAAAACCATATTAGTTATTTTATAATTTACTGATGCAATAATCACAAAATGTACATAGTTTTAACCGAAAATTATTATACATGAATGTGAGTGGGAAAGACGTAAGGGTGAAAAATGTATTCGCAATTGAACGTAGGTGCAAATTCTCATACCCACAACTATTTAATCCCCTGCGTATAGACAAATAGAATAAATAGCATACATTGTCACTTTATTATTTATGCCATCTTCACTCAAGGCAATCTAATTTCCCTATATTCTTAATGAGAAAAAGCAAAAAAACAAAACAAAAACAAAGCATCAAAGATGGAGAGAGAGAAAAAACAAATAGACTGAATGCTACCATGACACAGTTTGGCAGCGTGCAATCTATAGAAAACTGTCTGTTGCTATTCAAAAATCAAAAATCAACTTGAGGCTATATTTGTTGGGAACCAAATTTAAAAAAAAAATGCTTTTAATGTTTTTACTGTTGTAAACCAACAGAAAGTTTGCACTACACACACACACTACATTCACTAAACACACTTTGCACTACACACACACACACTACATTCACTAAACACACTTTGCACTACACACACACACACACACTACATTCACTATACGCACATTTCACTCACTACACACTACATTTACTAAACACGCTCGGTACTACACACACACACACACTACATTCATTAAACACACTTAGCACTAAACACAAACACACACACACTGCATTCACTATACACACGTTGCATTCACTACAAACACACTACATTCACTACAAACACACTACATGCCCTATACACACTACATTCACTATACACACTACATCCACTACAAAAACACACACTCTGCATCACTTTACACAACCTACATTCACTACACACACACTCTGCATTTAATGCATGCATATAAACATTACATACATTACACAAAATGTACAATCTGCATCCACTATACACACTGCATCCATGACACATATACTGCATCCACTATACACACTGCATCCATGACACAAATACTGCATCCACTACACACATTCTACATCCACTATACACATTGCATCCATGACACACATTCTACATCCACTATACACACACACACACTTCATCCTTGTGGGCGGACTCGGTGCTGGCCCCGGGGGCCCAGATCTTGATCTGTGTCAGGGGCCCTAAAATTTCTGATGGCAGCCCTACTCAGCAGTCTGTGTGTGTGTAAGGACTCAGCAGGACAGGGGGTGCCCCCCCTAAAAATGAATCCTAGAGACGCCACTGACCACTAGGGGAGGGGGGTGAGGAAAGACCGCTAAGTGAGAGGGGGTGGGAGAGGGGGGGGCGGCACATCTTTCTTTTGCCTAGGGCGGCAAAAATCCTTGCACCGGCCCTGATGACCTCCCCCTGCTTCCAACTCGTCTCCTCCTCCTCTCTGTCTCCCCATCTGAACTTTCCCCCTGTTATTCTTCTCTTCTAGCGGGCACCCACGTGACATCCACGGACGCATCGTCATCGCCAACCGCTTCACTTGTATCTGACAACTCAGCAAAGGAAGCAGCAGCGGTTACAACATCATCATCTTCACACCGTACGTCCATGTGTGTAATGCTGCCTGACTGAGACATATCCCTGTTATCTACATCCTCTGGCAATAATGGTTGCGCATCACTCATTTCTTCCAACTGATGTGTAAATAACTCCTCTGACGGATCAAGTGAAGCGGCTGTGGTGCTAGTGTTGGTGGTGGCGGCAGGCGGGTGAGTGGTAACTTGAGAGGTGCCCGAAGCTAAGCTGGAGGAGGATGGTGCGTCAAGGTTCCGAGCGTAAGCTGTAGAAGATTTGGTGTCCTGTGTTAGCCAGTCTACTATGTCCTCAGAACTTTTCGAGTTCAGGGTATGTGGCCTCTGAACACTGGGCATTATTCTAGGGCCAAAGGAAATCACAGCACCACGACCACGACGGCCCCTGCGGGGTGGCCTGCCTCTGTCTGTCATTTTTTTTTCCGATTAGTGGTACTATGCGTGCAAGCTACTGTGACAACAGATATGAGTGGCACTGAGCACTGGCAGCAGTTGTCAGAGTAGACGCTGTAGGCCTGATACACACGCTTGCAGACAACTAACTGCTATTCAATCTATTACAGTCAAAATTGCATTTTTTTTTTTTAATATACACTACTGTTACACCAGATATGAGTTACACTGGTGTGACACTGTGCCCTGGCAGGCCCTGAAACGCACACACGTGAAGGAAACTGACTGCTATTATTTCACAGTCAAAAAAGTTTTTTGTTTTTTTTTAAATGTACACTACTGTTACACCAGATATGAGTTACACTGGTGTGACACTGTGTCCTGGCAGGCCCTGAAACACACACGTGTGAAGGAAACTGACTGCTATTATTTTACAGTCAAAAAAGTTTTTGTTTTTTTTTAAATGCAAGCTATTGTGACACCAGATATGAGTGGTGGCACTGGGCAAGTGGGCACAGTATACGCTGTGAGCCTGACACACACGCTGGCAGGCAGGCAACTGCAATTAGATTACACAGAAAAAAAAAAGCAGACTGATGTTCTAGCTCTAAAAATGGCTTTTTGGGGTGCTGTCCTTACAACAGAGATCAGATGAGTCCTTCAGGACTGTAGTGGACACTGAATACACTAGCCTAGCTATCGATTTCCCTATTAAATCAGCAGCAGCTACACTGTCCCTCCTCTCACTAGAATGCAGCGTCCGAATGAATCTAAAATGGATGCTGTCCAGGAGGTGGGAGGCTCTGGGAGGGAGGGTCTGCTGCTGATTGGCTGGAATGTGTCTGCTGACTGTGAGGTACAGGGTCAAAGTTTACTCAATGATGACGAATAGGGGGCGGACCGAACATCGCATATGTTCGCCCGCCGTGGCGAACGTGAACAAGCTATGTTCGCCAGGAACTATTCGCCAGCGAACTATTCGGGACATCTCTAACTAAGAACTATGTGGAAGCTGACATTGTCTTGTTGTCAACCATATTGCTACCCTTAGCTATTTTGTGGAACAAAATGTAGGGTGTCCAAATTTATACTCCTTGAAGGACTTGTTCTATTTTTTTCTAAACTATGCTGAACTGTTGAACTATTTTGTTATTTTTATTTTTGTAGAGTTAGCCAGAGAGGGAGGGGGTGTTAGCTGGCCCAGGGAGGGATGTAGTATGTATTGTTGATGTATGTTGAGTATGCCAAGGATGGATTCCCATGTTGTGAGGAACTGGGTGTGGATATGATGTGTTTGACTGGACCTTTGGAATAGGGAAATGGTTAGGAGATATAGGACGTAAGGTCCTGGTTGCAATTACTGTAATAATTGTGAGTTTGATGATAATATACCTTATGATTATAATATGCAAATTAGCTTTTCCCACCATTATCAAGAAGTGTTTCCCATCTCCACCCAATACCCAAGCTATGTATTCACCGGTGCGGCTATTAGAAGTCACAGGTGGTGTAAACGTGAGGGATGACATGTCTATACGGTTGTGGTCCCCATTCAGGTTTTCCCCAGATGTGCTTTTTTCTCAAATATGAGTTTTTGCCACTGGTTTTTTTTTTACCTGGCCCCAGATCACCGGGTGGACTGATAATCCTAGATCCTGGTCCATGGACGAGGGATGGGTATTATTCCCACTTTGACTATAGGCATTCCCAATGTGAACAAAGGTCGGAAAGTGTTGGGAATAATACACTTTGCCTATACTGACCCAAGGCTCCAGCTACAGATGACTGGATGTTCAGTCTGGTTAAAAATGGCAAAACTTGGAGCTTGTTAGCTATTTGAAATAATATATTTTGTCTATACAGTATATAATCATATATATATATATATATATATATATATATATATATTAATCAGGGCCAGATTAACAGCCCAGTGGGCCTGGTGCTGACTATTATGACGGGCCTAATTACTGAATCTTATCGACCTAAAACACTCCCAAGCGTCAAGTATGATGGTGCTGGAGAGAAAGAAAACAGCAGCTATAATAAAACACATACCCTATGCTAATCTCCCTCAAATTTATGTTTTCATCTTTTAAGCAAATCCATGACGCGTAACAGCAGTGTGCAGTCAAGCAGGAAGTCAAGTGGACACGGTAAAAGGGTGTGCCACTGACACAAATCACGTAACCTGCCAAAAGGGGTGAGCATGCCCAAAAAGAGGACATGTCTGCCTAAAGAATTAGAAGACCAGCCTGGCATGAATGCATGTCAGGCTGCCTGTCAATCATGCAGCTGGCCAAATAAGGGCATGCTATGCAGACAGCACCCTGATGCGCTCGCTCATCGCTTTCTAAGGACTGTCCCCTAGCACTTGCTGGTCCACTTGTCTCCTTACCCTCTTACTAGCAGGCAGAAGCTCCTGGTATATAGTCTGGGACAGAGAAAAGCTGTATGTAGTGAGTGTAGAAGAAAGGGAACATGCCACAGTGTTAGAGAGACCAAACTCAGCATTACCTTAACTATATTCATTGTCAGACAGTCCACACAAGTTTTGTTCCCATACATCCCTCTTACGTTTCCATACTTAAGCAAGAGTATGTGAAAAGTAGTTAGGGTTGCCACCTTTCTTGGAAAAACATACCAGCCTTAATAACTTGCATAATTAATTATGTATGGGTGACAACACATGATGTAAATCTCAAGTAGTGACATAAGAGAAAATGCTGTAAAATCACCAAACTACTTACAGTTTGATTCCGCTGTATAGATGGGTTGCTCCCAGTGCCCCCATGTGTCGATTACTCTAGGTCTCAGTGTTCCTATGCATCAGTGCCCCATGTCTCCCAGTGACCCTATGTATCTCACAGTGTCTCAATGCCCCATGTCTCCCTGTGTCCTACAGTATTCCCATGTGTCTTTGTCCCCATGTCATCCAGGGTCCCCATGTCACTAGGGACACAGAGACACAAGGGACACAGAGACACTAGGAGACTAGGGGACACTGGCTGGAACACATGGGGACACTGGGAAAATAGGGGACCCTTGAAGACATCAGGACACAGACACTGGGGACATTGAGACATGGGGGCACTGGGAGACATAGGGACAGACACCAGGGCCACAGACACTAGGGACACTAGCTTGGAGACACTTGGGGCACTGGGAGACATGGAGGCACTAGGAGACATGGGGACAGTGAGACACTGGGAGACGAGGGGGCACTGGCTGGAAGACGAGGGGGCACTGGCTGGGAGACAAGGGGACACTGGCTCTTTGTCATAATGTTTCCCAATGTCCCTTAGTGTCTGTGTCCCCATTTCTCCTTGCAGCCTTTTCCCCCATCCCTCACTTCCCCGAGCTGTAGACTGTCTCTGCAGGGTGGGAGCTGCTATCTGGACTCTCTGTAGCTGCTTCCCTGCAGATCAGTGAGTAGAGATAGGCAGGGAGGGATATGCTGGAACTTCCTATCCCTGCCTCACTACAGGGCCAGTGCTGGTATTGCATAGTAATCTCTGTTTATACTGAGAAAAATACCAGCATTTGTATTGCCAGTATGACTGCAATATTGGCACCAGCCAGGCAGCCTCAAATACTGGCTGTGCCAATAAAATAAAAGCCAGGTGGAATCCCTAAGAGTAGTGTGTAAAAATAAATATAATTAAAAAAATTGAGTTGTTTTTTTTTTTTTTAAATCAATGGGCCTATTCCATGGGCCTGGGCCTGGGCCTGGAGCTGCAGCTCCATCAGCCCCTATGTTAATCCGGCCCTGATATTAATAATAAAATACACGTAGAATGATATTGATTATATATATATATACCGTATATACTCGAGTATAAGCCGAGTTTTTCAGCCCATTTTTTGGGCTGAAAAACCCCAACTCGGCTTATACTCGAGTCAAGGTCTGTATTATGGCAATTTACATTGCCATAATACAGACTGGGGGAGAGGGGGGCTGGCAGAGCTGTAACTTACCTCTCCTGCAGCTCCTGTCAGCTCTCTCCTCCTCCGCGCCGTCCGTTCAGCACCTCGGTCAGCTCCCAGTGTAAATCTCGCGAGAGCCGCGGCTCTCGCGAGACTTACACTGGGAGCTGACAGAGGGAGCTGCACGGACGGCGCAGAGGAGGAGAGAGCTGACAGGAGCTGCAGAACAGGTAAGTTACAGCTCTGCCAGCCCCCCTCTCCCCCCCACTGAACTGCCACTGGACCACCAGGGAAGGAGAGCCCCCCTCCCTGCCATGTATCAAGCAGGGAGGGGGGACGAAAAATAAATAAAAATATAAATAAAATAAGAAATAATAATAAAAAATAATAATAATAATAATAATAAAAAAAATAATAATAAAAAAAAGGGGGTATAAGGACCACTGTGGGAGGGATGGGGTATAAGGACCACTATGGGAGGGAGGGGGTGGGATAAGGACCACTATGGGAGGGAGGGGGGGTATAAGGACCGCTATGGGAGGGAGGGGGGGGATAAGGACCACTATGGGAGGGAGGGGGGGATAAGGACCACTATGGGAGGGAGGGGGGGGATAAGGACCACTATGGAAGGGAGGGGGGGGATAAGGACCACTATCGGAGGGAGGGGGGTGGGATAAGGACCACTATGGGAGGGAGGGGGGGAGAAAAGGAACACTATGGGAGGGAGGGGGGGGATAAGGACCACTATGGGAGGGAGGGAGGGGGGGATAAGGACCACTATGGGAGGGAGGGAGGGGGGGATAAGGACCACTATGGGAGGGAGGGGGATAAGGACCACTATGGGAGGGAGGGGGGATAAGGACCACTATGGGAGGGAGGGGGGGATAAGGACCACTAGGGGAGGGGAGGGGGAAGTAAGGACCACTAGGGGAGGGGAGGGGGAAGTAAGGACCACTAGGGGAGGGGAGGGTAAGGACCACTAGGGGAGGGGTGAGTCAGGACCACTGGGGGAGGGGGGTGAAGGAACACGGGGGTGGGGAGGTAAGGACCACTGAGGGAGGAGGAGGGGAGGTCAGGACATATGGGGGGGAGGGGGCAAATATCCTTGCACCGGCCCTGCACACACTGCATTCATACACTGCATTCATACACACACTGCATTCATACACACACTGCACTCATACACACACACTGCACTCATACACACACACTGCACTCACACACACTGCATTCATACACACACACACTGCATTCATACACACACACACTGCACTCATACACACACTGCACTCATACACACGCTGCACTCATACACACACACGCTGCACTCATACACACACACGCTGCACTCATACACACACTGCACTCATACACACACGCTGCACTCATACACACACACGCTGCACTCATACGCACACACTGCATTCATTATACACACACTGTAAATAAATATTCAATTAATATATTTTTTTTAGGATCTAATTTTATTTAGAAATTTACCAGTAGCTGCTGCATTTCCCACCCTAGTCTTATACTCGAGTCAATAAGTTTTCCCAGTTTTTTGGGGAAAAATTAGGGGCCTCGGCTTATATTCGGGTCGGCTTATACTCGAGTATATACGGTATATATAATTATATATATATTTATATATACAATTAAAAAAAATATGTAAATATGTAAAAAAATAAAAAAAATAATTAAAAATAATTAAAATATATATGTATATGTGTTATTTCGTTCTAACTGTATTGTGATATTAACCCCTTAAGGACGAAGGACGGTTCAGGACCGTCATCGGCATTTTTCCATTGCCGACCGCTGACGGTCCTGAACCGTCCTAACTTTAAGATTTACTTACCCGACCGCCGTCGTTCCCCCGGCGGCGATCGGCATTGCTCCTGTTGTGGGGAGACTGCCTGCAGCCCAGACAGTCTCCCCATGGCAGATTAGGACCCCTGGGGCCATGTGATCGCCCAACAGGGCGACCACATGGTCACAATAGGTGTCCATGTGTCTGCCTGCAGGGGGACTGTCTGTGCTGACAGGCAGTCTCCCTGCAATTGTAAAATCAGAAAAAAAATAAAGTTAAAGTTAATAAAAAAATAATAATTATATATGTGTATATATATAAATGATATATAGACATATATTATACCTATATAATATATGTCTATATATCATATATATATATATATATATATATATATATATATATATAATGTCATACTAAATGTATTTTTATATTAATATGTACATATATTAATATAAAAATACACTTATAATTAAATTACACATGTATATATATAATATATATAATAACTATATATATTGTATATATATATTATTATAAAATACAAATAATAAGTAATTTAAATTAAATTAAACATGTAAAAATAAAATTAAAAAAAATTATATATCTATACGAAATTTTATTCTAACTGTATTTTGATATTAATATATATATACAGGGAGTGCAGAATTATTAGGCAAGTTGTATTTTTGAGGATTAATTTTATTATTGAACAACAACCATGTTCTCAATGAACCCAAAAAACTCATTAATATCAAAGCTGAATATTTTTGGAAGTAGTTTTTAGTTTGTTTTTAGTTATAGCTATTTTAGGGGGATATCTGTGTGTGAAGGTGACTATTACTGTGCATAATTATTAGGCAACTTAACAAAAAACAAATATATACCCATTTCAATTATTTATTTTTACCAGTGAAACCAATATAACATCTCAACATTCACAAATATACATTTCTGACATTCAAAAACATAACAAAAACAAATCAGTGACCAATATAGCCACCTTTCTTTGCAAGGACACTCAAAAGCCTGCCATCCATGGATTCTGTCAGTGTTTTGATCTTTTCACCATCAACATTGCGTGCAGCAGCAACCACAGCCTCCCAGACACTGTTCAGAGAGGTGTACTGTTTTCCCTCCTTGTAAATCTCACATTTGATGATGGACCACAGGTTCTCAATGGGGTTCAGATCAGGTTAACAAGGAGGCCATGTCATTACATTTTCTTCTTTTATACCCTTTCTTGCCAGCCACGCTGTGGAGTACTTGGACGCGTGTGATGGAGCATTGTCCTGTATGAAAATCATGTTTTTCTTGAAGGATGCAGACTTCTTCCTGTACCACTGCTTGAAGAAGGTGTCTTCCAGAAACTGGCAGTAGGACTGGGAGTTGAGCTTGACTCCATCCTCAACCCGAAAAGGCCCCACAAGCTCATCTTTGATGATACCAGCCCAAACCAGTACTCCACCTCCACCTTGCTGGCGTCTGAGTCGGACTGGAGCTCTCTGCTCTTTACCAATCCATCCATCTGGCCCATCAAGACTCACTCTCATTTCATCAGTCCATAAAACCTTAGAAAAATCAGTCTTGAGATATTTCTTGGCCCAGTCTTGACGTTTCAGCTTGTGTGTCTTGTTCAGTGGTGGTCCTTTCTTCTTTCATGTATAATTCTGGGATTGCTGGTCCTGATCCGGAGCACCCTTGGCCGCTGGGATTGAGTGCGGTTCCCACCATCTACTTTGCGTGATGATATAATTGTTGTGATACATTTTCCAGTTTTGAAACACTAATATTTGTGTTCAGCAAAGTCTCCTGAGTATAACAGTACCCCCCATGTACAGGTTTTATAGCGTTTTTGAAAGTTACAGGGTCAAATATATGGGGCAAATATTTTTACATTGAAAATGGCCATGTTGGTTACGTTGCCTTTGAGAGCTTATGGTAGCCCAGGAATGAGAATTACCCCCATGATGGCATACCAATTGCAAAAGAAGACAACCCAAGGTATTGCAAATGGGGTATGTCCAGTCTTTTTTAGTAACCACTTAGTCACAAACACTGGCCAAAATTAGCGTTAAATTTACATTTTTACTTTTTTCACACACAAACAAATATGAACGCTAACTTTGGCCAGTGTTTGCGACTAAGTGGCTACTAAAAAAGTCTGGACATACCCCATATTGAATACCCTTGGTTGTCTACTTTAAAAAAAAATATGTACATGTGGGGTGGTATTCAGAGATTTATGACAGATAGTGTTACAATGTCACTATTGATACATTTTAAAAATGTATGTTTTGAAACCGCAATATCCTACTTGTACTTATAGCCCTATTACATGCAAAAAAAATAGCAAAAAGCAGGTAAACACTGGGTATTTTTAAACTCAGGACAACATTTTGAATCTATTTAGCAGTTTTTTTCATTCGCTTTTGTAGATGAGTAAAAGATTTTTCACATAAAAGTAAAAAAACATGTATTTTTTTCAATTTTTCATCATATTTTTTCATTTTTAAAAAATTAAATTACATGAGATTATATAAATAATGGTATGTAAAGAAAGCCCTTTTTGTCCTGAAAAAAACAATATATAATTTGTATGGGAACAGTAAATGAGAGAGCGGAAAATTACAGCTAAACACAAACACCACAAAAGTGTAAAAAGATGCCTGGTCGCAAATGTACAACATCGCAAAAATAGTCCGGTCCTTAACCAGGCTAGCGGTATTCCCGAGCGTGACTCGGGGTTAATTTTCGCTGCCAGAAGCGGTAACCCCGAGTCACGCTCGGGGTAGATAACAGAGCTGGCAGCAGAGTCTCCTTACCTTCTCCTTGCGATCCAGCGATGTCCCCGCACTGTGATTGCCGGTGAGAGCCCCGGCGGATGCCTCCATCTGACTTCCTGGTTCCGTCTCTGTGAGCCGCAGAGGCTCATGGGGGCGGAACTGGGCGGGTAATTCAAATGTTTCAAGCATAAAAGTGACACACACACATAAAGTTAGGTGATACAGTGAAATCCTGTCAGATTACATTGTATCACCTCAGATTTGACACAGTATCGCCTCAGATTTGAAATTTGATCACCCTACACTGCCCTGCCTGCCCTTTTTGCTGTAATTTCTGCCCATAAAATAATTTTTTTACCATGGCATCAAAGCGTCACTTTAGCATCTCCAAAGCGGGTTTGGATCAGATGAGTGACAGCGGCAGCGACACAGAGCCCCTCGCAGAATTGAGCGACTGCGATAGCGATTCGTGGCAAGATTCGTCATCCAACTCTGACAGTGACCAGAGAAGTGGCGACAGCGACGATTCTGCACCCGAGCTCAGTGATGTGCGCACTTGGTGCCTTATTGATTGCGGTATGGATGAGGTACCGCCGCCAAGATTTCCGTTTACTGGATCACCTGGGATGAAGGTAGACGTTGAGCACAATGATCCTTTGGCATACCTAAAATTATTTCTCACAGATGACGTCATTGAAAAGATTGTCACGGAGACAAATCGCTACAACGAGCAGCAATCAGCTACTCTGCATAGCAAGTTTTCCATGAACAGAAAATGGGAACCGGTATATTATTTATTAGATTATAATTCATGATTTTATGTTTCGAACTTTATCACATCTGAGAGTACTTTTGGTCAGGTTTAAGAAAGTAATTACTGGCCTACAATACATAACACCAAATTTCCATGCAAAAAAATGGTACCGCTTTTGGTACAAAATTCCTGACATAATCATACCGCCAGGGAGGTTAAGGGGTTAATATATATTGGCAGGGTCAGAGAGGCTTTCTATGTTAGTAATAGATTGGAGCGATCTCTATTCCCAGCACGATGGGGTTAATTGGGGGGAGTCACCCCTTGTATGTTATCAACCAGGTGAATGTAATTAACCAGCCCTAGGGTTTTAAAAGGTTAGCCTCTGAAAACATCATGTATGTACGTAGTGGGGAATTACGATGAAGCATAAACATAATTACCCCCATTCAACCTCCCCCCAATAACGACAGACAACGTGGTATGGATGAACAGGCCACAGCATTTATTATAACATAAATAAATTACTGTATAACACACCCATAACTCCATATATTAAACTCTTCTTTCTGTAACGAAATTGTTAGCAACAAATAAACATAAATAACATATATATATATATATATATATATATAAACAACTCAACATACAGTGCTATACAGAGAATCCCCCGTCCTTGCCAATAAAAACCTGCAGTGGCTCCTAAACACCACTGCCTCTCACCTCCCCCCCCGTCATAAAAAACATATTCCAATGCCTGCCATCAGCCGACCTTATCCACGCTCGATGGGCACGAGACCTCAGGCAACCTAAAGTTAAACCTTTTGAAGCAGGGGAGGCTGAGACCTGTAAACATGAGGAACTTATTCCATCCTTAACATAACCAAACTTAATTGGCAAGGACATACCCCCGCCACCAGACCCGCTGTTTTACCCCTAAATCAGTGGGGAACCCCACCAAAACCAGCCATGGCCTGTTCCACCACCTCCTGTAGGGCGAGATTAAAAAGGTCGAGCCCGACCTCCGTGAGATGTACACCATCCCTACAAAAAAAAATGAGCCGCCTCCTGTTCAAAAACCCTATGGCGGACCGGGAGTCCATGAGCCCCCAAAACAAACTGGGAAACCCGCCTGTTTAACTTGCGCCGGCAACGCTCCATGGCACTCTGACTCCTGGCGCCACGCCAATAGTTGCGGGCGACAACTTCAGACCAGATTAAGCGCACACCCGGGAACAAAACCAAGATGCGGGCCAAGTCCCGCTTCACTGCCGAGATTAAATCCCAAATGGGCACCGAACCCAGATCATTCCCCCCCAGGTGGATCACCAGGACACTCGGCGCACCCAGGAGCATAGACAGCCGAACCAACTCAGGGAGGAGCCGTGACCACCTCATACCCCGCGCCCCGAGCCATCGAACTTCCGCTTCGGAAGGTGAGAAACCCAACCTCGAACCTCCAGGCCGAACCGCCGCCCGCTGCCCAGCCCAGTAAACATAAGAGTGTCCGACAATCCAGATCCTGGGGGGAACAGAAACTGTGGAAAGAAATCACGTCAATAAACCGGCCGGACGAACATAGGAAATATAGCGCCCTGAGTCCCACCTACCAATCCTCTGAACCACCTGCGCTGGCATGCCTAGCCGAGAGGCCTCGGTCGCCGCCCCAATACGGAAGGAATGGCCCCGAACTCCCTGCTATCCAACCCCATTGCTTCCAGCCCCAAATGAAACACTCTAACAAACTGGAAATGGGAAAGGAAACTCCCATCCCCATGCACCAGGAGAGGCAGCGCAGGAGAAGAGCGCACAGCACAATATTCCCCAAAGGACCACACGGGACAAATGCCGGAACCCGGCACAGCCCCCAAACGGACCCACTTACCCTTCCCCAAGACATCCGTCTTAGAGCGGCGGATTCGGAACGAGATCTGATCAGTGACGCACGAAACGTCACCAAATAGCACCCCCCCTACCTGCTGCCGGCTGGGGCATACTAGCTCCCCAATCCGCATGGCGCCGAAGAATGCCAGGGAAAAGGCAAGGCGAAACAGCCGAACCTCGAAATCCGAATGGCAAACCCCGTGCAACGCCTCACACAAAGCAGTTAGGAGCGTGCCCGAGACAGGACGCCTTGAGTCCGGCACAGACACCCTCCCCTGTCTCAAGCCTTTTAGTGCCTGCCACACAATGAACGCCTTAGTAGCGTCCTCCCAACCGCGTAACTTAAACAGGAAGCTGAGTCCTGACAAGCGTGCCGAAATGGCCGAGGGTGACATTCCTGCGGCCTCCCAGTCCCCCAAGAGCCGAACCAAACCCTACAGACGAGAGGATGAGTCCTGGAAGCCCCCGTAGGCCCCCTCCCACCCTTCCCATTCCCTCCAAACCTTATTATAGCGGTCCCATGTGGCCGCAGTGACTGACCCACGGACCAACTCCATCAGTCTGCCAGACCCAAGGACCACATCTCTGCCGGACACGGGACACCCTCCAGTTCGGCCTTTGGAGCCACGGCCCGAAACACGTCCCACTGTGAACGAGAGAGAGCATCGGCCATCACATTACGCACACCCGGGATGTGCACAGCCCTACAATACACATTCAGCTCCAGACAGCGCAGCACAAGGCGCCGGAGCAAGCGAACCACGGGGGGGGGGGGGAAGATGCAGACAGCTGGTTAATAGCCTGGACTACACCCAAGTTGTCACAATGGAAGACCACCCGCCTATCCACCAGCAGGGATCCCCATACCTCCAATGCTACCAAGATTGGGAAGAGCTCCAGAAACGCCAGATTCCGAGTGAGCCCCACCGCATACCAGGTCTCCGGCCACGAGTCAGCGCACCACTTTGCCCCTAGAATGGCTCCAAAGCCGGCAGAACCCGCTGCATCGGTAAACAAATGGAGGTCCGCATTAGAGACCTCCGGGGCCTGCCAGTAAGACCTGCCGGATAAAATGTAGCGGATGAGCGACCCCCGATGTCGCCGTCGCCAGGCGCCTATTAAAGATACACCCCATTGGCAAGATCCGACAGGCAAAATTGAATTTCCCCAGCAAAGACTGCAGGCAGCGCAGCTGGATCTTACGCCGCCCCAGGGCACGGGACACCGCGAGGCGCAGGTCCAAGACCTTATCGGGCGGCAGCCGACATTCCCCAGCCATCGAATCAATTTCGATGCCCAGAAAGCTCAAGCACGTGACCGGACCCACCGTCTTGTCGTGCGCCAGCGGGACCCCGAAGCGCTGAAACACCTCCCCGAGAACCCGCAGCAGGAGAGCACAGACGTGCGACTCCGCCGGGCCTACACACAGGAAATCATCCAGGTAGTGCAGGAGGGAAGCGACCCCCGCCTCCCTCCGCACCACCCATTCCAGAAAAGTGCTAAAGCACTCAAAATAAAAACAGGATAGCGAGCAACCCATGGGGAGGCACATGTCCACAAAAAACTGGCCCTCAAAGGCACACCCCAAAAGATGATGGCAATCCGGATGCACCGGGAGCAGCCGGAAAGCGGATTCCACATCCGCCTTAGCTAGCAGCGCCCCCGGGCCCGCTGCTCTCACCATGCGAACCGCCGCATCAAAGGATGCGTAGGAAACCCTGCAAAGTTCCGCGGAAATGTCGTCATTCACCGATCCACCACGAGGGTATGACAAATGGTGAATCAAACGATATTTCCCGGGGTCCTTCTTGGGCACCACACCCAAGGGAGAAACCCGCAAATTCGCCATCGGTGGGGTGGAGAAGGGGCCGGCCATCCGACCCAAGGAAACCTCTTTTCCCGCACCACCTGGGGAAAAGCCCGCACGGACTTGAGGTTCCGGACGGAGAGCATAGGAGGGCGCTCCGCGAACGGGATCCAAAACCCCTGCTCAAACCCCTCCACTAAGATACGCGCCGCAGCCCGATTCTCATAAAGGTCGAGCCACGGGTGCATCGCGTTTACGAGGACCGGCGTTGTCGCCCTTTGCCCCCATGTCCCCTTTCTCCCCCGTTTTGCCCCGCTTGAAACAGCGGGAGGCAGGATGGGCCCCACCGCAGCCGGAGCATTCGTGCTTAAACCGGCACGAGGACCCCCACTTACAGAGACTGTCGTTAAATTTCCAACAACAGCCGGACCTCGGACTGGAGGCCGATGAGGAGGAGGATGCGCCCCCACCGGCCCCCCCGAGAAAAGACGAAAACGCACCCTGTTGAGGGGCAGGACGAGTCATGATGGAAAGCCATAGACCGATATCCATCTGGTCCCAGGACAGCGAGGGACGCACTGCCAGCCGCTGTCGAAACTGCTCGTCGTACCTCCACCAACCTAATCCCCCATAGGTGCGACAAGCGTTCCAAATCGTGTCCTGATAACAGAACAGAGCGGAACACTTCTGGGGAGACTTCTCTCCCACCACGCTGGCCAAAATAGAGAAAGCCCGAATCCAGTTCCCAAAGTTTTTGGGAATTTTGCGATAACGGTACTTCTCCCTATCCTTTTCTGACTCCTTGCTGTCCTTGTCTGCCACGGGAGGAGCCTCCTCCAGCGGCAGAAGGGAAAATATTTCTACAAACTCCCCCTTCCAAATTTTTTCCTTAGTCTCCTGCTTCAAGTGCAAGCCCAGGGGGCCGGACCAGCACATGTAAGCAGCACCCCGCGCCACGTCCGCGACCGTGAGACAAGCATCGTCCGCAGCGGAACCAACACTGGCCACCGTGGGCGCCGGGGAACCCAGAGGCACCGCACCGCCACCCGACCCGGGAAGGGACCCAGTAGTAGGAGAAGTCTGAACCTGAGGAGGTAGCAGGGCAGGGGACCACGCTGACCGTAGCTGACCATCAATAGCATTACCGCTAACCGCCACCCCCTTCTCCCACTGATCAAAAAAAAAACTAAGACCTAAGAGGAACCCCCCCAACCCGGGACCCGCAGCGCCAGAAACAGAAGGAATAAGGTACTCACCGGTCGCAGACTGGCGATCCAAGCCCGGTACTGCGCTCACAGAAGGCTGAGGCAAGGAAACTGCAGTTCCAGCATCCACTGAAGACGTCAGCTGGGATCCAGACGCCACCTGCTGGAGGGATCCATGAAGTGCAGCAGTATCCTGAGAAGAGAGCAGCAGAGAGGACGTGAGCCCATGCCCCAGCGGAGATGGCCGAGGTAAGTGACTTGCAGGGGGGGAGGGGGGCCAGGCAGGGCAGAGGAGGCAGGATAGAAAGGAGGGGGGTAGACAGGGAGGAAAGTGGACCAGAAGGAGGGGAAGAAAAGACAGGAGGAGCAAGAAAAGTGGGGGGAGGGGTAAGAGAAGAAGGGAGAGGGGGAGGAGGCCCCCCAGAGGAGGAAAGGGGGGGGCAGAAACCGGGCAAGAGGGAGGGGGACCAGGGGGCCCAGGAAAGGGTAGGCTGGGCCCCCTGGAAGAGACAGTGGAACGAGCAGGGGAAGGAGGGGAGACAGAGCCCTGGGAGCCTCCCACACTGGCAGAGGAGGCTCCCGACGGGCAGGGAGACCCCCCACGGACCCCCAACGGCGGTACAGAGGTACCCCGCGCGGCCCGCGAGGGCCTACTCACCGCCCTACCGCCCCGCCGGCCGCGGGGGGACCTGGATCGTTGCCGGGCGGCCGCCTGCCGCCCGGGTGGCACATTCCGCCGCCCACCGCCCCCGGACCGCAAACCAGCACAGGCGGCCGGGGCGGACGGTGTAGAGGGGGATCCACGAGTAGGCTGCGCGGCACCCGCACCAGGGGGCCGTGCGGCGGAAGCAGGCCGCATCCCCGGCCTAGTAGTGATAGGCCGCGCGTCCGCGGAGGCAGCAGGCCGCGCGGCGGACGTAGGCCGCATCCCCGGCCTCAAGGTAGAAGGCCGTGCGGCAATAGAGGCGGCTGGCCACGCGGCAGTGGCAGGCCCCGTGTCTGAAGGCCGTGCCACGCGCGCGGCTGCAGAAGGCCGCAAAACGCTCCTCCTTGCAGTAGGCCGCGTGTCTGGAGCCCCAGACACGCGGTTCCGGCGATGCCTCGGGCCCGGGCTCCCAGTCCTCAACCGGGCCCGAGGAGTAGGATCAGGGGAGAGCCTGGCAGGCGGCCGGGAACGCCTGCCAGTGCTGGTGCGGCCCCCAGGGGCAGGGACCGCAGAAGGAGCAGCAGGGGGGACCACAGAGGATACCCCAGGGGAGGGTAGGCCACGGGGGGTGCCCACACCGCTAGCCATACCTCCAGTAATGTTGGCAAATTGCTCCCTCAGTTGCCGGCCACCATCCAGCGCAGCAGCAGCCCTGAGGGACGACAGGATCGCCTCAACATCCATCCCTCAAGCTGTGGAGACTAAAGGCCCAGGCAAACAGGAGCAAGAGACAGGAAGCTGTTCACTGGCCCGAATCCCAAGTGGCACTGAGGTAAGACCTCCCCCCTGCTAGCTCACATAGCCCTAACCCCACCCACACAATACACCCACTATCAAAGACCCTCCCCTGCATCTATCCCCACACTCCTACATGTGCCCTTGTCCGCTTAGCTGCGCTATCTCCCCAGGGCCTGAGAGTCTAACAGCTGGGAGAGAGGAGGTAGTTAAGCCTGAGACTCTGAGACAAAGGTACTGTGTGAAACCTGCTTAAAGTGCTGTATTTCATTTTGTTTAAAACTGGGAACTAGATTAGCTGGCCAGTTGGATAGTTAGTAATACTGTTGTTTAGTAAGTCTCCAAGTTGGAGTAGGATTTATTTTCTTTTTGTTTCATTTTGTGGGAGAGCACAACCTTGTATATATTGTGGAAAGTGACAATAAACTGCAGTACTATTATATCCTGACTGTTGCATTTGGAGTTTACTTGTGAAGAGCCTGGCCATCCTGCCACAATATATTTATTGATATCAAAATACACGTAGAACAAAATAATATATATATATCTATATACATAAGTATATATCACTATATATATATATAAATATATATAAATGCGCGGGTAACTCTTGCACTCTCTTAAGCATAAAAATAGAAAAAATACCAGCACTTCTTGGTTTTCCAAATGAAGCTTTTCTTTTAATGCAGTAAATAAGATCGACGTTTCAGCTGTATTACAGAGCTTTCATCAGGACATAAACGGTTTACTTAGATTACTTAGTATTAGTAAATTATGCCCCTACTCGCTATACCACAAGTAGGGGCATGTCTAGTAAAGCAGCCTATGGCTGCTCACTGTAAAAAAAAAAACAACACGTCCCTCCTCCCCCTCCTAACCTAAAGGGGGGACCTATTGCGCCCCCCCCCCCCCCCCGGCCCCCACCCATGAACGGCGGGTGGGGGCCCTAAGGTAAAATAAGGGGGGGGACCTATTGTCCTCCCCCCGGCCCACACCCATTAAACGGTGGGTGGGGGCCCTAAATCAGAATAGGGGGGGACCTAATGTCGTTCCCCTGAGCGGTGGGTGGGGGCCCTAAATACTAATTACGGGGGGACCTAATGTCCTCCCCCCTGGCCCCCACCCCTGAGCGGTGGGTGGGGGCCCTAAATTAGAATGAGGGGGGAGGACCTAATGTCCTCCCCTATGGCCCCCACCCGTGAGCGGTGGGTGAGGGCCCTAAATACTAATTGGGGAGGGACCTAATGTCCTCCCCCCTGGCTTTACTTAGTATTAGTAAATTTGGCTGAAAGACTCGCTATATTGCGAGTAGGGGCCTGTCTAGTAAACAGTGAGCAGCCTATGGCTGTCACAGCACTCTGATTGGTGGGCTTGAAATCCACCAATCAAAGTGCTCTGTGTCATTTTACACAGCGTGGGAAAGTTCTTTGGAATTTTCCCACGCTGTGTAATTTGACTCACATCTCTCTGATTTGTTACTTAATCCACCAATCAGAGAGTTAGTAATGGGGTGGGGGCCTGGAAGGAGGACAATAGGTCCCCCCCCCTTATTCTAATTTAGGGCCGCACCGGACATCACAACCACCGCAGATTCCGCAACCGCCGTAGCTTGACTGGAGTCTCGCCGTCTTCCTTCCACCCTGCTTCAGCTTCTGTCCTCCAGGACCGTGTGGGAAATACCTCTTCCTTCCACCCTGTATGAACCTCCAGCATTCAGGACTGTGTGGGGAAGACCTCTCCTCCAAGGAGAGCGTATCAGGAACAAGCTCTTAAAAGAGCTTGAGAGCTAATTAGGCATTAACCAATCAGACAACGGTTACATCCCACAGATTCCCTCCCCTCTGCTTGGGAGATAATTGAGTTTCTCACTGTATCTACTCAATTATCTCCAAGCTAAAAACGTATACTTTTTATGCATTTTTATAACTTTCTGATTTTTCATCACACAGGAATAAAACATATATTTTTATGAACAACACAACTTGGGGAAAAACATTTTCAAAATTCGTACAAATCCGTTCAGGGGTTCCAGAAATATTAAAAAGTCTCTTTGGACCGACTGCACGCCTGTTTGCATGCCCAAAACAGTTCCACAGATTCAGGCTGTGCGGTCGGTCTATTTCTGCCCTGAAAAGTAACAAAGTCCCATCCGAAGGCGGCGTTCAAATCGTTGAACACACTTCGACTTCTGTCGAAGTGTCGAAGTGGAACCGGGTTTGCGTTTCCGTGGTGTTCAATTGTCTACTGGAGGTCTATTTTACACCCAAAATTACAAAGTCCTGTTCGAACGTGTGTTCGAATCTTCGAACGGGACTTAGTCTCCAGCCGCAGTGTCTAAGGGCAGGGGAAGGTACAGGTCAGCGGTGTTCGTTCAAATGTGTGGCCGATTTCCGTTCCAGGGATTTGACGGCACACACCGCTGAGCGTGTTCGATTGGATTAAAATAGCCGCCGCCGAGAGAGAAAGCATGTCTTAGCAGCTCCTGCTCACCAGAACAAACAAAGCAGAATATCGCGACTAAAACAGTGGCTACTTGATACAGCAAGGTCACCAACCGAGAGGGAACATTGAGGTGAACAAAATGACACCACTTAAGCGACAGTTCAAGCAATACTCACCCATCACCCTGGTGAGGCCTACAAGCAAGGCAGGCGCAGGAGAGACGGCTGCTCCCCTGCTGCCACAACAAGGCGAAAACTTAAACCGGGGCCCGGTCCATCCCCACCGGAACCCCATGCAAAGTACTGGTAACATGACACCAACACAGAATCCCGGGCCTACTACTGACAAGGCCAACAAAATGGCGGATGAGTCCCACGCTACTGACCCATGCAGTGCAGCGCTGGAAACGGAGTGCCGGTTAAATAAAATATTCGCCTCCTTTTGGGAGAAACTGGAGGCCTGCATGCAACCTCCGGTGCCGGAGAATCTGCCCACAGACCTGTCACAGAACCTACATCAGGCAGTCAAGTGGAGGATAGCACTAACCCCCTCTGAAAATAAACCCACAAGAGGCAAGCACCAACAAGGAGCCATCTTGGGGTCATGCTTCTGGAGCCCCACAGAGTGCAGCAGCAGACCAGGGGCGGCACCCAGCGACCCGGGAAAACCTAGGAGAGGGCACCCAAGGCTACCTCACCTGCGAGTGGAGATGCGACACAAGCTCCGGAGGGGCAAAGCGGGCTCGAACAAGCTGGAGAAACGGCAGGACGCGAGGCCCCATGAAGCGACAGCCACAGGCAGATCCTCCCGTGGCAGTGGCATCCCACGATCGGTCCAGGAGACAGGCCACGCAACCACAAGACTGACTCAATATGCCCCACCAAGATCACGTCCACACGGCACAAGGTCTATACGCATCTCAACCCATGGGCTACCGAGCTGGATGCCTCACCCTGCACAGTGTGGATACACGCAGCCCCTGCAAGGCATCGGCTGACTTGAGAATCAAGCTGGGGACTCTAAGACAGGCAAGGTGCCTATTGCCTAGTACCTCTAAGTACTTTAGTTGAACATTCACATACGTTTAGCCTCCTCTATAGAGACAGTCCTAACCTACCTTGATTACTTGGGGGGGCGAGTGGAGGGTCTTATTTTGTGTTTATCTTATGTTTAGTTATTTGACAGAATGCTAATCTCTCATATGCTTTGCATACATCACAGCTACACACCACATGCTCGCAAACTGTAATTTGCTTGTTGATCGTCTGCTATGTCTAGCATTACTAACTTACTAAAAATGCTCACTCCTACCATAACACTGTAAAATTGTGTTGATTATGTTTGCGCTTGTTAAAGCTGTTAAGGCAATACAGGCATCGACGACTCATCTGCCTACACGCCATTGGGTCAAGACAGCTATTCCCGCAATGTCTTAGATAAACCATAGTTAATTATCTGGTTAACAGTATCTAATGTGAAAAAAATTGTAGGAACACAGCTTAATTTCGTACGCTAATCTCGCATATGATTGCAGAGTGTTTCTTACTGCATAGACAGCTCGGACTAACCGGTCTCCTACTCTACATACACTTTAAAATGTGCAATCAGTATGTAATGCTGGCTAACTAGCATAGTATGTTGTTTGTTGCATTCTCATCTCTCACCTCACAACTATCTAAGTTTAAAAACAGTCTTCACGTCATTATATATGAAAAATGTGCATTGTATTCCCTTGTTATGCCTTACTACATTGATGTGTATTACTATATCGAGGGTACATGCTGTTGGGGCATGGCACATGCATTTGCAACTGTTATTTTTCCTTATGCACTCAAAAATAAAGAATTTATAAAAAAAAAAATAGCCGCCGCCACGTGTTCGACTGTCTAATGGCGGCTACTTCGGCACTTCGTCTGTATCCAAAGTGCCATATCGAAGTACCAATCCTTTGTACAAAACCGTTAAAGGGCCAGAAACAGCATAATATAAGTCCATAAGCCCCAACTAAGTTCCTTAACCCCTTAAGGACCAAACTTCTGGAATAAAAGGGAATCATGACATGTCACACATGTCATGTGTCCTTAAGGGGTTAAAGGGCAATCCATCCCAGGGCCATAGTAGCAGGGCAGAAGGCTAGCAATCAGTCCTCTCCAATGGGCAGTGGCAAATGGTAGTTTGTCACAACATCCCTTCAGAAACACACACAAACACACACTCTGCATCCATAATATACACACACCTACACACACACACACACTCTGCATTCATTATATACACACACTACACAGACACACACACACACACCCACTTTGCATTCATTATATACACACTACACACACAATGCATTCATTATATACCCACACAACACACACACACACTCTGCATCCATTATATACACACACTACACACTACACACACACACACTACACACACACACTCTGCATTCATTATATACACACACTACACACTACACACACACACTCTGCATTCATTATATACACACACTACACACACACACACACACTGCATTCATTATATACACACTATACAAACACACACACACTCTGCATTCATTATATACATACACTACACCAGGGGAGGGCTGGCAGCCTTAGGCCTGGGGGGCAAAACCAGTCAAGTGGCCCATTGCGCCACCAAATCAGTTCACCATCCATGCCCACCTTTTTCTGGTTTTATAATGGATATTGATATGAGGCTAATCAGTAGCTCTTTGCCATACCCGCTCCTTCACGGCTGCGACTTTCAATGTTGTCAGAGCCAGGCTGAGAATCTCTGAGCCTGTGCTCTGACTCACTAACTGAGCGCCGGAACCACGAGGGAGAGGATATGATCTGACTGCACCTACTGCTGGTGCGCACCAGTGGACCACCAGCGAATCGTTTAAATTAAATATGCTGGTGTACCCAACTTGTGAGCTGTGTTGGCCGCCGGGCGCCTCTGTTGTCATGGCACCCTGCGTGACCGCACAGCTTGCCCACCCTAACGGCTGGCCCTGCTGACACACACTGATGTTACTACTTAGACATCCCTCAATATTAATACAGACATCAGAGTAAACACCAATAAACTGTGGAAACAGAGCTGATCCCCCCAAATTTATAAAGGTTTGCTTAGAGGATTTATTGTAAGATTAAATCATGCCTCCTCCTCTCTCTCCCCCATGCGCTGCTCTGTAGGCTGGGAGGAAGTGAAGAGTAATCAGTCTCTCAGCACAACGCCACCTGTGGCTGCATGGGGAACAGCTGTTTAATGTAATGCTTGCAGGACGGCCAGCTGCCGCAGAACCTCTTTGTTTCCGTCTCTGCAAAGGGCTCTAGGCACTGCTTGTTGTGAGTGTGAGCCACTGTAAATTAGGGGCAGAGGGCACTTGCACTGCGGTCAAGACGGGTCTGGGCAGGAGGAGAGTGCAGTGCAATCAGTGCACTCCCCTCCTGTGGGTCACCAGTAGACTGGTGCACCTGCCCAGGATCAGAGCCGGTGCAAGGATTTTTGCCGCCCTAGACAAAATATAAATTTGCCGCCCCCCCATGTGACATCACAATGCCCCACCCATATGATCTGCCATATGAACTAACGCCAGTGCTGCACACAGTGTGTGTTTACATTAAAAAGCCTGCAGGGACAAGCTATAGACACCAGAACCACTTCATTAAACTATAGTGTCCCTTTAATGTGAGGTAAATTATAGATTAGTGTCACTAATAATATACTAGATTGCCTACTTACAATTAGATGAGGATGATGATGGGCTGCAGTTTGGCTCCACTGGTCTGGTGTAGAACAGGACCTCTGGAGGCTGTTTGCAACTGTGGTCACAAAATTCAACGTTCTGGGAGAATTGGAAGCAGCTCCATTTTTTGGGGGCCTCTTACACAGCTCAAGGTCTGGGCCCCAGTGCCTGACGGTGAGTATGCCCATAAGGCCCACTCATAAGTCCACTTATATGTTCCACCCACCCACCCATGAGCTCGCTCACAGGGAGTGGAGTGTGTAGGGGATGTGTTATGTGTTATCTCATATGTGTGCTTATGGTATGTAGTGTATAGGGATACCAGTTTGTGCAGGTGATGCAGTGTGTTTGTGTGTAGTGGAAGCCGTGTGTATTTGTGTATAAGGGATGTATTATGTGTTTCTGGTTGTGTGTGAGGGATGCATTGTGTGAATCTGTGTTTGTATGCATAAGGGATGCAAGGTGTGTGTCTGTATGTGTTTGCATTGAGTGTAAGAGATGCATTGTGTTTCTGTGTGTATGTAAGAAAAACAGTGTGTGTGTTTGCATGTGTGTGTAAGGGTTTGCATTGTATGTTTCTGTGTATGTGTGCAAATGATGCATTGTCTTTGTGTGTGTGTGTAATGGATGCATTGTGTGTTTCTCTGTGTGTAAGGGAAGCATGTTGTGTTTCTGTGTATGTATAGGGGTGCATTGTGTGTGTGTGTGTGTGTGTGTGTGTGTGTGTGTGTGCGTAGTGTTAAAGAGCTCCCTGTCTTGCCCCCTGTCCTATAGAGCTGTCCCTTCTGTCCCTTAGAGCTCTCCCCTGCCCCTTAGTGGTCTCTCCCCCACCCTCCCCTAGCGGTCTCTTCTCACACTCACCCACCCTCCCTGTGCTCTTCTCATCCCCCCTCCACCCTCCCTGTGTTCTTCTCACTCCTCCCTCTGTGTGTTCTCACCCCCCCTGTGTTCTTCTTACCCCCCCTCCTCCCTGTGTTCTTCTTACTCACCCCTTCTTCTTCTTACCCCCCTTCTTCTTCTTACCCCCCTTCTTCTTCTTACCCCCTTCTTCTTCTTAACCCTCCTACTTCTTCTTACCCCCTCTTCTTCTTCTTACCCCTTCCTTCTTCTTCTTACCCCATTCTTCTTCTTACCCCCTTCTTCTTCTTACTCCCCCCTCTTCTTCTTACTCCCCCCTCTTCTTCTTACTCCCCCTTCTTCTTCTTACTCCCCTTTCTTCTTCTTACTCCCCCTTCTTCTTCTTACCCCCCTCTTCTTCTTACCCCCTTCTTCTAATTACTCCCCACTCTTTTTCTTATCTCCCCTCCTTCTTACTTCCCCCTTCTTCTTACTCCTCCCCTCTTATTATCCCCCTCCCCTCTTCTTACTCCCTCTCTTCCCTCTTCTTACTCCCTCTCTTCCCTCTTCTTACTCCCCCCTCCCTCTTACTCTCCCCCCTCCCCTATTCTTACTCTCCCCCTCCCTCTTCTTACTCTCCCCCTCCCTTCTTCTTACTCTCCCCCCTCTTCTTACTCTCCCCCCTCCCCTCTTCTTACTCTCCCCCCTCCCCTCTTCTTACTCTCCCCCCCTCCCCTCCCCTCTTCTTACTCTCCCCCCTTCCCCTCCCCTCCTCCCCTCCCCTCTTCTTACTCTCCCCCCCCTCCCCTTACTCTCCCCCCCTCCCCTCTTCTTACTCTCCCCCCCTCCCCTCTTCTTACTCTCCCCCCCTCCCCTCTTCTTACTCTCCCCCCTCCCCTCTTTTTACTCTCCCCTCTTTTTACTCTCCCCCCCTCCCCTCTTTTTACTCTCCCCCCCTCCCCTCTTTTTACTCTCCCCCCTCCCCTCTTTTTACTCTCCCCTCTTTTTACTCTCCCCCCCTCCCCTCTTTTTACTCTCCCCCCTCCCCTCTTTTTACTCTCCCCCCCTCCCCTCTTTTTACTCTCCCCCCCTCCCCTCTTCTTACTCTCCCCCCCTCTTTTTACTCTCTCTCTCCGCCCCCCCCCCCCCCTCTTTTTCTTACCCCCTCCCCTGTAGGTGGCCGAGCTGCACTCCGGTCCGCGGTCCCGGCCGGAGTGATAGGAAGGTGCTCAGTGTGCACCTTCCTGTCAGTCCGGCCGGGTACAGGAAACAGAAACTCCTGTTCCGCGCGGAACAGGAGTTTCTGTTTCCTGTACCCGGCCGGACTGACAGGAAGTGCACACTCAGTGTGCACCTTCCCATCACTCCGGCCGGGACCGCGGACCGGAGTGCAGCTCGGCCACCTACAGGGGAGGGGAGGTGAGGGGAGGGAAAAGCAGCTGCAGCCGTCTGAGCGCTCTTTACAGAGCGCTCGGCGGCTGCAGCATTTAAAGGGCCGGCCCGCCGCGGCCGGTCCTAAAATAATTTCGGGCGGCCTGGGGGGCAATTGCCTCCCTGCCCCCCGGCCCAGCCCGCCCCTGCACTACACAAACACACTGCATTTACTTTACACACACTACACAAACACACTGCATTCACTTTACACACACTACACACACACTGCATTCCCTTTACACACACTGCATTCACTTTACGCACACTACACACACACTATTCACTTTACGCATACTACACACTACATTCACTTTACGCACACTACACACCAGGGCCGGACTGAGGATACAAAGCAGCCCTGGAAAAAAAAATCTATGCCAGCCCCATAAGTCATTGCGCCATATATTGTCGCATGTAATATGTAGGGCTATGTCTTGCCACCCCAGATGATTGAGTAATATATATATTGCTACTTAGAAGCTAGACTTAGGCTGTGATAGCACTTTTGATTTTCACTTTCATTTCGCTAAGATATCCAGCCTAGCTAGGCATCCACTTTGTTACCAATACCTAGACTTAGGCTGAGCTCGTATTTTGTTTTTATAATACAAGGGGTTGGGAATAAGTGGGCATCTGAGTCCTGGCTGGATGGGAGACATTCCCTGCATCTGAGAGACAGGGGCAGCTCTTGTGTCTCTGGGGAAAGCTCAAACTAGCAACTAGCAACCTCATACTACTGTAACTTTGTATCTTTCCCTAATAGCACTACTCTGGGACCTTAGCGTTCTATCAATAAGCACTAACAGATCGTCCCAGCTACTTTGTCTACATTATTTTTGTATAAGCAATCCACTACCTTTGTAATTTGGGGCTGACTACTACTCAGTTCAATCAACCTACTTGGGTATCTTTACATACAGGGGGAATTTTTTCAATTCTATTATGACTCTATTGTTTTCCCCCACACTGTATGCCTTTGATCCCGATTTATCTCACCAGTGCAGTCAGCATCCCCACGGTTTACCATATACTCCAGGGAAGGACACCCTGGGGTCTGGGGTATCCCCCTCAGAATATATAGTTGGGCTACATTTTATGCAGACACTCTGACACTATAGGGTTGATCTGTGTTCTGGTGCTATATACATTTAGGTAGATACTCTTTTACCGTATGCTAGTATGAGCAAATAGCCTCTAGGGGTTTTGGTGCAGTACTCTCTACAGTGATCTGTCCAGTACCCCCCATCGTCAGTACAGCCACATGGACCAATCCCCACTCCTATACCCCATGGATTTTTTTAGTCTCTGTACGTTTTTATATTAAAGATTTATTATTTTTCTTACTTTGTACATCAATTACCCTGCACACCAAGGGAGTGAATACCCTATTGTGGGCACACCCTCAGTCGAGTGTGTTCTGGTAGATGGATTTTTGCTTTCCTCTCCGAACACCTCGATTCTTGGGATTTTCTCTATTTTCTAATATTACAAACATCATTTTAGTAAAGCCCATCAGGTAAAATATGCTGTTTCTACTTTTCAATATCATACAAAGAACTCGGCCTAAACCTGGAGAATTACATTAATCATTACATCTCCCATCACACTCAGCCAGCTAATATACAATAATAATCACACAGTGCACACAATGCCACACACTGACAAGGTGACACACACACTAACACACATTATGACACACACACTAACACACACAATGCCACGCACTGACAAGGTGACACACATACATTAACACACATTATGACACACACACTAGCACACATAATGCCACACACTGACAAGGTGACACACTAACACACATTATGACACACACTAACACACACAATGCCACGCACTGACAAGGTGACACACATACATTAACACACATTATGACACACACACTAACACACATAATGCCACACACTGACAAGGTGACACACTTGTGGTGGAATCTCAGTAAAAATACTGATCCGGAGTGGAATGTCAATGGCGCAGATATGGCCCATTTAAAAGCATACAGGGACGCTATTATTGTTGGCATGAAAGCCGGAGGAAAAAAGGCGATTAATATGTCTAAGACGGCTGAGGTATTGCAGAAATGTGGTGAATCGCCCAGTGCCTTTTATGACCGATTATTGGAGGCATACCGTTTGTATACCCCCTTTAATCCAGAGGCTCCTGAGAATTCCCGAATGGTTAACTCTGCCTTTGTCAGCCAAGCCTACGGAGATATAAAGCGCAAGCTACAGAAGTTAGAAGGGTTTGTAGGGATGTCCATAACCCAACTAATGGAAAGAGCAAATAAGGTCTATATGAATAGGGAGACAGAGACGAAGAAGGAGGAAGAGCGAAAGATGCGTAGGAAAGCAGATATGCTAGCAGTAGCTATCGCAGGCGTAGATAGAAGGGAAAAGGAAGTGTATAGGGGAACGGATAAAGGTGAGAATAAGTGGAATGGGGAACCTTTGAGTAGGAACCAATGCGCGTACTGTAGGGAAGAAGGGCATTGGAGAAGTGAGTGTCCACGAAGGGAACAGTATGAGAGAGACAGACCTAGGGCAGGATATAGCAGTAATTATAGAGGTAGAGTGAGAGGTAGAGGAGGTCCTGGAGGAAATAGTGGGAATAATAGAGGAAGTGTTAGTGGAGATAGATATTACCCAGCAGCGCAGAGGCCCCGCGAGAGAGAGGATAGGGACTTTGTGGGTTTGGCTGACACAGTCATGGAGGACTATTGATACCGACCGGGCTCCATCCCCCTTGGCCGAGCGGAGCCTATGGTCGATGTAGCAATAGGGGGAAAAAGGAGTTCTTTCATGATTGACACTGGTGCTGAACATTCGGTGGTGACTGACCTAGTCGCTCCTCCTTCAGGAAGAACTATCACCGTAATAGGAGCAACTGGAAGGAGTGCCGCTAAACCGGTTCTTAAAAGTCGACTCTGTACATTGGGAGGCCACATAGTGAAACACCAGTTCCTTTATATGCCTGAATGTCCAGTCCAACTGCTAGGACGTGATTTGTTGTCGAAATTACAAGCACAGATAACATTTCTACTTAACGGAACAACATCTTTGAAGTTCAATGGACCCTCAGGTATAATGACAATATCTGTACCAAAGGAAGAAGAGTGGCGACTTTATACAGTGTTGACCAGCCAAAACCCTAAGAGTGATGAATCCTTGTTCAATATACCAGGAGTGTGGGCAGAGAATAACCCACCAGGACTTGCTCGTAATATCCCACCAATTCATATCGAACTAAAGCTTGGGGTTTATCCAGTAAGGCTGAGACAATATCACATTCCACAAAAGGCCAAGAAGAACATACAATCTTATTTGGATAAGTTCATAAGGTATGGTATCCTAAAATTCTGTACTTCCCCCTGGAACACCCCATTGTTGCCTGTTCAAAAGCCCGGTACAGATGAGTATCGCCTTGTGCAGGACTTGAGAACAGTCAATGATGCGGTAGTAAGTATACATCCAGTTGTGCCCAATCCATATAACCTGCTTGCTTTAATTCCGGGCGGGGCTACCTACTTCACAGTTTTGGATCTCAAAGATGCCTTCTTTTTGCCTACGAATTGCTGCGGAAAGCCAGTGTATCTTTGCATTCCAATTGGAAAATGCTGTAACGGGCTCGAAATGCCAGATGACTTGGACAAGATTGCCCCAAGGGTTTAAGAATTCACCTACCCTATTTGGATCAGCTTTAAGTCAAGACTTACTGGATTTCAAGTCCATCCCAGGAGAATGTGTACTATTACAATACGTAGATGATTTGTTGATAGCGGCAGTTACAAGAGAGATATGTCAGCAAGCAACACATGATCTACTGCACATTCTTTGGAAGGCAGGATTCAAGGTGTCCAGGAAGAAAGCCCAGTTGTGTCAGCCAACTGTCAAGTATCTGGGATTCCATATATCTGAAGGTCAAAGGATAATGGGGCCAGAGAGAAAAGAAGCTGTATGCCAAATACCAATACCCAAGAATAGAAGACAAGTGCGAGAGTTCTTGGGGGCAGCAGGCTTCTGTAGGATATGGATTCCCAGTTATGCGATATTGGCGAAACCTCTTTATGTGGCTATAAAAGGTACAGAAAACGATCCCTTCCTGTGGACCCCCGAACAGCAAAAGGCATTTGAAGATGTGAAGAAGGCATTGATGAATGCCCCAGCATTAGGTCTACCTGATCATACACGCCCATTCTACTTATATGTACACGAGCAAAGAAGAATGGCTGTGGGAGTATTGACACAGTACTTGGGATCATGGCAACGACCTGTTGCATATATGTCCAAACAACTGGATGCAGTGGCCAGTGGTCTTCCACCTTGTCTAAGAGCCGTAGCTGCCGCCGCCCTGCTGGTAGCCGAAGCTGATAAGCTCACTCTGGGTCAGGAACTCTACGTGCGAGTCCCGCACACAGTACAGACGTTGCTAGACTATAAAGGCAATCATTGGTTTAGTAATAGAAACATAGAAACATAGAATGTGACGGCAGATAAGAACCATTCGGCCCATCTAGTCTGCCCAGTTTTCTAAATACTTTCATTAGTCCCTGGGCTTATCTTATAGTTAGGATAGCCTTATGCCTATCCCACGCATGCTTAAACTCCTTTACTGTGTTAACCTCTACCACTTCAGCAGGAAGGCTATTCCATGCATCCACTACCCTCTCAGTAAAGTAATACTTCCTGATATTATTTTTAAACCTTTGTCCCTCTAATTTAAGACTATGTCCTCTTGTTGTGGTAGTTTTTCTTCTTTTAAATATAGTCTCCTCCTTTACTGTGTTGAGGAAAGACGAGACAGGGGGGATATGATAGAAACATTTAAATACATAAAGGGGTATTTAAATGTTTCTATCATATCCCCCCTGTCTCGTCTTTCCTCCAAGCTATACATGTTAAGATCCTTTAATCTTTCCTGGTAAGTTTTATAAGTTTTATAGCCGCATGACTAAGTATCAAGCTATGTTATGTGAAAACCCGAGAGTGCATCTAGAGACTGTTAATACCTTGAATCCAGCTACCCTTTTGCCACAACCTACTGAGATTCAACATGATTGCCTGGAGGTGATGGAAGAAGTGTTTTCAAGTAGACCGGACCTTCGTGATTTTCCCATCCAGAACCCTGATGTCCAGTACTATACGGACGGCAGTAGTTATGTGAAAGAAGGGATTCGCTATGCAGGATATGCAGTGACAACCATAGACAAGGTGATAGAAGCTCGGCCATTGTCAAAAGGAACATCGGCACAGAAGGCAGAACTAATCGCACTCACACGAGCGTTACAATTGGCTGAAGGTTTGAGGGTGAACATCTACACGAACTCCAAGTATGCGTTTTTAACCACTCATGTCCACGGAGCCTTGTATAAAGAAAGAGGATTACTGAACTCAGAGGGTAAAGAAATCAAGTACGCAGCTGAGATATTACAACTACTGGAAGCCGTGTGGGAACCGAAAGAAGTTGGTATCATACATTGTCGAGCACATCTGAAAGCTGATGGTGATGTAACAAAAGGAAATCGGATGGCAGATAATGCAGCCAAGCGTGCCGCTGAATCAGGAAAACAGGAGTATGTGGAACGTATAGCTGCTCTCATACCGACTCCTCTGTCTCAATGGACTCCTATTTATACAGCTCAAGAAGGAGAGTGGTTAAAGACTGAAACTGGGAAGTACCTGGAGAACAATTGGTATCAGTTAGAAGATGGAAGGATAGTTATTCCAGCATCGCTAGCTGTAGAAATTGTCCAGAATTATCATAACGGGACACATTTCGGAAGAGATAGCATGGAAGAATCTCTTAGGAAGCATTTCTACATACCAAGATTGTCCAACTTAACTCAAGCCATTGTACGAAGATGTGTGATATGTGCCAAGAACAACGCAAGGCAAGGTCCAGTGAAACCACCGGGAGTCCAGTATATGGGAGGACTCCCTATGTCCGATCTCCAAATAGACTATACGGTATTGCCTAAATCTGGCGGACATCGCTACCTACTAGTAGTTGTGTGTACCTACTCAGGATGGGTAGAAGCATGTCCTACTCGTACAGAGAAAGCAGGAGAAGTTGTGCGATTTCTGTTGCGAGAAATAATACCCCGATATGGACTACCATGCTCTATAGGATCGGATAATGGTCCAGCCTTTGTTCACCAGTGCCTACAACAACTGACTCATATGCTTGGTATTAAGTGGAAGCTTCATACGGCATATAGACCTCAGAGCTCTGGGAAAGTGGAAAGGATGAACAGAACTATTAAGAACCAATTGGCAAAGATGTGTCAAGAAACTCAACTTAAATGGAATGTTCTTTTGCCAATAGCTCTGTTACGCATTCGTAGTACACCTACCAGAAGGATGGGTCTCTCACCTTTAGAAATTATGTATGGGCGTCCACCTCCTGTACTTGGTAACTTAAGGGGGGATTTAAAGTTGGGAGAAGGAATTACCAGGCAGCAGGTTGTAGAGTTGGGTAAAACTATGGAGGAGGTACAGAAATGGGTACAAGATAGATTACCCGTGAATATTTATCCACCTGTCCATTGTTATCATCCAGGAGATCAAGTTTGGATAAAGGAGTGGAACAGTGTACCGTTGGGGCCAAAGTGGAGGGGTCCTTATGTTGTTCTTTTGTCTACCCCTACAGCTATAAAGGTGGCTGAAGTGACTCTATGGATTCATCACTCCAGGGTTAAACCAGCAGCAGTAGATTCTTGGCAAGCTACACCAGATCCAGAGAATCCCTGCAAGATCCGGTTAAAGCGTGTAACTCAGTCGGAGTGACGAGGAGATATTGGGACTTCTAGAGTAATCAAAGAGATCAGCAAGTGGGTGTTTTGACGGCCATAATAAAGCCTAACCACCTACCCACGTTACATAGCCAGAGTGTCTTGAAGTGACCTCTGTGAAGGGAAGAGAGGACTTGAAGGACTCAATTCCTTGCAGCCCTTACATCCTGGAAGCTGAGGTGCCATCGCACGGACGAAGAATTAGGATAAAGATGTCAGGAGAAATGCATTTGATAATGTGTATATTTGTGTTTTTAATTATTCAGGAAGGTAGAGGTACCGACACACCTGGCTGTGAGGGTTGCATTAAGACTACAAAAACAGGTAATCATATTTCCCAGACCCTTATTTGGCATTCACAATATGAGTGTAAAGGATATGTATCTAAGTGTAGATGCTTAGGTATAGATTATAGTGTATGCCATTTAGGAGTAGGAGAACCTAAGTGTTTTAGTCCAGAGTATCAACCTCGTACAATTTGGTTGACCCTTCGGAATGGAGACTCACAGGGGACCCTAATAAATAAGACAATACTAGAAACCGTACATTCTTTGGGTGTTCTGCTATTTGATGCATGTAAGGCGATATCAAGTGGTAGAAAACCGTGGAATGTATGCGGGGATCCTAAATGGGAAAGAACGTATGGGTCTAATGATAAGTATATTTGCCCCAGTAGTAAGAACAAGTATATAGATCCAAAATGCCCAAATAAGAATTATTGTCCATATTGGTCTTGTGTAGGGTGGGCAACTTGGGGACAGACTCATCAGGTTTTCCATTCTTTCTATGAGGAGATGAGTGTAGAGAATAAGATCCCCCATAATGCTAAGAACTTGTTTATTGATCTAGCCGAGATTATTGCCGGTAGTCTTAATGTAACCAACTGCTATGTGTGTGGAGGTACTAATATGGGAGACCAATGGCCCTGGGAAGCAAAGGAGGTAATGTATTCCGGTTCTGAGACAATTGAACAGATAACATCTTCTCAAGCTGATTATCAAATCAGTGTTAGAGGTAAATCTGAGTGGCGATTAAAGACCTCCATTATAGGTTATGTTTGCATAGCAAGGAAAGGAATAATGTTTAATACATCTGTAGGAGAATTGACTTGTCTAGGGCAAAAAGCTTATGATGATGATACAAAGAATACAACTTGGTGGTCAGCTTCAAATGTCTCAGAACCACCTAACCCGTTTGCAAATTATACCAATTTAAAGGACATGTGGTTTGACCTATCTGCTACATCGAGTTGGAAAGCCCCAGCAAATTTGTACTGGATCTGTGGTAAGAAAGCCTATTAGGAGTTACCACAGGACTGGGAAGGGGCATGTGTGTTAGGTATGCTCAAACCATCCTTCTTCTTGTTGCCTATTGAAACAGGAGAGACTTTGGGAGTTAAGGTATATGATGTGAATCATAGAAAGAAAAGGGGCCCCCTAGAGATAGGTACCTTGGAAAATAATGAGTGGCCTCCCCCAGCGTATTATAGATTATTATGGGCCAGCTACGTGGGCAGAGGATGGTACTTTTGGATATAGAACCCCAATATATATGCTCAACCGTATTATTAGGTTACAGGCAGTGGTTGAGATAATTACCAATGAAACATCGCAAGCGCTCAATCTCCTAGCGAAACATAATACTAGGATGAGGACAGCCGTTTACCAAAATAGATTAGCCTTGGATTACCTATTGGCAGTAGAGGGAGGTGTATGTGGGAAGTTTAACCTAAGCAATTGTTGTCTTCAAATAGATGATGAAGGGCAAGCAATAGCTGAGCTTACTAGCCATATGGTTAAACTAGCGCATGTGCCTACCCAGGTATGGAAAGGGTATAATCCAAGTAGTTGGTTTGGTAACTGGTATGAGCAGTTTGGAGGACTTAAGGCATTGGTAGGTGGAGTCATGCTAATCTTGATGCTGTGCCTTCTCCTACCATGTCTGATTCCTTTGGTAGTTAGGTCTGTGCAGAGCATTATAGAGAATATAGCAGAGAGAAAGGCTGCTGCACAGATAATGGCTATATATAGGTATGAGGCTCTAAATCAGGGAGAACTAGTACAGGAAGAGGAATGTTGAGGGATTCATATCGTTAGGGAGTCGCAAAGTCTGGTCTGGTTCATAGCAACCTGAGGTATAAGCAAACTATGGTTAAGTGATGCATCAGGAATTGTGAAATATCAGAAGCATCAACGGGGGGAATGTGGTGGAATCTCAGTAAAAATAAATTTACTAGTACAAGATTGCCACGTGGTATGTGCACTTGCATATGTTGATGTATCAGTTAGTTAGTTACACGTAGCTAAGATACAATCAGTAGTGTAAGGAGCATATGTAGGAATACAGGATATACGAGTATTTCCCCTCCTCCATTGTGCTGGGCAAGCCATGTGGTCAAACAGGAATTTAGTCTCTATTCGGTTGATTACATAAGAGTATGTGTAGGTTGAACTGATAATGGGAGGATCTACATGCCTATATAAGGGACCTACACTGTATGATCAGGACTCAGACTTTGCTGTTTTTTGGTGACATTAGTCCCTCTGAGTCCCGGTCGGTGAATCGAATAAAGAATCTCTTCCTTCCTGAAGAAACCTGTGTCCATCTCTCTGTGCTTGGCTTCCGTCAGTTTCTCCGGTATCAACTAACACACATTATGACACACACACTAAGACACATAATGCCACACTAACACACATAATGCCACGCACTGACAAGGTGACACACACACTAACACACGTTATGATACACACACTAACAGACATAATGCCGCACTAACACACACAATGCCACGCACTGACAAGGTGACACACACACATTAACACACATTATTACACACACACTAGCCCACATAATGCCACACACTGACAAGGTGACACACTAACACACATTATGACATACACACTAACACACATAATGCCACACACTGACAAGGTGACACACTAACACACATTATGACACACACAATAACACACATAATGCCACACACTGACACGGTGACACCCACACTAGCACACATTATGACACACACACTAGCACACATAATGCCACACACTGACAAGGTGACACACTAACACACATTATGACACACACACTAACACACAATTCCACACTAACACACATAATGCCACGCACTGACAAGGTGACACACACACTAACACACATTATGACACACACACTAACAGACATAATGCCACACTAACACACACAATGCCACGCACTGAAAAGGTGACACACACACATTAACACACATTATGACACACACACTAGCACACATAATGCCACACACTGACAAGGTGACACACTAACACACATTATGACACACACACACTAACACACATAATGCCCCAAACTGACAAGGTGACACACTAACACACATTATGACACACACACACTAACACACATAATGCCACACACTGACAAGGTGACACACTAACACACATTATGACACACACAATAACACACATAATGCCACACACTGACAAGGTGACACCCACACTAGCACACATTATGACACACACACTAACACACATTATGATACACACTGACAAGGTGACACACACACTAACACACGTTATGATACACACACTAACAGACATAATGCCACACTAACACACATTATGACACACACACACTAACACACATAATGCCACACACTGACAAGGTGACACACTAACACACATTATGACACACACAATAACACACATAATGCCACGCACTGACAAGGTGACACACACACATTAACACACATAATGACACACACACTAGCCCACATAATGCCACACACTGACAAGGTGACACACTAACACACATTATGACACACACACTAACACACATAATGCCACACACTGACAAGGTGACACACTAACACACATTATGACACACACAATAACACACATAATGCCACACACTGACAAGGTGACACCCACACTAGCAAACATTATGACACACACAATAACACACATTATGATACACACTGACAAGGTGACACACACACACTAACACACGTTATGATACACACACTAACACACATTATGACACACACTGACAAGGTGACACACACACTAACACACATTATGACACACACACACACACACTAATATACATTGACACACACTGACAAGGTGACACACACACTAACACACATTATGACACACACACACACTAATATACATTGACACACACTGACAAGGTGACACACACTAACACACATTATGACACACATTCACACACATGATGGGCGTAAAACACATGATGGGAGTTGAAGTCCAGAACAGTTACCAGTACCAGAGGCTGCCTGTAGCTGACAATTCAGATGCAATAAACTATAACTCTCATCACACTCAGACAACACAAATTCACACACACACACACACACACGGATTTAATCAGTGAATTAAAAAGCAATCTAACATGCAGGATATAAGCTGTGACTATAGTTTAATCATAAAGACGTTTGTCTGTATTGAGTAATTCTGCTTTAATGTCAGTGACATTCACCTACAATCACACACAGTGACACACAGAGCAGCTGTTGCTTAGTAACAGGCTCCACCCACACTCAGTTCAAGTGGGTGGAGCTAACCCTGTTGTGATGCTCAGCTAACACCCAGATCAGTATTACCGGCTCGTGATTCCCATTCCGGGATTAAATCTCTTTAATTAGATTAATAAATCATTCAATACATTCTCAGCCAGGCATTATCCCGATATACCCTGAATACAGCATGAAGCAGCTCAGTGAAGGTGGCAGTGAAGGTGTGTAAGTGTCTGATGGGGTCACACAGGTCATAAAAGGACAGCCGCCCGGCCTCGTAGTCCAGGAATATCCCGAATCTCAGGCTGGAAGGGGGGCGGGGGGGTAACTGGATTCTATTACTGTCATGTATCACATCATACTGATTATTATACCCCCTCTCCAAACCCCAGGACTTGTTATTATATCCAATCCCTGACTGACGTCCTTCCCTGTCTATACTGCGATAGGCCATCCCTACCGTCCACCCCCCTGGTTCACTGCTCTCCACTTCCCAGTAATGTCGTCCTGAGGAGAAACTCCTGGAGCTTAAAATCTGACTAGACTGAAATCTCTCTGGTGTTTCTGGGCGTCTCTGGTTTATTCCTGACCAGGATACAGTTTTCATATCACCCGATACAGTTACATTATTAGCAGCCGTGTTTACATCCAGTAACATGTCTGAAGCCGTGTTTACCCCCAGTAACATGTCTGAAGCCGTGTTTACATCCAGTAACATGTCTGAAGCCGTGTTTACCCCCAGTAACATGTCTGAAGCCGTGTTTACCCCCAGTAACATGTCTGAAGCCGTGTTTACACCCAGTAACATGTCTGAAGCCGTGTTTACATCCAGTAACATGTCTGAAGCCGTGTTTACCCCCAGTAACATGTCTGAAGCCGTGTTTACATCCAGTAACATGTCTGAAGCCGTGTTTACCCCCAGTAACATGTCTGAAGCCGTGTTTACATCCAGTAACATGTCTGAAGCCGTGTTTACCCCCAGTAACATGTCTGAAGCCGTGTTTACATCCAGTAACATGTCTGAAGCCGTGTTTACCCCCAGTAACATGTCTGAAGCCGTGTTTACCCCCAGTAACATGTCTGAAGCCGTGTTTACACCCAGTAACATGTCTGAAGCCGTGTTTACATCCAGTAACATGTCTGAAGCCGTGTTTACCCCCAGTAACATGTCTGAAGCCGTGTTTACATCCAGTAACATGTCTGAAGCCGTGTTTACCCCCAGTAACATGTCTGAAGCCGTGTTTACATCCAGTAACATGTCTGAAGCCGTGTTTACACCCAGTAACATGTCTGAAGCTGTGTTTACACCCAGTAACATGTCTGAAGCCGTGTTTACACCCAGTAACATGTCTGAAGCTGTGTTTACACCCAGTAACATGTCTGAAGCCGTGTTTACATCCAGTAACATGTCTGAAGCCGTGTTTACCCCCAGTAACATGTCTGAAGCCGTGTTTACCCCCAGTAACATGTCTGAAGCCGTGTTTACCCCCAGTAACATGTCTGAAGCCGTGTTTACACCCAGTAACATGTCTGAAGCCGTGTTTACCCCCAGTAACATGTCTGAAGCCGTGTTTACACCCAGTAACATGTCTGAAGCCGTGTTTACACCCAGTAACATGTCTGAAGCTGTGTTTACCCCCAGTGACATATCTGAAGCTGTGTTTACCCCCAGTAACATGTCTGAAGCCGTGTTTACACCCAGTGACATGTCTGAAGCCGTGTTTACACCCAGTAACATGTCTGAAGCCGTGTTTACCCCCAGTGATATATTAGCCGGTACATGGAGCTGTCTCTTTACTCCGGTCACAATCCCAGCTAAGCCTGAGTGTAAGGTCACTGAGATCAGACCCACATCCAGATCCCCTACAGCACGGACCTTGTTATCATCTCTCTCTCTGTCCTCATTATCTCCCTCCTCAGTATCACAATAGTCAGCGCTGTCTGATTCCCGTCCTTGTAAGACAGTTAATGGGTCCGTCATGTTACACAGCTCCTCAATGTGACCCATCTTCCTGGACAGATCCCCCTTCTTTATTTCCCCCCTCCCTCCCTTGTGTCAGGATCGGGACAGGGATCCAACACGCAGAGTACAAACAGGACAGGATACGTATACCGGACCTTAGAATGGCCGGACTAACGTACAGAGAATATAGAGAATGGTCAGAGACAAGCCGAGGTCGGGGGAACGAGAGGACAGGTAAGCGAGGAACAAGCCGGGTCAAGGATAACAGAGGTAAACAGAGTAAGTCAAACAAGCCGGGTCGGAACCAAAGGGATAACAGAAAATACCAGAGCACTGTGTGACTAGGCAGGCTAGCACCACGACAGGGCAATGAGCAAATGAGAGAAGCACTGTTAAATACCCTGGTTCAGAGGGGTAGACACGCCTCCGACGAGTCCTGATTAGTCTCCAAACAATTGAGTGACAGGTCGTTCCGGGTTGGCGTCATGACGTCGACTTCCGGACGTCATGCTACAAAAGGAAGTGACTCCCTCGCGGCCGGCGTTTATGTGACCGGGTGGACCGCGAGGAACATGGGAAACAGACCGTCCGGATGGATAGACGTCTAAGTCTCTACCTCTCCCAGAGGTAGAGACCTCAGGTACCCTGACACCTTGTCACTCTCGTTTTTTCTCCCCCTCCCTCCCTCCCTCCCTTGTCACTCTCTTTTTTTCTCCCCCTCCCTCCCGTGTCACTCTTTTTTTTCTCCCCCCTCCCTCCCTTGTCACTCTCTTTTTTCTCCCTCCCTCCCTTGTCACTCTCTTTTTTCTCCCCCTCCCTCCCTTGTCACTCTCTTTTTTCTCCCCCTCCCTCCCTTGTCACTCTATTCCCCCCGTCCCTGCCTTGTCACTCTCTTTTTTCTCCCCCTCCCTCCCTTGTCACTCTTTTTTCTCCCCCTCCCTCCCTTGTCACTCTCTTTTTCCCCCTCCCTCCCTTGTCACTCTCTTTTTTCTCCCCCTCCCTCCCTTGTCACTCTTTTTTCTCCCCCTCCCTCCCTTGTCACTCTCTTTTTTCTCTCCCTCCCTCCCTTGTCACTCTCTTTTCCCCCCTCCCTCCCTTGTCACTCTCTTTTTTCTCCCCCTCCCTCCCTCCCTTGTCACTCTTTCTCCCCCTCCCTCCCTTGTCACTCTCTTTTTTCTCCCCCTCCCTCCCTCCCATGTCACTCTTTCTCCCCCTCCCTCCCTCCCTTGTCACTCTCTTTCCCCCCCTCCCTCCCTTGTCACTCTCTTTTCCCTCCTCCCTCCCTTGTCACTCTCTTTCTCCCCCTCCCTCCCTCCCTTGTCACTCTTTCTCCCTACTCCCTCCCTTGTCAGTCTCTTTTTTTCTCCCCCCTCCCTCCCTTGTCACTCTCTTTTTTATCCCCCTCCCTCGTCACTCTCTTTTTTTCCCCCCCTCCCTCCCTTGTCACTCTATTTTTTCTCCCCCTCCCTCCCTTGTCACTCTCTTTTTTCTCCCCCTCCCTCCCTTGTCACTCTATTTCCCCCCCTCCCTCCCTTGTCACTCTCTTTTTTCTCCCCCTCCCTCCCTTGTCACTCTCTTTTTCCCCCTCCCTCCCTTGTCACTCTCTTTTTTCTCCCCCTCCCTCCCTTGTCACTCTTTTTTCTCCCCCTCCCTCCCTTGTCACTCTTTTTTCTCCCCCTCCCTCCCTTGTCACTCTCTTTTTTCTCCCCCTCCCTCCCTTGTCACTCTCTTTTTTCTCCCCCTTCCTCCCTCCCTTGTCACTCTTTCTTCCCCTCCCTCCCTTGTCACTCTCTTTTTTCTCCCCCTCCCTCCCTCCCTTGTCACTCTCTTTTTTCTCCCCCTCCCTCCCTCCCTTGTCACTCTTTCTCCCCCTCCCTCCCTCCCTTGTCACTTTCTTTTTTCCCCTCCCTCCCTTGTCACTCTCTTTTCCCTCCTCCCTCCCTTGTCACTCTCTTTCTCCCCCTCCCTCCCTCCCTCCCTCCCTTGTCACTCTTTCTCCCCACTCCCTCCCTTGTCACTCTCTTTTTCTCCCCCTCCCTCTCTCCCTTGTCACTCTTTCTCCCACTCCCTCCCTCCCTCCCTTGTCACTCTCTTTTTTTCCCCCTTCCTCCCTTGTCACTCTCTTTTTTCTCCCCCTCCCTCCCTCCCTCCCTCCCTCTCCCTCCCTCCCTTGTCACTCTTTCTCCCCCTCCCTCCCTTGTCACTCTCTTTTTTCTCCCCCTCCCTCCCTTGTCACTCTTTCTCCCCCTCCCTCCCTTGTCACTCTTTCTCCCCCTCCCTCCCTTGTCACTCTCTTTCCCCCCCTCCCTCCCTTGTCACTCTTTTTTCCCCCTCCCTCCCTTGTCACTCTCTTTTTTCTCCCCCTCCCTCCCTTGTCACTCTCTTTTTTCTCCCCCTCCCTCCCTTGTCACTCTCTTTTTTCTCCCCCTCCCTCCCTTGTCACTCTCTTATTTCTCCCCCTCCCTCCCTTGTCACTCTCTTATTTCTCCCCCTCCCTCCCTTGTCACTCTTTCTCCCCTCCCTCCCTCCCTCCCTCGTCACTCTCTTTTTCCCCCCCTTCCCTCCCTTGTCACTCTCTTTTTTTCCCCCTCCCTCCCTTGTCACTCTCTTTCTCCCTGTCAGGGTACCTGTGGTCTCTACCTCCGAAAGAGGTAGAGACTTTGCTGTTCCTCCATCCAGACGGTCTGATGGCTCCCTTCCCCGCGGTCTATCCGGTCATGCTAGGCCGGCCGCGAGGGAGTGACTGCCTTTTACAGCATCTAGGCAGGAAGTAGTCATCAGGACACTCCCCCGGAACAACCTGTCAGTCAATGGCTGCAGGACCAATCAGGACGCCTTGGAGGCGTGGTTACTGCTCTGAACAGGGTATTTAACAGAGCTTCTTTCATTAGCTCATTGCCCTGTCGTGGTTCTAGCTTGTTCTAGTCACTCAGTGCTTGTGTATTCTATTATCCCTTTTGGTTTTGACCCGGCTTGTTTTCCTTACTCTGCTTATCTCTGTTACCCTTGATTCAGCTTGTCTCTCGCTTACCTGTCTTCTGTTACCCTCGACCTCGGCTTGTCTTTGACCATTCTATACTGTACTACTTACGTTAGTCGGGCCATTCTAAGGTCCGGTATACGTATCTGGTTACTGTTTGTACTCTGCGTGTTGGATCCCTGTCCCGATCCTGACATTACGACAGGGCCAATGGATCCTGCAAGTACAAACAGTCAGCTGGCTGCTCCTGATCCTAGGTTTGAAGCCATGGATCACAGAATGGATCATATGGCGCTTGCGCTACAGGCTCTATTAGCTTGTGCCAATAACCCACCAGAGGAGATACGTAATACCCCTGTTTCTCCTGTCTGTTCAGGTCTAGAGGTAACCACCAGTACGCTATGGTGGGGCTCCTGAGAAGTGTCGTGTTTTTTTAAACCAAATTAGTATCCACTTTGAATTGCAACCTCGCTCTTATCCTACAGATAGGGCAAAAGTAGGATTTATTATCACCCTACTCATTGAGAAAGCTCTGAGATGGGCCAACCCACTATGGGAGAACGATAACCCATTAGTTTATAACTATAACGCATTTGTAGCTGCTTTTAGAAGAACATTTGACCCTCCAGGTAGAAAGGTTAATGCAGCCAGATTACTGTTGCGCCTGAGACAGGAGAACCAAACACTGGTGGATTATGCACTAGAGTTCAGGTCTCTGGCGGCAGAAATCAAGTGGAATGAGCAGGCGTATATGGATGTATTTTTGAATGGCCTATCTGATGTAATCCTTGATGAGGTTGCTACCAGAGAACTCCCTGAGAATTTAGAGGATTTAATTTCGTTCATCTCTCGTATAGATGAACGTCTAAGAGAGAGACAGAACACTCGAGAGAGGAACCAGAGACCTTCTTTTAGGTTAGCTCCTGCTTTTCCAAGTCCTGACTCCACGATATCTTTGCTTACTGAACCTATGCAGATAGGGTATACCCGCCTCTCTGAGGAGGAAAGACAGCACAGGAGAAGAGAGGGTTTGTGTATGTATTGTGGAGCCAAGGGTCATTTACTCTCGAACTGTTCTAACCGCCCGGGAAACGCTCGCACCTAAGTCCCTCTAGAGGACAGGCCTTGGGTGTTTCTATTTTGTCCTCTACTCCTAATTATAAGGATCACAGGCTTCTGCTACCAGTTTCCTTAACTTGGGGGAAGGAAGTAGTAAGGGCTATGGCATTGATAGATTCCGGTGCTGCTGAGAATTTTATCGACCAAGCCTTTGCTAGTAAGAACAATTTTCCATCCCAGCTAAGGGAGACACCTTTGGCCGTTGAGGCCATAGATGGTAGACCACTACTAGACCCTGTTATCTTTCGTGAGACCGTACCCATTGATTTAAATGTTGGTATCCTACACGTGGAGAATTTATCTCTTCTGCTCATTTCGTCTCCTTCCGTTCCCATAGTTCTGGGGTACCCATGGTTGAAAAAACATAACCCTATTATCGATTGGGAGTTAGGAGAGATACTCTCGTGGGGCCAGGGCTGCCAGGATCGGTGTTTGTGCAAGGTTTCTCCATTAGCTAATATTAACATACCGGAGAATCCTACTCAGTCCACAGAAAGACAAATACCAGACATTTACCTAGACTTAAGGGCAGTGTTTGACAAGAAGAATGCCGATTCTTTGCCTCCACACAGGTCATTTGACTGTAAGATTAAGCTGCTACCCGGCACTATGCCTCCGAGGGGCCATGTATATCCTTTGTCTGTTCAGGAAAACTCGGTTCTAGAGGAGTATATTCGGGAGAATTTAGAAAAGGGATTCATCAGGAGGTCTTCTTCTCCGGCCGGGGCTGGGTTCTTTTTCATTAAGAAGAAGGATGGCACGCTGAGACCTTGTATCGATTACCGAGGCTTGAATAAAATAACTGTCAGAAATGCCTATCCTATCCCACTGATTACCGAGTTATTTGATCGTCTTAAGGGCTCCAAAATCTTCACCAAGTTAGATCTCAGAGGGGCTTACAATTTGGTGAGAATCCAGCAAGGTCACGAGTGGATGACGGCATTCAATACCCGGTATGGCCATTACGAATACACTGTTATGCCATTTGGACTATGCAATGCTCCTGCAGTATTTCAAGATTTGATTAATGAGGTACTTAGGGAGTTTCAGCATGATTGTGTTATTGTTTACCTGGACGACATACTAATACACTCTAAGGAGATTGAGACTCACCATAGACAGGTCAGAAAGGTATTACACAAGCTGCTGCAACATGGTCTATATTGCAAATTGGAAAAGTGCAGTTTTGATCAGTCTCAGGTAGACTTTCTTGGATACGTGATTTCTGGGGAGGGTTTTAAAATGGATCCTGTAAAACTCCAATCTATTTTAGACTGGCCCTTGCCCAAAGGACTCAAGGCTATCCAAAGGTTTATTGGTTTTTCCAACTACTATAGGCGCTTCATTAAAGGATACTCCTCTATCATTGCGCCTATTACCAATATGACCAAACAAGGGGCTGATACTAAGTTCTGGTCTAAGGAAGCTCTTGGTGCTTTCAAGACTCTCAAGGAACTTTTTGCCTCGGCTCCCATTCTAGTCCATCCTGATACGACTCTGCCTTTCTTGCTCGAGGTCGATGCCTCTGAGACAGCAGTTGGGGCTGTTCTGTCTCAAAGGTTAGGGGTGGATAAACCGTTACACCCTTGTGGTTTTTTCTCTAAGAAATTTTCTGGGCCTGAGAGCAGATATGACATCGGGGAAAGGGAACTGTTAGCAGTCATTAAAGCCTTAAAGGAGTGGAGACATTTGTTGGAGGGGACCCTACACCCTATTACGATTTTGACGGACCACAAAAACTTGTCCTATATTGGGGAGGCTAAGCGCTTATCCTCTAGACAAGCTCGTTGGTCCTTATTCCTGACTCACTTCAATTATGTACTGACTTACAGACCTGGTTCTAAAAACTCTAAAGCCGATGCATTATCTCGCCAATATGAACCTTCTACTGTACCTGAACCAGTTCTTTCTTCTATAGTTCCGAAATGCAATATCATTGCTAATACGAGTCTCAGGATTCATTCTCCATTACTGGCCGAGATCATTAAGTTGCAACATCTAGCACCTAAACAGACTCCTGCGGGCCGTCATTTCGTTCCTCCTGCTCTTCAACTGGAACTTTTACAGTGTTTACATAATAGCAAGATGGCGGGACATCCTGGTATTCGCAAAACTTACGCGTTGATCTCTAAGGACTTCTGGTGGCCTGCTTTACGGAGGGATATTGAGGAGTTCATCGCTGTATGTGAAGTTTGTACTAAAACCAAACAACCCCATACGCTTCCATGTGGATTCCTGCACCCCTTGGAGGTTCCAGAAAAACCATGGTCCTGTTTGGCCATGGACTTTATTGTCGATCTACCTATCTCTAAAAGACAGACTGTTATCCTCACCGTGGTTGACAGGTTTACTAAGATGGCACACTTCATTCCCCTGCCTAAACTCCCGTCTTCTCCCGAATTGGCAGAGATATTCGCTAAGGAGATTTTTCGCCTACATGGGATACCCTCTCAAATTGTATCGGACAGAGGCTCCCAATTTGTTTCCCGCTTTTGGAGGTCTTTCTGCTCTCAACTTGGTATTAAATTAAACTTTTCTTCTGCCTATCATCCTCAGTCTAACGGAGCTGCTGAACGTACCAACCAGAAAATCGAACAATATTTACGATGCTTTGTTTCTGAACACCAGGATGATTGGGTCGGTTTGATTCCTTGGGCGGAGTTTGCACACAACAATCTCGTTTGCGATTCTACTCATTCAAGCCCCTTCTTCATGAATTATGGTTTTCATCCGTCTACTCTTCCTTCGGATTCCCCTTCCCAGGGGGTGCCGTCGGTTGATGTTCATGTTGCCAATTTGAGGAAGTTGTGGGATCAAACTCGACAAATCCTTGTGCACAACTCTATGTTGGTCAAGAAACACGCTGATAAACGTAGAAGGGCGGCTCCGGTCTTTGTTCCAGGTGATAGGGTATGGCTGAGCACGAGGAACATCCGTTTAAAAGTGCCCTCCATGAAGTTCGCTCCTCGTTATATTGGACCCTACAGGGTGCTGACCCGTATCAATCCAGTTGCGTATCGTTTAGCTCTTCCTAATACCTTACGCATCCCGAACTCGTTTCACGTTTCATTGCTGAAACCACTCATATGTAACAGATTTTCCTCCACAATAGCCCCTCCTCGCCCCGTTCAGGTGGAGGGTCAGGAGGAGTATGAGGTTAACTCTATTATTGATTCTCGAATCTCCCGGGGGAGAGTACAATATCTGGTTGATTGGAAGGGATATGGTCCTGAGGAGAGGAGTTGGGTACCTCAGGAGGATGTTCATGCTCCCCGTCTCCGCAGGGCGTATCACTCTCGCTTCCCATCTCGTCCTGGTTCATTCCGCCCGGTGGGCGTATCTGAGAGGGGGGGTACTGTCAGGGTACCTGTGGTCTCTACCTCCGAAAGAGGTAGAGACTTAGCTGTTCCTCCATCCAGACGGTCTGATGGCTCCCTTCCCCGCGGTCTATCCGGTCATGCTAGGCCGGCCGCGAGGGAGTGCCTTTTACAGCATCTAGGCAGGAAGTAGTCATCAGGACACTCCCCCGGAACAACCTGTCAGTCAATGGCTGCAGGACCAATCAGGACTCCTTGGAGGCGTGGTTACTGCTCTGAACAGGGTATTTAACAGAGCTTCTTTCATTAGCTCATTGCCCTGTCGTGGTTCTAGCTTGTTCTAGTCACTCAGTGCTTGTGTATTCTATTATCCCTTTTGGTTTTGACCCGGCTTGTTTTCCTTACTCTGCTTATCTCTGTTACCCTTGATTCGGCTTGTCTCTCGCTTACCTGTCTTCTGTTACCCTCGACCTCGGCTTGTCTTTGACCATTCTATACTGTACTACTTACGTTAGTCCGGCCATTCTAAGGTCCGGTATACGTATCTGGCTACTGTTTGTACTCTGCGTGTTGGATCCCTGTCCCGATCCTGACACTCCCCCTCCCTTGTCACTCTTTCCCCGCCTCCCTCCCTTGTCACTCTTTTTTTTCTCCCCCTCCCTCCCTCCCTCCCTTGTCACTCTTTCTCCCACTCCCTCCCTCCCTTGTCACTCTTTCTCCCACTCCCTCCCTCCCTCCCTTGTCACTCTTTCTCCCACTCCCCCCTCCCTTGTCACTCTCTTTCCCCCCTCCCTCCCTTGTCACTCTCTTTTTTCTCCCCCTCCCTTGTCACTCTCTTTTTTCTCCCCCTCCCTCCCTCCCTCCCTTGTCACTCTTTCTCCCCCTCCCTCCCTCCCCCCCTTGTCACTCTTTCTCCCACTCCCTCCCTCCCTCCCTTGTCACTCTCTTTTTTTTCCCCTCCCTCCCTTGTCACTCTTTCTCCCACTCCCTCCCTCCCTTGTCACTCTCTTTCCCCCCTCCCATGTCACTCTCTTTTTTCTCCCCCTCCCTTCCTTGTCACTCTCTTTTTTATCCCCCTCCCTCCCTCCCTTGTCACTCTTTCTCCCCCTCCCTCCCATGTCACTCTCTTTTTTATCCCCCTCCCTCCCTTGTCACTCTTTCTCCCCCTCCCTCCTTCCCTCCCTCATCACTCTCTTTTTCCCCCCTCCCTCCCTTGTCACTCTTTTTTCTCCCCCTCCCTCCCTTGTCACTCTTTCTCCCCCTCCCTCCCTTGTCACTCTCTTTTCCCCTCCCTCCCTTGTCACTCTCTTTCCCCCCTCCCTTGTCACTCTCTTTTTCCCCCTCCCTCCCTTGTCACTCTCTTTCTCCCTCCCTTGTCACTCTCTTTCTCCCCCTCCCTCCCTTGTCACTCTCTTTCTCCCCCTCCCTCCCTTGTCACTCTCTTTCTCCCCCTCCCTCCCTGCCTTATCACTCTCTTTCTCCCCGTCCCTCCCTCCCTTGTCACTCTTTCTCCCCCTCCCTCCCTCCCTTGTCACTCTTTCTCCCCCTCCCTCCCTTGTCACTCTTTCTCCCCTTCCCTCCCTTGTCACTTTCTTCCCCCCTCCCTTGTCACTCTTTCTCCCCCTCCCTCCCTCCCTTGTCACTCTTTCTCCCCCACCCTCCCTTGTCACTTTATTTCCCCTCTTGTCACTCTTTCTCCCCCTCCCTCCCTTGTCACTCTTTCTCCCCCTCCCTTGTCACTTTCTTTCTCCACCTCCCTCCCTTGTCACTCTCTTTCTCCCCCTCCGTCCCCCCCTTGTCACTCTCTTTCTCCCCTCCCTCCATTGTCTCTCTCTGTCTCCCTCCCTTGTCACTCTCTTTCTCCCTCCCTTGTCACTCTCTTTCTCTCCCTCCCTCCCTCCCTTGTCACTCTTTCTCCCCCTCCCTCCCTTGTCACTCTCTTTTTTCTCCCCCTCCCTCCCTCCCTTGTCACTCTTTCTCCTCCTCCCTCCCTCCCTTGTCACTCTCTTTTCCCCCCTCCCTCCCTTGTCACTCTCTTTCTACCCCTCCCTCCCTCCCTTGTCACTCTCTTTCTACCCCTCCCTCCCTCCCTCCCTTGTCACTCTTTCTCCCCACTCCCTCCCTTGTCACTCTCTTTTTCTCCCCCTCCATCTCTCCCTTGTCACTCTTTCTCCCACTCCCTCCCTTGTCACTCTCTTTTTCCCCCCTCCCTCCCTTGTCACTCTCTTTTTCTCCCCCTCCATCTCTCCCTTGTCACTCTTTCTCCCACTCCCTCCCTTGTCACTCTCTTTTTCCCCCCTCCCTCCCTTGTCACTCTCTTTTTCCCCCCTCCCTCCCTTGTCACTCTCTTTTTTCTCCCCCTCCCTCCCTCCCTTGTCACTCTTTCTCCCCCTCCCTCCCTTGTCACTCTCTTTTTTCTCCCCCTCCCTCCCTTGTCACTCTTTTTTCTCCCCCTCCCTCCCTTGTCACTCTATTTTTCCCCCCTCCCCCCTTGTCACTCTTTTTTCTCCCCCTCCCTCGTCACTCTTTTTTCTCCCCCTCCCTCCCTTGTCACTCTCTTTTTTCTCCACCTCCCTCCCTTGTCACTCTCTTTTTTCTCCCCCTCCCTCCCTTTTCACTCTCTTCCTCCCCCCTCCCCTACCTCTGTTGTAGCGTGGCCGAGCTCTGTATGGTCCGCGGGTACAGGGAGATTTTGTTTCCTGTACCCGGCCGGACTAAAATGAAGTGCACACTCAGTGTGCACTTCCTGTTAGTCCGGCTAGGTACAGGAGACAGATGCTCCCTGTACCCGTGGACCATACAGCGTTTGGCCACGCTACAGTGAGGGAGTGACAGGAGGGAGCGCTGAGTGCTTCCCTCCTGTCAGCCCCTCTCCTCATGCTGCGCTCGGGCGGCTGCAGCATGAGGGGGGCCGGCGGAGCTGGGGGGGGATTTCCCTATAACATGTCCCCCCGCATGATTTGCTGGAGGGGATGCATCCCCCCCACCCCCCCCCGGTTCCTATGCCCATGTCTGCTCCCTCGCCCTCGCGCTGCTTACTGAGACCGGGGCCGGAATATGACGTCATATTCCGGCCCCGGTCTCATTAAGCGGCGCGCTGGGGCGGGGGAGCAGAGACCGAACAGCCAGCTCCCCCTGCGGCCGCCAAAAGAGCTCCCTCTGCGGCCGCAGGTCAGCCAGCTGCCGCCATCAGACTGAGCTCCCCATGTGGCCGCCATCAGACTGAGCTCCCCATGCGGCCGCCATCAGAGCTCCCCCGCGGCAGCCAGCACACAGGTAGCAATTATGTGTGTCAGTGTGTGTGTGTGATTGTGTGTGTCTCTGTTTGTGTCATGGTGTATGTGTGTGTCAGGGTACCTGAAGTCTCTACCTCTGAGAGACGTAGAGACTTAGACGTTTATCCGTCTAGACGAGCCGTTTCCTCCGTTCCTCGCGGTCCATCCGGTCACTTAAACGCTGGCCGCGAGGGATCCACTTCCTTTTCTAACATGACGCTCGGTACGTGACGTCATGACGCCAATCCTGAGCGACCTGTCACTCAATTGTCCGATATCTAATCAGGACTCGTCTGAGGCGTGTCTACTCTCCGGAGTCAGGGTATTTAAGCTTGCTTCTCTCATCAGCTCATTGCCCTGTCGTGGTTCTAGCTTGTCTAGTCACTCAGTGCTCTTGTATTCTAGTTTTCTCTTTGGTTCTGACCCGGCTTGTTGTACTACTCTGCTTATCTCTGTTATCCCTTTGACCCGGCTTGTCTCTCGCTTACCTGTCTTCTCGTTCCCTCGACCTCGGCTTGTCTCTGACCATTCTCTATTACTCTCTGTACGTTAGTCCGGCCATTCTAAGGTCCGGTATACGTACCTTTCTACTGTTTGTACTCTGCGTGTTGGATCCCTGTCCCGATCCTGACATTACGACAGGGCCAATGGATCCTGCAGGTACAAACAGTCAACTTGGTTCTTCCGACCCCAGGTTTGACGCCATGGAACACAGGATGGATCAGATGGCCCTAGCACTACAGGCGCTATTGTCTCGTGCTAGTAACCCACCAGAGGAGACGCGTACTCCTTCGATTTCTCCTGTAAGTTCAGGTCTAGAGGTAGCCACTGTAGGTGCTTCTTCCCGTATTACCCCACCAGTACGGGATGGGCCAATCCTTTATGGGAGAATGATAACCCGTTAGTCTATAATTATAATGCCTTTGTAGCTGCTTTTAGAAGAACTTTTGACCCCCCTGGTAGAAAGGTCAATGCAGCTAGATTACTGTTGCGCCTTAGACAGGAAAATCGAACACTTGTGGATTATGCACTAGAGTTCAGGTCCTTGGCGGCAGAAGTCAAGTGGAACGAACAGGCTTATATAGATGTATTTTTGAATGGGTTATCAGATGTAATCCTTGACGAGGTCGCTACTAGAGAGCTCCCTGAGAATTTGGAGGATTTAATTTATTTTATCTCTCGCATTGATGAACGCTTAAGAGAGAGGCAGAACACTCGAGATAGGACCCGTAGACCCTCCTTTAACCCCTTAAGGACACATGACATGTGTGACATGTCATGATTCCCTTTTATTCCAGAAGCTTGGTCCTTAAGGGGTTAAACTAGCTCCTGCATTTCAAAATTCTGAGATCGAAACCTTACGTTTTCCAGAGCCTATGCAGATAGGTAATACTCACCTCACAGAGGAGGAGAGACAGTACAGGAGAAGGGAGGGTTTATGTATGTACTGTGGAGTCAGAGGTCACTTACGCCTAAATTGTCCTAATCGTTCGGGAAACGCTCGCACCTAAGTTTCTCTAGAGGACAGGCCTTGGGTGTTTCTATTTTGTCCTCTATTCACAATTATAAAGATCACAGGCTTCTGTTACCCGTTTCTTTGACTTGGGAGAAGGGAGTATTAAAAACCATGGCTTTGATCGATTCTGGAGCTGCTGAGAGCTTTATCGACCAAGTTTTTGTTACCAAGCATGCTATCCCATCCCAGTTAAGGGAGACACCCCTGGCCGTTGAGGCCATAGATGGTAGACCTTTACTTGAGCCTGTTATTTTCCGTGAGACCATACCTGTTAACTTAACTGTTGGTATCTTACATGAGGAAGACCTATCTCTATTGATTATTTCCTCTCCTTCTATTCCCATAGTCCTGGGGTATTCCTGGTTAAAGAGACATAACCCTATCATTGATTGGGAGTTAGGGGAGATAGTCTCATGGGGTCAGAATTGTCAAGAAAAATGTTTGCGGAGGGTCTCGCCCCTTTGCCTAGCTAACACGTCGGCTAATTCTTCCAACCCTACAGAGACACAAATACCGCCTCAGTACCTGGATTTAAAGGCAGTATTTGATAAAAAGAGAGCCGATACCTTACCTCCACACAGGTCCTTTGATTGCAAGATTAACCTACTCCCTGGTACCATGCCTCCCAGGGGTCATGTATACCCGTTATCTACTAAAGAGAACTCAGTTCTAGAGGAGTATATTCACGAGAATTTAGACAAGGGATTCATTAGGAGATCCTCCTCTCCTGCCGGGGCTGGATTTTTTTTTGTTAAAAAGAAGGATGGTACACTAAGACCTTGTATTGATTATCGAGGTTTGAACAAGATAACCATTAGGAATGCTTATCCCATTCCTTTGATTACCGAACTATTTGATCGTTTAAAGGGTTCTAAAATTTTCACCAAGTTAGATCTCAGAGGGGCATATAACTTGGTGAGAATCCAGCAGGGACACGAGTGGATGACGGCGTTCAATACTCGATATGGTCACTATGAATATACAGTAATGCCTTTTGGGTTATGTAATGCACCGGCTGTATTCCAGGATCTGATAAATGAGGTTCTTAGGGAATTTCAGCATGATTGTGTTATTGTATGCCTGGATGATATACTCATACATTCTAGAGAGATTGAGACTCACCACAAACAAGTCAGAAGGGTTTTGCACAAACTTCTTCAACATGGCTTGTACTGCAAATTGGAGAAATGTAGCTTCGATCAATCCCAAGTAAACTTCCTTGGTTATGTGATTTCTGGGGAGGGATTTAAGATGGACCCGGATAAACTCCAGTCCATTCTAGATTGGCCTTTACCAAAGGGTCTCAAGGCCGTTTAGAGATTTATTGGATTCTCCAATTATTATAGGCGCTTTATTAAGGGATATTCTTCTATTATTGCGCCTATCACCAATATGACCAAACAGGGGGCTGATACTAAGAATTGGTCTACTGAAGCTCTCCTTGCTTTCAAAACTCTCAAGGAGCTTTTTGCTTCCGCTCCAATTTTAGTTCACCCTGATACTACTCTGCCTTTCCTACTTGAGGTAGACGCCTCAGAGACTGGTATAGGTGCTATCCTATCTCAAAGGTTAGGTGTGGATAAACCGTTACATCCATGTGGATTTTTTTCTAAAAAATTATCTGGTGCTGAGAGCAGATATGACATTGGTGACAGAGAACTACTAGCTGTTATCAAGGCTTTAAAAGAATGGAGACATTTATTGGAAGGGACATTAAATCCTGTTACTATTTTAACGGACCACAAGAACTTGTCCTATATTGGAGAGGCCAAGCGATTGTCTTCCAGGCAAGCTCGTTGGTCGTTATTCCTCACCCATTTTAATTACGTTCTCACTTATAGGCCTGGTTCGAAGAATTCTAAAGCTGATGCCCTATCTCGCCAATATGAACCTTCTGCTTCATCTGAACCGGTTCTGTCCTCTATAGTACCTAAATGCAATATTATTGCTAACACAAGTCTCAAAATCCATTCTCCGTTGCTTGCCCAGATCATGAAGTCACAACATCTGGCACCTGGACAGACTCCTGAGGGAAGAAACTTTGTTCCTCCTGAACTCCAACTGGAGCTCTTAAGGGTGTCCACGAAAGTAAGGTGGCTGGTCATCCTGGCATTCGCAAGACATATTCCCTGATCTCCAAGGATTTCTGGTGGCCTTCCTTACGAAAGGATATTAAGGAGTTCATCGGAGCTTGTGAGATTTGTACCAAGACTAAACAGCCTCATACATCTCCATGTGGCCTATTACACCCCTTGGACATTCCAGAGAAACCATGGTCCTGTTTGGCCATGGACTTTATTGTGGATTTACCTGCTTCCAAGAGACAGACTGTTATTCTCACGGTGGTTGATAGATTCACTAAGATGGCTCATTTCGTGCCGTTACCTAAACTCCCGACTTCTCCTGAATTGGCGGAGATTTTCGCGAGAGAGGTTTTTCGCTTACATGGGATACCTTCTGAAATTGTTTCTGATAGAGGCTCTCAATTTGTCTCACGATTCTGGAGATCCTTCTGTTCTCAATTAGGCATCAAATTGAACTTTTCCTCTGCCTATCACCCTCAGTCTAACGGAGCTGCTGAACGTACCAATCAAAAGATTGAACAATATCTGCGCTGCTTTGTTTCCGAACACCAGGACGATTGGGTCGGTTTGATTCCTTGGGCGGAGTTCGCACACAATAATCTCGTTTGTGATTCTACTCGTTCTAGCCCCTTCTTCATGAACTATGGCTTTCATCCTTCCATTTTTCCTTCGGTCTCTTCTTCCCAAGGAGTACCGTCGGTTGATGATCATGTCGCCAATCTGAAGAAGTTGTGGGATCAGACTCGTCAAATTCTCCTGCATAATTCTATGTTGTTCAAAAAACACGCTGATAAGCACAGAAGGGCGGCTCCAGTTTTTGTCCCTGGGGATAGAGTATGGCTGAGTACTAAGAACATTTGTTTAAAAGTTCCCTCTATGAAATTTGCTCCTCGTTACATAGGTCCTTATAGGGTTCTGACTCGTATCAACCCGGTTGCGTATCGCCTAGCTCTGCCATCTGCCTTACGCATCCCCAACTCCTTTCATGTGTCTTTGCTGAAACCGCTAATTTGCAACAGATTTTCCTCTACGGTTTCCTCACCTCGTTCGGTTCAGGTGGAGGGTCAGGAGGAATACGAGGTCAACTCCATTATTGATTCCCGATTCTCCCGGGGGAGGCTACAATATCTGGTCAACTGGAAGGGATATGGTCCTGAGGAGAGGAGTTGGGTACCTCAAGAGGATGTTCATGCTCCTCGCCTCCGCAGGGCGTTTCACTCCCGCTTCCCATCTCGTCCCGGTTCCTTCCGCCCGGTGGGCGTATCTGAGAGGGGGGGTACTGTCAGGGTACCTGAAGTCTCTACCTCTGAGAGACGTAGAGACTTAGACGTTTATCCGTCTAGACGAGCCGTTTCCTCCGTTCCTCGCGGTCCATCCGGTCACTTAAACGCTGGCCGCGAGGGATCCACTTCCTTTTCTAACATGACGCTCGGTACGTGACGTCATGACGCCAATCCCGAGCGACCTGTCACTCAATTGTCCGATATCTAATCAGGACTCGTCGGAGGCGTGTCTACTCTCCGGAGTCAGGGTATTTAAGCTTGCTTCTCTCATCAGCTCATTGCCCTGTCGTGGTTCTAGCTTGTCTAGTCACTCAGTGCTCTTGTATTCTAGTTTTCTCTTTGGTTCTGACCCGGCTTGTTGTACTACTCTGCTTATCTCTGTTATCCCTTTGACCCGGCTTGTCTCTCGCTTACCTGTCTTCTCGTTCCCTCGACCTCGGCTTGTCTCTGACCATTCTCTATTATTCTCTGTACGTTAGTCCGGCCATTCTAAGGTCCGGTATACGTACCTTTCTACTGTTTGTACTCTGCGTGTTGGATCCCTGTCCCGATCCTGACATGTGTGTCTGTCTGTGTCATGGTGTGTGTGTCATTGTGTGTGTGTGTCATTGTGTGTGTGTGTCTCTGTCTGTCATGGTGTGTGTCTGTCTGTGTCATGGTGTGTGTGTGTGTCTGTCTGTCTGTCTGTGTCATGGTGTGTGTGTCTCTGTCTGTGTCATGCAATGTGTGTGTGTCTCTGTCTGTGTCATGCAATGTGTGTGTCATTGTGTTTGTCTGTCTGTGTCATGGTGTGTGTTTGTCTCTGTCTGTCATGGTGTGTGTGTGTCTGTGTCATGCAATGTGTGTCTGTCTGTCATGGTGTGTCTGTGTTTCTGTCTGTGTCACGGTGTGTGTGTGTCTGTGTCACGGTCTGTCTGTGTCATGGTGTGTGCCTGTCATGGTATGTGTGTGTGTGTGTATGTTTGTTTTTACTCACCTTTTTTTTTTCCCACGTCGTGCTGGTCTCCCCTCGACTGGCCCTGCCTCTATGGCTGAGATCATCAAGCTTGATGTTCTCAGCCAATCGGCACTGACACAGGAAGCACCTCTAGTGACCGTCTGAGTGTCTGTCACTAGGAAGCAATGTAAACACTGTCTTTTCTCTAAAAAGTCAGTGTTTACATTGAAAAGCCTGCAGGGACAGGCTATAGACACCAGAACCACTACATTAAGCTGTGTGTGTGTGCGCGCCTGCTAGTGAGTGGGCTTGCTTGTTGCTTGTGTGTGTGTGTGTGTGTGTGTGCCTGCTACTGAGTGAGCTTGTGTTTTTATGTCAATGACCTTATGTATATCAGTGAGATTGCTTGTCTATGAGGCTGTGTATCAATGAGCTTGTGTCAGTGAGATTGTCTGTGTCTGCATGTGAGTATGCTTACTGTATAATTAAACGTTTTACTCTGAAAGGACCAATATTTTATATTAGAAAAAGCACTATATATATATATATATATATATATATATATATATATATATCTCAATCATCTAGGGTGGCAAGACATAGCCCTACATATTACATGCGACAATATATGGCGCAATGACTTATGGGGCTGGCATAGATTTTTTTTTCCAGGGCTGCTTTGGAATCCCCAGTCCGGCCCTGAGTAGCAGGTAAAAGATGGGTTGTACAGGGTGGCAGCAGCAGGTGGCAGCAGCAGGTAAGTGAGGAATGTTGTACAGGATGGCAGCAGCAGGTAAGATTGTTTTGCACTTAGAGCTTTTATAGGCGATGTAGTGTGTGTCTGTAGTGGATGCAGTGTGTGTGTGAGTGAATTTGAGGGCTCGGATAAGGGCTGTGTTGTGGGGGGTGAGAGAAGTGTAGCGGATGGTACTAGGGCTATCCTAAAAGACTGTAGTAAAATTGCAATTTGTGTGTTGTTTTCTATTTGTATGGTTAAACTGTATGTAGGATTCGTATGATTGTTTTGTAGTTCCCATCCGTACTCCATACGAATGGAAACTACCGAACCAATAGACCACCCCAGAGAGAAGTGTGTACCTTATTAAGCTTTCACACTTCTCTAACCGCAAGTTAATCGGTACATTATTGATGTATCTGGGTGGCCGCCGTTCTGTATACGAACACGTGGCGGCGGCCATCTTACGCACGAAAATCTCAGCGGTGTTTGGTCGTCGAGTGTCTGGAACTCAAATCGGACACTCGATTACCCGAACACCGCTGAGACCTCAGGGCTCTGTAACTCCCGAACGGGAAGGTTAATCAGCCCCCCTTTCGGTAAGTTTAAAGTACCGAACAAGGGGATTCATACGAATGCAAGGTTAATCATGAATGGCAGTATTTTACGTGTGTTTTACCTCCAGAACGAAGACCGACCGAAGGGCCAAAACACATGGAACCCTTTTCGGATACCACCTCATGTGTGATCGGTCAAATTACACCCTCCACCTAACTCCCGAACCCCTGGTCCGATCTGGGTGAATTTTGGATATGTTAGTCACCCAGATCAGGGCTACCAGGGGGTACCCAAAGTATTATTGTCACTGCTTGTTTTGGGGTACATCCAGAACTCGGGGAAAACTACAGCATGTGTAATGGGATTAAGTGTCACACTGAGGGGAGGAGAGGTGTGGGAGGTAACGGTTACACTATTGGATACTGTACTGATTAATGTGAATCCCTCCCTTGCATGGGAGACGGCTTTATAAGGAGACTGTGTGGATTAAAAGTCAGTTACATAGTTACATAGTTACATAGTTAGATAGCTGAAAAGAGACTTGCGTCCATCAAGTTCAGTCTTCCTCACACCTGTTTTTTGCTGTTGATCCAAAAGAAAAAAAAAAAAAAACCCAGTTTGAAGCACAATTTTGCAACAAGCTAGGACAAAAAATTCCTTCTTGACCCCAGAATGGCAGTCAGATTTATCCTTGAATCAAGCAGTTATTACCCTGCATTGAAAGATTATATCCTTGAATATTCTGTCTTTGCAAGTATGCATCTAGTAGCTGTTTGAACATCTGTATGGACTCTGATAAAACCACTTCTTCAGGCAGAGAATTCCACATCCTGATTGTTCTTACAGTAAAAAAACCTTTCCTTTGCCTTAAACAAAATCTTCTTTCTTCCAGTCTAAACGCATGGCCTCGTGTCCTATGTAAAGTCCGGTTTGTGAATAGATTTCCACACAATGGTTTGTATTGGCCCCGAATATATTTGTATAATGTTATCATATCCCCTCTCAGGCGACGTTTTTCTAAACTAAATAGGTTTAAATTTGTTAACCTTTCTTCATAGCTGATATGTTCCATTCCTTTTATTAATTTTGTAGCCCGCCTCTGCACTTTTTCTAGTGCCATAATAGCCTTCTTTAGAACAGGTGCCCAAAATTGCACAGCATATTCAATGTGTGGTCTTACCAGTGATTTATAAAGAGGCAAAATGATATTCTCGTCCCGAGAATGAATGCCCTTTTTCATGCATGACAATACCTTACTGGCCTTGGCCACTGCTGATTGACATTGCACATTGTTGCATAGTTTGTTGTCTATAACAATTCCCAAGTCCTTTTCGTGTGTTGTTATCCCTAATTCACTTCCATTAAGGGTATACATTGCTTGTGTATTCTTTACGCCGAAGTGCATAACTTTGCATTTTTTAACATTAAATTTCATCTGCCATTTGAGTGCCCAGTCCTCCAGTCTATCTAAATCCTTCTGCAGCAAAGTAATATCTTGCTCACATTGTATTATTTTACAAAGTTTTGTGTCATCTGCAAACACTGAAACATGACTTTCAATGCTGTCTTCAAGATCATTTATAAAAATGTTAAATAGAAGGGGTCCCAGAACAGACCCCTGAGGGACACCACTTGCCACCTCTGTCCAGCTTGAAAATTTACCATTAACGACAACTCTTTGTATTCTGTTTTTAAGCCAATGTTCTACCCAAGAACAAGCATTTTCATCGAGACCGATTTCCTTGAGTTTGAACACTAATCTTTTGTGTGGAACTGTATCAAATGCCTTGGCAAAATCCAAATAGATCACATCCACTGCAACACCCTGATCTATACTTCTACTTACTTCTTCGTAGAATGCAATCAAGTTAGTTTGACACGACCTGTGCTTCATAAAACCGTGCTGATTTTTGCTGATAACCATGTTCTTCTCAAGGAATTCTTGAATATTATCCCTTAATAACCTTTCAAATATTTTACCAGCCACAGAAGTTAAGCTCACATGTCTATAATTTCCAGGCAAGGATTTTGAACCCTTTTTGAATATAGGAACCACATCTGCCTTCCTCCAATCCTCCGGAAAACTACCTGAAAGAAAAGAATCTTGAAAGATTAAAAACAGAGGTTCACTTATTTCTACACTTAGTTCCTTAAGTACACGTGGATGGATACCGTCAGGCCCTGGAGCTTTGTTTATATTAACTTTCTTTAGTTGCTGCAGCACATTGTCTTGAGTTAACCAATTACAATTATTCTGCAAGTTTTTAGTAGCAATCATTTGCACATCTATTGCCATGGGTTCTTCTTTAATATATACGGAGGAGAAATAGTTATTTAGAATTCCTGCCTTTTCTTGGTCATCAGTTCTGCTCCTGATGCTGTGTGTCGCCCAGTCATTGGGATCTGTATGGGGATATTCGTGGATTACTTTATTTGCTGGAATTACTGCTTCATGGTGTTTTTACTACTTGTTCCTGAGCCTCACTGGGATCTATAGTGGAGTTAACCTGTGGAATATCAGGCCTCCGCTACAAGAAGTAGTTACACAAAGTAAAGCTAGATGCCCAATAGATGAACCCTTTTCACTGACATTTCATGGCAGTAGCAGTCAGGAGGTTATCATAATCTCCTGCTTAAATAGGTATGCAGCTCTCACCACTCTCAGCCATCCACACCCAAACTGAGGGTGATGGGAGTTACACTGAAACAAAATCTGTACAGAACAACTCACTGTGATTTCTCATTTTCTGAACACAATGTGTTGAACACAATGACTTTGTAATTTTTCTCTAAAAAAAATAGGATGAGACTGATGTAGACATAATGAAAAGAGTGACGTGGTGGAAGAGAAGGGGATTGATATATTAGATAGGAGAAACGTTAGAGTAGGAGAAAAGTGTGTGAAAATGGAAGAAGCAGAATTAATCTGAGAGAAGGGGGATCTAGTGAACAAGTTGGAACAGAAAGAAAGTAATGAGGATATAACGTATAAATAATAATAATAATAACATAATAATAATAATAATTATTATAATAACGTATGAATAATAATAATAATTATAATAATAATTATAACATAATAATAATAAGAAGAACATAATAATAATAATATTCATGTATAAATAATAATAATAATAATAACATAGTAATAATAATAATAACATAGTAATAATAAAAACATAATAATAATAATAATAATAATAATTATAATAATAATAACGTATGAATAATAATAATAATTATAACATAATAATAATAATAATAATAATAATAACGTATAAATAATAATAATAACATAGTAATAATAACATAATAATAATAATTATTATTATAATAATAATAACGTATGAATAATAATAATAATTATAACATAATAATAATAAGAAGAACATAATAATAATAATTATAACATAATAATAATAATAATAACAACGTATAAATAATAATAATAATAATAATAATAATAATAACATAGTAATAATAATAACATAATAATAATGTGAAAGAATATATGTACAGATGTTACTACCTAGACATCCCGCAATATTAATACAGACATCAGAGTAAACCCCAATAAACTGTGAAAACAGAGCTGATCCCCCCCCAAATTTATAAAGGTTTGCTTAGAGGATTTATTGTAAGATTAAATCATGCCTCCTCCTCTCTCCCCCATGCGCTGCTCTGTAGGCTGGGAGGAAGTGAAGAGTAATCACAGTCTCCCAGCACAACGCCACCTGTGGCTGCATGGGGAACAGCTGTTTAATGTAATGCTTGCAGGACGGCCAGCTGCCGCAGAACCTCTTTGTTCCCGTCTCTGCAAAGGGCTCCAGGCACTGCTTGCTGTGAGTGTGAGCCACTGTAAATTAGGGGCATTTGCACTGCAGTAAAGACGGGTCTGGGCAGGAGGAGAGTGCAGTGCAATCAGTGCACTCCCCTCCTGAAGCCCATGGAACAACGAAGTAAGGGGAGTGGGCCTTGAAAGAGCCAGAGAGTGGGCAGGTGCAGTTATTTAGGGGTTTGTTTAAGCTAATGGAGCTTGGGGGTGGGGTTAAGGGAGTTAAAATAGCGGCCATCTTAGAGAGTGGCCATTCTAATCAGAGCTTCACTTACCTGTTAGTTGCCCCACCCACCCTCCCTGTTTTGAGGAGATTTTCCTGTTTTGTCACAGCGGCGGGAACAGGGCGTGGTTAAGTTGGAAGTTATCGGGGAATTAGAACTTTACAGGCCAGGGTCTAGGCTGGAGTAGGCCGGACGGTATCAAGTGTTGGTAGGTTCTAGCTCTTCGGTGGCAACGAACCTGGGGGTGTATGGGGTGTCTGGGTACACCCCTACAGTTATCATTATGATATGGGGCCTCGTTGGTAGGCCGGGTGTTTGCAAGTTTATTGTTAATTGATGTTAAATTTTGTTCATGTGGTAGGGTCATTGTCAGGGGTATTGTGCGGGGGGATAGTAAATAATGTCAGACCCTAAATATGTTAATTTAATTTATTCATATATCTAATAATTAATAAAGCTGTGGACTTCATACTCCAACAGTATTAAACGTGTCCGTGTATTATTTAAAGTTAAAGTTTATAGCACATGCCGAATAACCACGGTGCAAATGTCATGTGGGTCACCAGTAGACTGGTGCACCTGCCCAGGATCGGCCCTGCAGCGGCCGATTTTAAAATGATTTAGGGAGGCCTGGGGGGGGGCAATTGCCTCCCTGCCCCCCGTCCCGGCTTCCATGACTCCTGTAATAGAGGATAATTATCCCAACCCTGCGCACCCTGGCTGGGTCGATTTCCAGACCCCACAGCAGAGATATTTACTGACATTATTTGGGAGGTTTTATTTGCAGACACAGAGAAGGTTGTTATGTGCAAGAAAGTAAGGAGCAATTCATGATGATACATGGATCAAAAACATTTCATATCACATAAAACCTATGTGATGTCTAACAATGTATGGATCAACGATATTGCTCCAGGAGGGTGAAGACTGACAGTAATCCGAGGTGGAGGTAATTTTAATGGACTTTAACAAGAGTCGGTAATGCTTTAACCATCGTTGGTCTCTAGACTGATTTTGGTGGGACTGTCCCTATCTCAGTGTCCTGCTGTCCTGGGTTGGTTAAATGGTGTCCTGCATCGGAGGGCATTGGGGAACGTTCCCCAGCCAGCACACAGTGAGCCATTATTGGACCTTAGTGATGTACCGAACTGTTCACTGGCGAATAGTTCCTGGCGAACATAGCGTGTTCGCGTTCGCCGCCGCAGGCGAACACATGGGCGGTTCGATCCGCCCCCTATTCGTCATCATTGAGCAAAATTTGACCCTGTGCCTCACGGTCAGCAGACACATTCCAGCAAATTAGCAGCAGACCCTCCCTTCCAGACCCTCCCACCTCCCTCCCAGCATCCATTTTAGATTCATTCTGAAGCTGCATGCTTAGTGAAAGGAGGGAAAGTGTAGCTGCTGCTCATTAGATAGGGAAATTGATAGCTAGGCTAGGGTATTCAGTGTCCACTACAGTCCTGAAGGACTCATCTGATCTCTGCTGTAAGAACAGCACCCCAAAAAGCCCCTTTTAGGGCTAGAACATCAGTCTGCTTTTTTTTTTGTGTAATGTAATTGCAGTTGCCTGCCTGCCAGCTTCTGTGTCAGGCTCACAGTGCATACTGTGCCCATTTGCCCAGTGCCACCACTCATATCTGGTGTCACAATAGCTTAAGCTTGACATTTAAAAAGAAAAACATGTTTTTCACTGTAAAAGATTGAAGAGCAGTTAGTTGTCTGCCAGCTTCTGTGTCAAGCTCAGTGGATACTGTGCCCATTTTCCCAGTGCCATCACTCATATCTGGTGTCACAATAGCTTAAGCTTGACATTTAAAAATATTTTTTTTTCACTGTAATAGATTGAAGAGCATTTAGTTGTCGGCCAGCTTCTGTGTCAGGCTCAGTGGATACTGTGCCCATTTGCCCAGTGCCACCACTCATATCTGGTGTCACAATAGCTTAAGCTTGACACTTAAAAAGAAAAAAAAATCACTGTAATAGATTGAAGAGCAGTTAGTTGTCTGCCAGCTTCTGTGTCAGGCTCAGTGGATACTGTGCCCATTTGCCCAGTGCCACCACTCATATCTGGTGTCACAATAGCTTAAGCTTGACATTTAAAAAGAAAAACATTTTTTTCACTGTAATAGATTGAAGGGCAGTTAGTTGTCTGCCAGCTTCTGTGTCAGGCTCAGTGGATACTGTGCCCATTTGCCCAGTGCCACCACTCATATCTGGTGTCACAATAGCTTAAGCTTGACATTTAAAAATATTTTTTTTTTCACTGTAATAGATTGAAGAGCATTTAGTTGTCGGCCAGCTTCTGTGTCAGGCTCAGTGGATACTTTGCCCATTTGCCCAGTTCCACCACTCATATCTGGTGTCACAATAGCTTAAACTTGACACTTAAAAAGAAAAAAAAATCACTGTAATAGATTGAAGAGCAGTTAGTTGTCTGCCAGCTTCTGTGTCAGGCTCAGTGGATACTGTGCCCATTTGCCCAGTGCCACCACTCATATCTGGTGTCACAATAGCTTAAGCTTGACATTTAAAAAGAAAAACATTTTTTTCACTGTAATAGATTGAAGGGCAGTTAGTTGTCTGCCAGCTTCTGTGTCAGGCTTAGTGGATACTGTGCCCATTTGCCCAGTGCCGCCACTCATATCTGGTGTGACTATAGCGTGCCTTTAAAAACAAAAAAAGTGTTTTACTGTAAGCTAATAGCAGTTAGTTGTCTGCAAGCATCTGGGTGTCAGGCCTTCAGCGTGTGCTCTGCCAACCTCAGCAAGTGTAATTTGCCACTCATATCTGGTGTCTCTATAGCGTGCATTTAAAACCCAAAAACTTTTTTCACTGTAATAGATTGAAGAGCAGTTAGTTGTCTGCCAGCTTCTGTGTCAGGCTCAGTGGATACTGTGCCCATTTGCCCAGTGCCACCACTCATATCTGGTGTCACAATAGCTTAAGCTTGATATTTAAAAAGAAAATACATTTTTCACTGTAATAGATTGAAGAGCATTTAGTTTTCTGCCAGCTTCTGTGTCAGGCTCAGTGGATACTGTGCCCATTTGCCCAGTGCCACCACTCATATCTGGTGTGACTATCGCGTGCCTTTAAAAACAAAAAAAGTGTTTCACTGTAAGCTAATAGCAGTTAGTTGTCTGCAAGCGTCTGGGTGTCAGGCCTTCATCGTGTGCTCTGCCAACCTCAGCAAGTTTAATTTGCCACTCATATTTTGTGTCTGTATAGCGTGCTTTTACAAAGAAAAAATTTTTTTCAGTGTAAGCTACTAGCAGTCAGTGTCCTTAAAGAGGGTGTCAGGCCTTCAGCGTGTGCTCTGCCAACCTCAGCAAGTGTAATTTGCCATTCATATCTGGTGTCTCTATAGCGTGCATTTAAAACCAAAAAAACTTTTTCACTGTAACAGATTGAAGAGCAGTTAGTTGTCTGCCAGCTTCGGTGTCAGGCTCAGTGGATACTGTGCCCATTTGCTCAGTTACACCACTCATATCTGGTGTCACATAAGCTTAAGCTTGACATTTAAAAAGAAAAACATTTTTTTCACTGTAATAGATTGAAGAGCAGTTAGTTGTCTGCCAGCTTCTATGTCAGGCTCAGTGGATACTGTGCCCATTTGCCCAGTGCCACCACTCATATCTGGTGTCACAATAGCTTAAGCTTGAAATTTAAAAATATATTTTTTTCACTGTAATAGATTGAAGAGCATTTAGTTGTCGGCCAGCTTCTGTGTCAGGCTCAGTGGATACTGTGCCCATTTGCCCAGTGCCACCACTCATATCTGGTGTCACAATAGCTTAAGCTTGACACTTAAAAAGAAAAAAAATCACTGTAATAGATTGAAGAGCAGTTAGTTGTCTGCCAGCTTCTGTGTCAGGCTCAGTGGATACTGTGCCCATTTGCCCAGTGCCACCACTCATATCTGGTGTCACAATAGCTTAAGCTTGACATTTAAAAAGAAAAACATTTTTTTCACTGTAATAGATTGAAGGGCAGTTAGTTGTCTGCCAGCTTCTGTGTCAGGCTCAGTGGATACTGTGCCCAGCGTGTGCTCTGCCAAGTGCCAACCTCAGCAAGTGTAATTTGCCACTCATATCTTGTGTCTGTATAGCGTGCTTTTACAAAGAAAAAAGTTTTTCAGTGTAAGCTAATAGCAGTCAGTGTCCTTAAAGCGGGTGTCAGGCCTTCAGCGTGTGCTCTGCCAACCTCAGCAAGTGTAATTTGCCATTCATATCTGGTGTCTCTATAGCGTGCATTTAAAACCAAAAAAACTTTTTCACTGTAACAGATTGAAGAGCAGTTAGTTGTCTGCCAGCTTCTGTGTCAGGCTCAGTGGATACTGTGCCCATTTGCCCAGTGTCACCACTCATATCTGGTGTCACAATAGCTTAAGCTTGACATTTAAAAAGAAAACAATTGTTTTCACTGTAATAGATTGAAGAGCAGTTAGTTGTCTGCCAGCTGCTGTGTCAGGCTCAGTGGATACTGTGCCCATTTGCCCAGTTCCACCACTCATATCTGGTGTCACAATAGCTTAAGCTTGACATTTAAAAAGAAACATTTTTTTTCACTGTAATAGATTGAAGAGCAGTTAGTTGTCTGCCAGCTTCTGTGTCAGGCTCAGTGGATACTGTGCCCATTTGCCCAGTTCCACCACTCATATCTGGTGTCACAATAGCTTAAGCTTGACATTTAAAAAGAAAAAAAATTTTTTCACTGTAGTAGATTGAAGAGCAGTTAGTTGTCTGCCAGCTTCTGTGTCAGGCTCAGTGGATACTGTGCCCATTTGCCCAGTTCCACCACTCATATCTGGTGTCAGAATAGCTTAAGCTTGACATTTAAAAAGAAAAACATTTTTTTCACTGTAATAGATTGAAGAGCAGTTAGTTGTCTGCCAGCTTCTGTGTCAGGCTCAGTGGATACTGTGCCCATTTGCCCAGTGCCACCACTCATATCTGGTGTAAATATAGCGTGCCTTTAAAAACAAAAAAAGTGTTTCACTGTAAGCTAATAGCAGTTAGTTGTCTGCAAGCGTCTGGGTGTCAGGCTTTCAGCGTGTGCTCTGCCAACCTCAGCAAGTGTAATTTGCCACTCATATCTGGTGTCTCTATAGCGTGCATTTAAAACCAAAAAACTTTTTTCACTGTAATAGATTGAAGAGCAGTTAGTTGTCTGCCAGCTTCTGTGTCAGGCTCAGTGGATATTGTGCCCATTTGCCCAGTGCCACCACTCATATCTGGTGTGACTATAGTGTGCCTTTAAAAACAAAAAAAGTGTTTCACTGTAAGCTAATAGCAGTTAGTTGTCTGCAAGCGTCTGGGTGTCAGGCCTTCAGCGTGTGCTCTGCCAACCTCAGCAAGTGTAATTTGCCATTCATATCTGGTGTCTCTATAGCGTGCATTTAAAACCAAAAAACCTTTTTCACTGTAACAGATTGAAGAGCAGTTAGTTGTCTGCCAGCTTCTGTGTCAGGCTCAGTGGATACTGTGCCCATTTGCCCAGTGCCACCACTCATATCTGGTGTGACTATAGCGTGCCTTTAAAAACAAAAAAAGTGTTTCACTGTAAGCTAATAGCAGTTAGTTGTCTGCAAGCGTCTGGGTGTCAGGCCTTCAGCGTGTGCTCTGCCAACCTCAGCAAGTGTAATTTGCCACTCATATTTTGTGTCTGTATAGCGTGCTTTTACAAACAAAAAAAGTTTTTCAGTGTAAGCTAAAAGCAGTCAGTGTCCTTAAAGAGGGTGTCAGGCCTTCAGCGTGTGCTCTGCCAAGTGCCAACCTCAGCAAGTGTAATTTGCCACTCATATCTTGTGTCTGTATAGCGTGCTTTTACAAAGAAAAAAACCTTTTTCACTGTAACAGATTGAAGAGCAGTTAGTTGTCTGCCAGCTTCTGTGTCAGGCTCAGTGGATACTGTGCCCATTTGCCCAGTGCCACCACTCATATCTGGTGTGACTATAGCGTGCCTTTAAAAACAAAAAAAGTGTTTCACTGTAAGCTAATAGCAGTTAGTTGTCTGCAAGCGTCTGGGTGTCAGGCCTTCAGCGTGTGCTCTGCCAACCTCAGCAAGTGTAATTTGCCACTCATATTTTGTGTCTGTATAGCGTGCTTTTACAAACAAAAAAAGTTTTTCAGTGTAAGCTAAAAGCAGTCAGTGTCCTTAAAGAGGGTGTCAGGCCTTCAGCGTGTGCTCTGCCAAGTGCCAACCTCAGCAAGTGTAATTTGCCACTCATATCTTGTGTCTGTATAGCGTGCTTTTACAAAGAAAAAAAGTTTTTCAGTGTAAGCTAATAGCAGTCAGTGTCCTTAAAGCGGGTGTCAGGCCTTCAGCGTGTGCTCTGCCAACCTCAGCAAGTGTAATTTGCCATTCATATCTGGTGTCTCTATAGCGTGCATTTAAAACCAAAAAACCTTTTTCACTGTAACAGATTGAAGAGCAGTTAGTTGTCTGCCAGCTTCTGTGTCAGGCTCAGTGGATACTGTGCCCATTTGCCCAGTGCCACCACTCATATCTGGTGCCACAATAGCTTAAGCTTGACATTTAAAAAGAAAACAATTGTTTTCACTGTAATAGATTGAAGAGCAGTTAGTTGTCTGCCAGCTTTTGTGTCAGGCTCAGTGGATACTGTGCCCATTTGCCCAGTCCCACCACTCATATCTGGTGTCACAATAGCTTAAGCTTGACATTTAAAAAGAAAAAACATTTTTTCACTGTAATACATTGAAGAGCAGTTAGTTGTCTGCCAGCTTCTGTGTCAGGCTCAGTGGATACTGTGCCCATTTGGCCAGTGCCACCACTCATATCTGGTGTCACAATATCTTAAGCTTGACATTTAAAAAGAAAAAAAAAATTCACTGTAATAGATTGAAGAGCAGTTAGTTGTCTGCCAGCTTCTGTGTCAGGCTCAGTGGATACTGTGCCCATTTGCCCAGTGCCACCACTCATATCTGGTGTAAATATAGCGTGCCTTTAAAAACAAAAAAAGTGTTTCACTGTAAGCTAATAGCAGTTAGTTGTCTGCAAGCGTCTGGGTGTCAGGCCTTCAGCGTGTGCTCTGCCAACCTCAGCAAGTCTAATTTGCCACTCATATCTGGTGTCTCTATAGCGTGCATTTAAATCCAAAAAGCTTTTTTCACTGTAATAGATTGAAGAGCAGTTAGTGTTCTGCCAGCTTCTGTGTCAGGCTCAGTGGATACTGTGCCCATTTGCCCAGTTCCACCACTCATATCTGGTGTCACAATAGCTTAAGCTTGACATTTAAAAAGAAAAAAAAATTCACTGTAATAGATTGAAGAGCAGTTAGTTGTCTGCCAGCTTCTGTGTCAGGCTCAGTGGATACTGTGCCCATTTGCCCAGTGCCACCACTCATATCTGGTGTAAATATAGCGTTCCTTTAAAAACAAAAAAAGTGTTTCACTGTAAGCTAATAGCAGTTAGTTGTCTGCAAGCGTCTGGGTGTCAGGCTTTCAGCGTGTGCTCTGCTAACCTCAGCAAGTGTAATTTGCCACTCATATCTGGTGTCTCTATAGCGTGCATTTAAAACCAAAAAACTTTTTTCACTGTAATAGATTGAAGAGCAGTTAGTTGTCTGCCAGCTTCTGTGTCAGGCTCAGTGGATATTGTGCCCATTTGCCCAGTGCCACCACTCATATCTGGTGTGACTATAGTGTGCCTTTAAAAACAAAAAAAGTGTTTCACTGTAAGCTAATAGCAGTTAGTTGTCTGCAAGCGTCTGGGTGTCAGGCCTTCAGCGTGTGCTCTGCCAACCTCAGCAAGTGTAATTTGCCATTCATATCTGGTGTCTCTATAGCGTGCATTTAAAACCAAAAAACCTTTTTCACTGTAACAGATTGAAGAGCAGTTAGTTGTCTGCCAGCTTCTGTGTCAGGCTCAGTGGATACTGTGCCCATTTGCCCAGTGCCACCACTCATATCTGGTGTGACTATAGCGTGCCTTTAAAAACAAAAAAAGTGTTTCACTGTAAGCTAATAGCAGTTAGTTGTCTGCAAGCGTCTGGGTGTCAGGCCTTCAGCGTGTGCTCTGCCAACCTCAGCAAGTGTAATTTGCCACTCATATTTTGTGTCTGTATAGCGTGCTTTTACAAACAAAAAAAGTTTTTCAGTGTAAGCTAAAAGCAGTCAGTGTCCTTAAAGAGGGTGTCAGGCCTTCAGCGTGTGCTCTGCCAAGTGCCAACCTCAGCAAGTGTAATTTGCCACTCATATCTTGTGTCTGTATAGCGTGCTTTTACAAAGAAAAAAACCTTTTTCACTGTAACAGATTGAAGAGCAGTTAGTTGTCTGCCAGCTTCTGTGTCAGGCTCAGTGGATACTGTGCCCATTTGCCCAGTGCCACCACTCATATCTGGTGTGACTATAGCGTGCCTTTAAAAACAAAAAAAGTGTTTCACTGTAAGCTAATAGCAGTTAGTTGTCTGCAAGCGTCTGGGTGTCAGGCCTTCAGCGTGTGCTCTGCCAACCTCAGCAAGTGTAATTTGCCACTCATATTTTGTGTCTGTATAGCGTGCTTTTACAAACAAAAAAAGTTTTTCAGTGTAAGCTAAAAGCAGTCAGTGTCCTTAAAGAGGGTGTCAGGCCTTCAGCGTGTGCTCTGCCAAGTGCCAACCTCAGCAAGTGTAATTTGCCACTCATATCTTGTGTCTGTATAGCGTGCTTTTACAAAGAAAAAAAGTTTTTCAGTGTAAGCTAATAGCAGTCAGTGTCCTTAAAGCGGGTGTCAGGCCTTCAGCGTGTGCTCTGCCAACCTCAGCAAGTGTAATTTGCCATTCATATCTGGTGTCTCTATAGCGTGCATTTAAAACCAAAAAACCTTTTTCACTGTAACAGATTGAAGAGCAGTTAGTTGTCTGCCAGCTTCTGTGTCAGGCTCAGTGGATACTGTGCCCATTTGCCCAGTGCCACCACTCATATCTGGTGCCACAATAGCTTAAGCTTGACATTTAAAAAGAAAACAATTGTTTTCACTGTAATAGATTGAAGAGCAGTTAGTTGTCTGCCAGCTTTTGTGTCAGGCTCAGTGGATACTGTGCCCATTTGCCCAGTCCCACCACTCATATCTGGTGTCACAATAGCTTAAGCTTGACATTTAAAAAGAAAAAACATTTTTTCACTGTAATACATTGAAGAGCAGTTAGTTGTCTGCCAGCTTCTGTGTCAGGCTCAGTGGATACTGTGCCCATTTGGCCAGTGCCACCACTCATATCTGGTGTCACAATATCTTAAGCTTGACATTTAAAAAGAAAAAAAAAATTCACTGTAATAGATTGAAGAGCAGTTAGTTGTCTGCCAGCTTCTGTGTCAGGCTCAGTGGATACTGTGCCCATTTGCCCAGTGCCACCACTCATATCTGGTGTAAATATAGCGTGCCTTTAAAAACAAAAAAAGTGTTTCACTGTAAGCTAATAGCAGTTAGTTGTCTGCAAGCGTCTGGGTGTCAGGCCTTCAGCGTGTGCTCTGCCAACCTCAGCAAGTCTAATTTGCCACTCATATCTGGTGTCTCTATAGCGTGCATTTAAATCCAAAAAGCTTTTTTCACTGTAATAGATTGAAGAGCAGTTAGTGTTCTGCCAGCTTCTGTGTCAGGCTCAGTGGATACTGTGCCCATTTGCCCAGTTCCACCACTCATATCTGGTGTCACAATAGCTTAAGCTTGACATTTAAAAAGAAAAAAAAATTCACTGTAATAGATTGAAGAGCAGTTAGTTGTCTGCCAGCTTCTGTGTCAGGCTCAGTGGATACTGTGCCCATTTGCCCAGTGCCACCACTCATATCTGGTGTAAATATAGCGTTCCTTTAAAAACAAAAAAAGTGTTTCACTGTAAGCTAATAGCAGTTAGTTGTCTGCAAGCGTCTGGGTGTCAGGCTTTCAGCGTGTGCTCTGCCAACCTCAGCAAGTGTAATTTGCCACTCATATCTGGTGTCTCTATAGCGTGCATTTAAAACCAAAAAACTTTTTTCACTGTAATAGATTGAAGAGCAGTTAGTTGTCTGCCAGCTTCTGTGTCAGGCTCAGTGGATATTGTGCCCATTTGCCCAGTGCCACCACTCATATCTGGTGTGACTATAGTGTGCCTTTAAAAACAAAAAAAGTATTTCAGTGTAAGCTAATAGCAGTCAGTGTCCTTAAAGCGGGTGTCAGGCCTTCAGCGTGTGCTCTGCCAACCTCAGCAAGTGTACTTTGCCACTCATATCTGGTGTCTCTATAGCGTGCCTTTACAAAGAAAAAACTTTTTTCACTGTTATAGATTGAATAGCAATTAGTTGTCTTAAAGCGGGTGTGTCAGGCCTACAGCGTGTACTCTGCAGATCTCTGCCATTGCACATTGCCAATCATATCTGGTGTCACAATAGCGTGCATTTAAAACCCAAAAACTTTTTTCACTGTTATAGATTGAATAGCAGTTAGTTGTCTTCAAGCGGGTGTGTCAGGCCTACAGCGTGTACTCTGCAGACCTCTGCCATTGCACATTGCCACTCATATCTGGTGTCACAATAGCGTGCATTTAAAACCAAAAAACTTTTTTCACTGTTATAGATTGAATAGCAGTTAGTTGTCTTCAAGCGGGTGTGTCAGGCCTACAGCGTGTACTCTGCAGACCTCTGCCATTGCACATTGCCACTCATATCTGGTGTCACAATAGCGTGCATTTAAAACAAAAAAACTTTTTTCACTGTTATAGATTGAATAGCAGTTAGTTGTCTTCAAGCGGGTGTGTCAGGCCTACAGCGTGTACTCTGCAGACCTCTGCCAGTGCACATTGCCACTCATATCTGGTCTCACAGTAGCTTGCACGCATAGTACCACTAATCCAAAAAAAAATGACAGGCAGAGGCAGGCCACCCCGCAGGGGCCATCGTGGCCGTGGTGCTGTGATTCCCTTTGGCCCTAGAATAATGCCCAGTTTTCAGAGGCCACGTACCCTGAACTTGAAAAGTTCTGAGGACATAGTTGACTGGCTAACACAGGACACCCAATCTTCTACAGCTTCCGCTCGGAACCTTGACGCACCATCCTCCTCCAGCTTAGCTTCAGGCACCTCTCAAGATACCACTCACCCGCCTGCCGCCACCACCAACACTAGCACCACAGCCGCTTTACTTGGTATGTCAGAGGAGTTATTCACACATCCGTTTGAAGAAATGAGTGATGCGTAACCATTATTGCCAGAGGATGTAGATAACAGGGATATGTCTCAGGCAGGCAGCATTACACACATGGACGTACGGTGTGATGATGATGTTGTACCCGCTGCTGCTTCCTTTGCTGAGTTGTCAGATACAAGTGAAGCGGTTGATGATGACGATGCGTCCATGGATGTCACGTGGGTGCCCGCTCGGCAAGAAGAAGAACAGGGCGAAAGTTTAGATGGGGAGACAGAGAGGAGGAGGAGGAGACGAGTTGGAAGCAGGGGGAGGTCTTCGCAAGGAGCTAGTGGCACAGTCAGACAGCATGCATCGGCACCCGGGGTCAGGCCGACAGCACGCCAATCAACGCATGCTGTGTCCACCACCAGAATGCAGTCATTGCAGAGCTCAGCAGTGTGGAATTTTTTTTGTGTGTCTGCCTCTGACAACAGCGATGCCATTTGCAACCTGTGCCAAAAGAAACTGAGTCGTGGGAAGTCCAACACCCACCTAGGTACAACTGCTTTGCGTAGGCACATGATCGCACATCACAAACGCCTATGGGATCAACACATGAGTACAAGCAGCACGCAAACTCTAAGCCGCCATCCTCCTCCTGGTCCAGCATCTTCAGCCACCTCAACCACTGCTGTCCTCCTTGCCCCCTCTCTGATCGTACAACGCTTTGTGCATAAGTACACAGGACGTCCTGAAGCAGGCCAGGAAGGTGTGTGGCCATTTCAGGCGTTCCTACACGGCCATGGTGCACTTTGTCGATATCCAGCGGCAAAACAACATGCCAGTGAGGCGCTTGATTTGCGACAGCCCGACACGTTGGAATTCAACACTCCTAATGTTCGACCGCCTGCTCCAACAAGAAAAAGCTGTTAATGAATATTTGTATGACCGGGGTGCTAGGACAGCCTCTGGGGAGCTGGGAATTTTTTTGCCACGTTACTGGACGCTCATGCGCAATGCCTGTAGGCTCATGCGTCCTTTTGAGGAGGTGACAAACCTAGTCAGTCGCACCGAAGGCACCATCAACGACATCATACCATTTGTTTTCTTCCTGGAGCGTGCCCTGCGAAGAGTGCTGGATCAGGCCGTAGATGAGCGTGAAGATGAAGAGGAAGAGTTGTGGTCACCATCACCACCAGAAACAGCCTTATCAGCATCGCTTGCTGGACCTGCGGCAACACTGGAAGAGGATTGTGAGGAAGAGGAGTCAGAGGAGGAATGTGGCTTTGAGGAGGAGGAGGTAGACCAACCATAACAGGCATCCCAGGGTGCTCGTTGTCACCTATCTAGTACCCGTGGTGTTGTACGTGGCTGGGGGGAAGAACATACCTTCATTGACATCACTGAGGAGGAGGAACGGGAAATGAGTAGCTCGGCATCCAACCTTGTGCAAATGGGGTCTTTCATGCTGTCGTGCCTGTTGAGGGACCCTCGTATAAAAAGGCTGAAGGAGAACGACCTGTGCTGGGTGTCCACGCTACTAGACCCCCGGCAGACAGTGGCGGAAATGTTACCGAATTACAAGTCGGAAAGGATGCAGCATTTGCAAAATAAATTAAAAAGTATGCTTTACACAGCGTATAAGGGTGATGTCACAGCACAACGGGAATCTAACAGGGGAAGAGGTGGAAGTCATCCTCCTCCTCCCACGACCACGCCATATCTGCCAAGTGACCCTATGTAGGGGGAACAGTCCCTATTCTGCTCTGTGTCAGTGTGTATCAGGGATCCTTAGGATAGGTGTCAATCCATATCTGCCAAGTGACCCGATGTAGGGAGAACAGTCCCTATTCTGCTCTGTGTCAGTGTGTATCAGGGTCTCTGAGGACAGGTGGCAATCCATATGTCAAGGTGTCAATATGTCATATGTCAGGTGTCAATCCATATCCATTGCGATTTAAGAATGTTAGGTGATTTCTGCCCTTTATGGATTAAAACCAGACTCTGCATCAACTGTGTAATTTTCCATGGGAGTTTTGCCATGGATCCCCCTCTGGCATGCCACAGTCCAGGTGTTAGTCCCCTTGAAACAACTTTTCCATCACTTTTGTGGCCAGAAACAGTCCCTGTGGGTTTTAAAATTCGCCTGCCCATTGAAGTCAATGGCGGTTCGCCCGGTTCGCCGGTTCGCGAACGTTTGCGGAACTTCCCGTTCGCCATCACTATTGGACATCCTCGCACTGTATTGATGGCACCAGGACCATGGAGAGAAGGCTTCAGCAGTGCCCTCTGCGGGCTGTGTGAAGCTGGCCCCCCTATAATTGGCACAACTAAAAAAAATCCAATGTTGTGTTTCATTAGTGCTACGTTTGTGCTAGTTTGTGCTGTAAAAATACAAATTTGTGCTGCTTTCATTATTAAGATAATTACCGATTAAATAAAGGTCACCAAAGGTCACCCCCCTACAACAGGCAAACAACATGAAACAGTGCAGTTGGTTTGTGCAGCATTTGTGCCGTTTAAATCTTCGTTCTCTCTCATTTCATTTTTCAGTTATTAACAATTTAATGATTTAATGAAAATGATGTAACCCGCCATGGAATTGGACTCAGCTGTGTAAAGCTGGCACCCCATGTTTTTAAAATGTAAATAAAAATATACCATTCATTTGTGCTGCAAAAATGAAAGTTTGTGCCTATTTAGTTTGGGAGAGATTATATATGGTTAAACCCCGCCCACTGCGCACCACACACTATTACAGTTTAAAAACAAATATACCATTAATTTGATTTATTTGCTGATTTGTGCTGCAAAGATTAACGTTTGTGTGAGTTTGTTTTTGGAAATTATATTTGATCAAACCCGCCCACTTTGCAATCCATGTTATTACATTTAACCCCTTAAAAGCCAATATACATTTTTTTTACATTTGTGGCAGTTTTGTTTTGGAGATATTAAGCAATATTTATGATCAAACTCTGTCCACTTGCTGTGCATCCGCATTAGGTCCCTCCATCAGATGACGTCAGAGGAGGCAAAGCATTGACCCATGGGGAGAGAGGGCATGGCCGCAAGGGAGGGGGACACCAGGGGGCATTATAGTGTTAGAAATACTTTGTATTCCTAATACTATAGAATCCCTTTAACCCCAAATATTGCCTCCATTGACAGGTCCCCCTGGTGGCATCCGGCTTCTGAATCTGATGTACAGGAAGTGCAGTGACGCCCTGGTTGGTTAGAGTGATCAGCCGACACTCTGAGCCAATATGTAGCTCCACATTCTTAAAAAAGGTACATATCATTTTTATGAATGGTGAGCTGATGATTTGGCCCTGGGGAGAATGCGCAGCTAAGCGGACAAGGGCACATGTATAAGTGTGGGGATGGATTGTTTGTGTATGTATGTGTGGGTGGGATTCTGTTCTGTGTAAGTTAGTGGGGGGTGGTCTTACCTCAGTGCCACTTGGGATTCGGGCCAGCAAACAGCTTCCTGTCCTCCTGCTCCTGTTTGCCTGGGCCTGTCGGTTTCACCAGCTTGAGGGATGGAAGTTGAGACTTTTCTGGCTTCCCTCAGAGCTGCTGCAGCGTGGATGGTGGCCGGCAACTCCATGCACCATGTGCTCTCCTCACCCCAGGTATGGCTGCCGGTGTGGGTCCCCCCCACCGCTTCCTGTTTCCCTCCCATGCGGCCTCCCCTGTAGCCCCTGCTTCTGGGGGCTGCAATGGCACCGGCTGGCATTCCTGCTCGCCGGCTCAGCTACCCCCTGTCACTACTCCTCGGGCCCCTGGTTTCCCTTCTGCTTCTTTCTGCTGCCCCCCTCTGCTTACGGGTGCTGGTCTGGCCCGCTGGGCTTGCACTTGAGGCAGGAAAATAGGGCTAAGATTTGAAAAGCGGGGTTCATAGCACTGTTTTTCCCTCCTTGCAATCCCCCACCCCCTAGTGGTCGGACAGAATAGTAAGGAGTCCAAGAAGGTCAGGGAGGGATTCCGCTACGGAAAATTCACGACATGTTTGGGAACGATTTACGGGCGTTTTTTCTATCCTGGCTAGCGTTGCTGGGGAGAAGTCTTCCTAGAAATGCTCTGCGTTGTTTGGCTATCAGGACCCTATTGAATGCTTGTCGTCACTATGGATGGCTGGGTTAGTGGAGGTACGGCTGGCGGTGTGACCCTCGTTGACCCTCAATTGTGACTCGCCCGGTGCCTCCGGTTGCAGTGGTGCCCATCCCGGCTCTCGCTGTTTCATGCGGGGTAACACTGGGCTAGTGGGGGCTAAGGGTGACGGCTCCGGTGGGCGTAACCTCAATGCGCCCGTGGCTCAACCTTTTCAGGATCGGCAGGCTGCACAGGTTTTGAGCAAGGTTTGGCATCCCCTTTATCGGAGCGCCCCTCCTCTTGGTTTCGGAACCTTGGGTCTGTATGGGAATTCCCTCGGGAATTCGGGTGGTTCGGGAGAGGCTTGCTAAGGAAGTCTCTTGTGGCTGGACGGCCGGCCCCCCTTTTGTATTCCCCCTATGTCCTGTTTGAGGGTTTTCACCTTTGTGCAGGGGGTACGAGAAGGAACAAGGGAAATATCACTTGTTTCCTCATTTATCGTACCCTCCTGGGTGGTTCGGTGAATTGTTGATGTTGCTGCCGAACTCTGCCAGTTTTCCTACGCGTCCTTCGACAGGTATGGGCTGCAGTCCCGGGGGCCTTGCTGGCCAGGGCGGATGTGGAATCAGCTTTCACCGTCTCCTGGGTTGTACCTTTGTCGGTCAGTTTTCTGTGAATATGTGCCTCCTTAGGGGTGGCTCCCTATCCTGTTTGTTTTGAGAGCTCTAGCACTTTCCTGGAATGAGTAGGGAGGTCTCTGCACTGCCTGGACGGCTTCTTGTGTGTGGGGTCGGCGGAGTTGCACATCTGCGCTCTGCTGCTGCGGGTTCTGGGGGACGTGTTTTGGTGTTCCATTGGCACGTGAGGACACCATGGGTCCGGTTACCTGCCTTAGTTTCCTGGGCATCAGGATAGATTCCGTGGCTGGGGATTGTCGGTTGCCCCTGACTGGGGTTCATGACCTCCAGTGGGAGGTGTCGCTGGCTTTGGGGTGACGGGTGATTCAACTGCGCTACCTGCAGTCTCTCCTAGGTAAGCTGGAGTTTTGCCTGTCGGATTTGACCATTTGGCTGTCTGGATTCCTTCTGGGCCTCGGTAGAATGTACTGGGAGGCCCGGGAGGTCTCTAACACTGACTTCCGCCTGTTTGCCGCTGCACCAGGCTCGGGAGGTTTTGGGGCCATTTGGGCTCTTGATGTTGGGGCTGACTCTTGGCCAGTAGGTGGGCAAGCGGCAGGGCTCTCCTGGAATCTGGCTGTCCTGAGCTCTTCCCCATACTGGTGGCATTGGAGGTGGGGGGGTCCCCACCACACTGACAGGTGGGTAATTTTCCATTGCGACAATCTGGGGGAGGACCGCATCCTCTGCCCCAGCGGTACGCTTGCTGCAGCACCTAGTTCTGCACTATTTGAGTCTTAATGTGTCTGGTAGGGTGGGGCATATCCCGGGGGTTCACAATGTATTGGCCGATGCTCTCTCTCATTCACAATGGGACGTACTTCAGGCAGTAGCTCTGCGGGATGATTTGGAGGGCATCCCGTGCCCGGTGGAGATGTGGTCACTTGGTCTAGCGGACTTATGGAGCTGGTTCGGGGGTCGTTCTCTGTGGCCACGTGGGCCCGCTACAGTGTGGTGTGGAGTGTCAGGGACGGGTAGTAGTGTTCCCTCTGGGGGTTTCCAGGATTCGTCCACTCGCTTACAGGGTTTGTTACGTCTCTTCCACGTGGAAGTCTGCGGGGTTGTCCCCCTCCGCAATTTCTTGGCGCTTTGCAGGGCTTAGCTTCCTGTTCCAGTTACGGTCGTCTCAGCGGGACGGATTTACTTCAGGATTCGCCGCTCGAAGACTGTTGTCTTTGGGAAGGGTAAGTGGGTCCGATTGGGGGCGGTGCCGGGTGACGAGACCAATCTCGCCACATTGCATTGGAAAAGCCTGGTTGCTCGCCTGTTGCCTCTGGACTATGGCCCCATGTTAAAAAGCCTTCTTTTCCCCTGCTGAAAAGGCTTGCTCATGCCTTTCTGTCCGGCGGTCGGTAGATTCAATCTACTGAACAAACAACCGAATGACTGGACCACCTGTATTAGGAGAGTGTCGGCAATTTACCTCCCAGAAGCTGCGGTTAACGGCAGCCTAATTGACGAATGCTGGGTGGCCTTTGTTCGTTTGCCGAACATGTGGTGGCGGCCATTTTAAAGTCCCAAACGGCCAGCGGTGTTCAGCGCCCAAACTATGGAACTGGAAACGGACACTTATTTGCGCGAACACTGCTGAGCCGTTAGCCTCCTTGCTTCTGCATTCGGTCATTTAACCGGATGCCTGTTAATTCGGTAGTTTAACCGTATGAACAGCATTACCCCAGATAGCCATGCCATGGAGCCTATTCGTGTAATGAAAGACTATGGGAAAGACTTTGTCTCCATGACGATTGAACTGTATGTATGTGATCTGAGCGCCATCCGGTAATAATGTGCGCTCAGATCTAGGCTATCTGGGGATAGGTAGAATGTATATGTTTTGTGCAACAGTTGTAACTTTATACATTTTTTATGTCTTTTACTGTCTTTTACTGCCATGTGGTTAATGGAGTTTTGCCTCTGTCCTTGGAGATTGTAACGAAATCCCTGTTTTAACAAGCCTCAGAGGAACATCATTTCGTTTAAACCTGCGTATGAACGCCTATTTCGTGCAGTTCCAAAGAACCGAACAACTACCGAAGCACCCCACTGAGGTCGTGTGCCGATCATTTACCTCCCAGACCTTGTGGTTAACTGCAAGGTAATTGATGAAAGGCATGGTGGTCCTCGTTCGTTTGACGAACACGTGGCAGTCGCCATTTAAGTCGTCGAACGCTCAGCAGTAGAAACGCAGCAATCCTCTGGAACTATTTTCGGACACTTATTCCGCCACACACCGCTGATAAGTACCGAACTCCTGTTCCTACGGTTCATATCTCCCGAACCTGTTAATCACTTTGCCGTTCGGGACTTTCCTTTCACACAAAACATACCAAGTCGACCCCAGGTAGCTATAACTATGGAACTCTTTTCGGATTGAATTTCCCGAACAACTGGTGAACTTAAACTTTACTCGATGATATTGAGAACTATGTTCGTGGAATCTGAGCGCTATTCGCCTATATTATGCGCTCAGATCTAAGCTATCTGGGGGTATGTGGAACAGGGGGGAATATGTTCGGTTACATATAAGTTATAGATTTTAATACAGTTTTGTAAAAATTGAAAAAGGACATGTTTTTCTGTACCTGGAGATAATTAGGTTCTCTTCAACCACTTAAGTTAATTATCTCCAGGATAGAGAGGAGGGGTCACACTGTTACTGTGGGTGTGTTTACTAATTGTACTGTACACTGATTGGTGCTGTATATTTTGTTACAGTCTTCCACAAGGTCCCATGTGGGAGTTCCCTTGCTGGAAGGCCATCATAAAAGGGCTGAGTTTGGCCATCAATAAATCAGATTGTTTACCCCTTCATGAAGTCTCGACTCATGTTTGGGGGATTGGGAGCTTTAATCACTACTTCACTCTTCTCAGCTTGGATTTCGGGAGACGCTACAAGGATCAGCGCTGCACGGATAGCAGGATCCTTTACAGAGATAATTGGATTACTTCCCAATTATCTCCAGGATAGAGGGGAGGGATTGTAATGTACTGTGGGAGTGTTTTAACCCTGTATGCCTGTGATTGGTCATTTTACCATTTGTGTCCCAGTCTTCCATCTGGTCCCCTAAGGAAGTGTCCACCAGGTGGAAGACCTGCATAAATACCCCCTGTTCCTACGGTTCATATCTCCCGAACCTGTTAATCACTTTGCCGTTAGCCCACATTAAACCAGACCACTGCTTGACCCTCAACACGGAGCTCTGGGGGGATTTACTGTATGCTGTTAGAGACTGATTGATAGGAGTGCAAGCCGCTTGGGTGCTTTTCCTATTCGTCTGCTAGCAGCTATTCGTGAGGTTCCAGTTCGGGAGTTTGGAGTGCTATTTTGTATGCAGTTCGGGAGTTTGGAGTATTCCCTTGCATTCAGTTCGGGAGTTTGGTGTTCTGCAGTAGCTGTGCCTGTATCTCTGGAAGGGGAAGAGCTTCTAAATGGCGGTTTAACCCTTTTATGCCTGGGGGTGCCGTTACAGCCGGGTTTCGGCATTTGTCCCATTTTTTCCTTCGGTAAGTGCTGTTCCATTTGCCCAGCTTCTTAGGTTCTCCCCCCTTTTGGTTCACGAGGATGGTAGCTTTCTCTCCCACTACCAACTCGTGGTAGGGTGTTCCGCTGGCCCCAATTTACCTCCCCAGCCGTCTTTATTGCCATCTAATTGAAAAATATACAAACGCACTGTGTATTCCCTGGGTGGCCGCCATTCGGCATACGAACACGTGGCGGCGGCCATCTTGCCATACAAACGCCCAGCGGTGTTTAGTCGTCGAGTGTCTGGAACCCAAATCGGACACTCGACCACGTGAACACCGCTGAGACCTCCAGACTTCCATCTCTGTGTGAGGAAACACACGAACGACCCGACATTCGGTAAAAGGAATCACGCGAACAAGGGGAAGCACAGCCCATTCTATTCAGTATTTTCGTGACTTTTACTCCACGAACAGAGACAGTCCGCAAGGCCAAAATGCATGGAACTGTTTTCGGCTACTGCTTCGTGTGCAGTCGGTCAAACAAACACATCCATGTAATTTCCGAACCCCTGATCCGATCTGGGTGATTTTTGAGTATGTTGCTCACCCAGATTAGAGCTATCAGGAGATGTAGGATTTAGAGGTGTATCTTATGTATTTGGGGTACATCCAGAAAACGGGGAAAAGTGTGTGCTGAATAATTGGATTATCTGTCAGTCTGAGGGGAGGAGATGTGTGGGTTGTAACCTGTATATGATTGGTTACTGTATAATTTTCTGTGGGTGTCTCCCTCGCATGGGAGAGATGCATAAAAGCAGGGTATGTGGGATTAAAGATCAGTTCTTCTCCTCATACTGTGTGTCGTCCAGTTATTGGGAAAGGTGATGGGATATTCCTGGATTAGTTTATTTACTACTGCTGCTGTTTTTCCTGAGTTAACCCCTTGTTCCTGAATGCTATTGGATAATCAGCAGAGAAAGCCTATAGGAAACTAGTGCTCTAAATGGCCGGACTTAACGTGAAGAGAATAAGAAACGTCAGATGAGCCAAGGTCAGGGTATGAGAAGGAAGAGCAAGCGGTAAACAAAGCCAAGGGGGTCAAGGGAGCCAGAGATACGGATAACCCGAAAACAAGCCGAAGTCAGATACCAATGAAAGACAAGTTAACAGAACGCATTCTCGGGCTACAAGAAACCACGACAGGGCAAGGAAGTGATATAAGAAAGAGGTATAAATAGGGCTTGGTGAGATCTGATAGGCTAGGGATAGAATAGGACAGTATATAAATAGAGTGCTATTTAACATGGTACTATCTCTTTAAGGATCCCGGGACAAGCCGCGCTTGCCCCCGGACGCGCTACCAACGCCGGCTAGAGGTCCGCACAGCTGGCAGAACAGCTGTGAACCAGTCACTTTGTTACGGTTAAACCATACCGCAGTTTTTCTAATGTAATGTTGAGGTCTACCACGAAAGCCTAAAAATCTGGGGTGTGAAGCAAGCCGCCCCAAACCTTTTATTTTAATGCTCTGTATGTGTCCTCAGACTGCTGTATTAAATTCTGCTTATCAACATGTATTGTTGATCACCTGCTAGGCAAATAATCGATAACATGGAGTTCAGAACCAGAAATACAGATGTTTGATTAGGTGTTCCAGACTCCGCACATATAAATTACCTTTCCTTAACATTGGGTTGTTTGCCATGATAAGAATCCTCCCCACCCCGCCTTTCTCTTTCTCAACCACACGTGGATAATGTCTTTGCTACCCTTCAGACTTTCTCTCCGGCTACTGAACGAGAGGTGGCTGTGCGTCTCCTTTCCTCTCGCCCAACCACTTCCCGCTTGATCCTGTCCCAACTCACCTTATCAGATCTCTCTAACCTTGGCTTGTGCCTTCCTTAACGCACATCTTCAACTGCTCTCTCTCTTCTGGCGTTGTCCCTGCTGACCTTATAACAGACATCTTCAACTGCTCTCTTTCTTCTGGCGTTGTCCCTGCTGACCTTAAAAATGCTACTGTAGTACCTATCCTGAAAAAAACAACCCTCGACCCATCCACCCCCTCTAACCATCGTCCCATATCCCTGCTCCCTTTTTCCTCAAAGCTTCTGGAAAGACTTGTCTTTACCCGTGTGTCTCACTTCTTCAATTCCAACTCTCTCCTTGACCCTCTTCAATCTGGCTTTCGCCCACTCCACTCTACTGAGACTGCTCTTATCAAAGTTACTAACGACCTAATCACAGCTAAATTCAAAGGCCACTACTCTATACTAATGCTTCTTGACCTCGCGGCTGCCTTTGACATTGTTGACCATATTCTCCTTCTTCAAACTCTTCAGTCACTTGGTCTCTGTCTTCTCTTGGTTTTCCTTCTATTTCTCCCAACGCTCAATCAGTGTCTCCTTTTCTTATGATACCTCCTCCCTTCATCTTGTCTCTGTTTGAGTCCCCCAAGGGAATTCTATTTTCTCTTTATACTGCCTCTATTGGCAAACTTATTGCCTCATTTGGATTCCACTACCACCTGTACACTGATGACACCCAGCTATATCTCTCCTCCCCGGACCTCTCCCCTGCCGTTCTGCGATGTGTCACTGCTTGCCTTTCTTCCATCTCTGACTGGATGTCCTCACGCTCTCTAAAACTAAATCTCTCTAAAACTGAACTCCTTGTCTTTCCTCCTCCTAATACTGATCCTCTTGTTTCGCTCTCCCTTCAAGTCAGTGGTATCCACATCAGTCCATTCTTGCAAGTGCGCTGTCTTGGTGTCATATTTGATTCTAGCCTCTGTAAAGTAATTTAATTTTGGAGCGCTCTTTAAAAAGTTCATATACCTAGAGTTGGTATGAATTTTTAATACAATGCTGCTGACACACTCATTGTGTTATACCCCATAACACATAAAACAGAATCAAAACAGAAAAATATAAAGATAAGAGAGTGGAGCAGTATGAAATAGACATTTAGGTGATAAACCCAAAACCAAATGTCTATTGTAAAGGTATTACAGTAATACTCAATAGTCAGTAGATGGCTCCCAGTTAACACCGCTCACAGCATGTGTAAAGGGAACACATAAAAACACACGATTGTGCAGATAGTTTCACAAGCAAATTGCTTTCAACACCATCACCATTAGTGATGGTCCCTTTACATGTGCTGTGTTAACATTTGGTTTTGGGTTTATCACCTAAACGTCTATTTCATACTGCTCCACTCTCTTATCTTTATATTTTTCTGTTTTGATTCTGGTCTCACCTTTAAGCCTCACATCCAGCATGTTACCAAATCCTGTAGATTTCATCTTAAAACCAGAGCCCGTATCCGCCCCTTTTTTACGCAAGATGCTACCAAGGAGCTTGTCCATGCTCTAGTAATTTCCCGCATGGATTATTGTAACCCTCTCCTAACTGGTCTTCCCAAAAGCCGTATTGCCCTGCTACAGTCTGTAATGAATGCTGCCACCAGACTGATTTTCCTCTCTAGTTGGTCCTCTTACACCTCACCCCTCTGTCAGTCCTTACATTGGCTTCCTGTATCCTATAGGAGTCAATTCAAAGTGCTAACCCATACCTATAAAGCACTGAACAATTCTAGCCCCTCTTATATGTCTTCACAGATCCATAGGTATGCCCCTTCTCGGTCTCTCAGCTCTGCCCGTGACCTTCTCCTGTCCGCTGCTCGCACCCGTATGGCTAACTCACGCTTGCAGGACCTCTCGCGGGCGGCTCCTCTCCTATGGAATAGCCTGCCTACCGCCATCAGACTCTCCCCTAGCCTTCAATCGTTTAAGAAGTCCCTTAAACCCCATCTCTTTAGGAAAGCTTATGGCCTCCCAGAGTAACCTCTACCTCACATACCTGTCTCTTGCTCTTGTGGTGGAAGCTCGGTAGAAATTTAGTAGGTCGAGATTTCCACGTGGCATATGTGTATGTTGGTGTATCAGTTAGTCAGTTACACGTAGCTAAGATACAATCAACAGTGTACTGAGCAAGTGCAGGAATGCAGGAACTGAAAACACTTCCCCTCCTCCATTGTTCTGGGTGAGCCATGTAGTCTAACAGGTAAGGGAAGTTAGGCTTTGTTCAGCTGATTGGGTAAAGAGTATATGTGGGTAGAGTAAACTATAGGAGGAGCTATATGTCTATATCATGCATTTACACAGTCAGTTCTGGGCTCAGACTGTTTGTTGTGGTGACGCTAGTCCATCTGAGCCCCGGTCGGTGAATCGAATAAAGAGCTCTTCCTTCCTGAAGAAACCTGTGTCCACTTCTCTGTGCTTGGCTTCCGTCAGTTTCTCCGGTATCATTTGGTGCAATTGGCCGGGAAGCTCATCGTTAAAGGACCACTCTAGTGCCAGGAAAGCATACTCGTTTTCCTGGCACTAGAGTGCCCTGAGGGTGCCCCCACCCTCAGGGACCCCCTCCCGTCCGGCTCTGGAAAGGGGAAAGGGTTAAAAACGTCCCTTTTTCCAGCGCTGGGCGGAGAGATCTCCTCCTCCGATCCTCCTCTTCTCCTCCCCGTCGGCTGAATGCGCACGCGCGGCAAGAGCTGCGCGCGCATTCAGCCGGTCACATCGGAAAGCATTCACAATGCTTTCCTATGGACGCTGGTGTGCTCTCACTGTGAAAATCACAGTGAGAAGCACGCAAGTGCCTCTAGCGGCTGTCAATGAGACAGCCACTAGAGGACATAGGGGGAAGGCTTAACCCATTCATAAACATAGCAGTTTCTCTGAAACTGCTATGTTTATGAAAAAATGGGTTAACCCTAGAAGGACCTGGCACCCAGACCACTTCATTAAGCTGAAGTGGTCTGGGTGCCTAGAGTGGTCCTTTAACGGTGGCTAAGAAGCAGAGGTGTGAGACGGTCTATCTTTGCCCACATTCTCTACGGCTACACCCCTGAACTTCTGCGTGGACCTCCCTTCGTCTCGGCGCCACTGGTCTGTTGTCCAGGAGATCATCGGCCTCTACGTAGTAAGTGCTGGGGTGTCCCCGTCGATGAGTGTGAACCCAGGTTCAGGAACGAGGAGGTAAGACGACTACTGTTTTAGACGGTGGACCCACTAGGGGTATTGGATACCGATTGTGCGGTAGGCCCATAAGGGGTTTGTATTTGGAATTGTGTATGGAATTGGCCCCCTCCAGTGGAGGAAAGGAGCGAAGGCGCACCGCTCGTAATTAAACGCCCTGTAGGCAGCCCGTTTAATCTTGGTTTGGAGTCAGGCTGGGTCCTGTGTAAATAGCCCAAGCCGGACACCGGTGTCTTGTCTAGACTAGCGTATCTAGGGTGTATATTTCGTTCACTAGGTCGGAGGGACCGGGAGACTAAGCAGACTCTTGTGTACATTATCGTTTGCTAGCTCTCAACCTATCTTGCTAAGTGGGAAGGCGTGTAAATTTGGAACCCACTAGACTATTGATAGAGCAGATAGACTAAAAGGGTAATTGTTGTAAATTCCGCCCTCTAGTTCGCTATATGTGGTGCTTGGGCAGAGCTGGCTAACCAAAACGGATGTAAATAGTTTTAGGTAGTCCATCTAGGTACTGGCCAATAGATTAGTTGGGAAATTGTAAATGTGTTAAAGATTGTAGTAGAGTGTATATCTTGTTAGACAGCGTGAGCTCTGCCGTCTAGCGAGAGTGTGAATAGTGTGTAACTGTATAATAGCGCACGGTACCATAACCATGTATTATAATTACTGATACTGTAAATAACTACTAATAACTGTTGTTTATGTTGTATGTTAACACCATAACCACTACTAATTGAACTGTGACTTTAAATTGTACTCTAACCAATTCTAACCGTACTATAACTACTGTTTGCAAAGACGATGTTACTGGGGTGTGTTATAGACGGGTAATTTAAATATTGAGAATTATAGCGTGAGTGACTGTACAGTTTCGCCAAAGGGCACAGTATTAGTTATTTAGTGACTGGTGTAACAGCTGTGTGTGTACGGGAATTCCCTGTATGTTTTGTTGTGTGCGTTTGGCCTAGTAACTGTGCCACATGGTGCTGTTGCCAAGGGGAACGGGTGTGACTGTGGGAAGTGTGTTTGTTTTGCTTCTGTTGGAAACGACGCTCCGTTGCTAAGTATGGCTGCGCCGGATTCAAAGATTGTTGATCCCTTAGAATGTATGCTAAATAACTTTAAAAAGTGATATATTGTGTGTGATTTTGGGGTTAAATTGGCTCCAAATCACCTGACTACCTTATGTAGTAGAGAATGGCCTCTGTGGTAATCTGTCTTGATTTAAATCTAGTGCAGCGTGTACATGTGGCTGTATCTATTATGCTTGAATTCTATGATCAGTTTCCATATTGTTAAACAGTTTGTGCTACTAGATGGTTACCAAAACTGGTTTGTCCATCCCCAATGGAATCTGACCCATCTGACCATCCCTCAACTAAATTCTTTAGCAAGAACTGGTGCAGCTGGTATGTCCACCTGTGCTCTATTGTCCCTGGCTCTCAGATGCCTGTCCCCTTGCTTTAAGCCCTCCTATTTCTGTGCCTACCTACCCCCCCAACTGGTTCTTTGTACCCTGAGGCCCTTTTTGGTGGAAGGGTATTTTAGTGTTTTTTTTATTATTGTTCAGTTTTATTATTAGCAGTCAAAATTGTGAGAATTCTTAATAACAGTAACTGAGTCCACTGAATCAGATAATTCTCAGCAATTACACAATACCATAACCATTGACTATACCATAACCACTGACAATACCATAATCACTAAAAACACCATAACCACTGATAATACCATAACCACTGAAAGCACCATAACCACTGATACCATAACCACTGAAAACACCATAACCACTGACATAACACTATAATTACTGAGCCTTGTGTGCCTTTAGTAACAGTAAATTAGTTTTGAAATACAACTGGATGAAATGGTCAATGGTATAGGACGCTGGAATACACTTTTACCATTTTTGGTTACTGGTCAGGCTCCTCCTAGCCCTGTCCGAAACATTTTGTTAACCGAGTTACTGATCAGTAAAATTAACTTATCCATTTCCACCTACCTCACCACTCCCAGACCGGAACCTATGACTAAACAACCCTATCTAAGTCCCACCCTAACCTGACAAATGACCGGTGCCCTCCAACTTTGACATTTACAAATGCCACTGCAGCTTACCCCTGGTCCACCACACATTGATATTAATGGTCAATTATAGTTGGCAGACCCTGTATTTGTTTATGTCCCTTTCACCATGACTGATCTGTTTAATTGGAAGACCCATAATTCCTTTACGAAAGCCGACGAGTCACCTAGTGCTTTCTATGAGAGATTGGTGGAGTCATATAGATTATATACTCCTTTTAATCCAGAGGCCCCTGAGAA